>NC_133172.1:21412237-21734737 GCF_040802235.1 Manis javanica
GAAACTGAAGACACAAATGTGAAGATAATCTATATTCATGGCTTAGAAGAATTAATAGTTAAAAGTCCATACTGTCTAAAGCAATCTACAGATTCAGTGCTATCCCTACAAGATACCAATGGCATTTTTCACAGAAATTGATAAAACAGTCCTAAAAGTTGTGTGGAGTCACACAAGACCCCAAATAGCCAAAGCAGTCTTGAGAAAGAAGGACAAAGCTGGAGATATCATATCTACTGGTTTCAAGCTATATTACAAAGCTGTAGTAATCAAAACAGTATGGTATTTATATGAAAACAGACACATAGATCAATGGAACAGAATTGAGAGCCCAGAAGTGAACCCAGGCATATGTGATCAGTTTATTCTTGACAAAGGAGCCAAGAATATATTCTGGGGAAAGGATAGTCTCTTCACTAAATGGTGAGGAGAACTAGATATCCACATGCAAAAGAATGAAATTGGACCTGTGTCTTACACCATAAGCAAAAATCAACTGAGATAAGGATTTTAATGTAAGACCTGCACTGGTCTTGGCAATGAGTTTTCCGATTTGACAGCAGAAACAAAGGTAACAAAAGTAAAAATAAACCAGTGAGACTAACATCAAACTAAAAAGCTTCTGCGTAGCAAAGGAGACCATCAACAAAATGAAAAGGCAACCTTTGGAAGGAAGATTCTGCAAAATATCTGCAAACTTCATGTCCAGTAAGGGACTAACACCAGAATATACAAGAAATTCATACAACTCAGCACAAGAACAACCCAAGTTAAAAATGGGCAGAGGACCTGAATAGACATTTTTGCAAAGAAGACAGACAAATGGCCAGCTGGTATGTGAAAAGATGCTCAACATCACTATTCATCAGGGAAATGCAAATTAAAACCACAATGAGACATCACCTCATAAAACCTGTTAGCCAATCTGTTGTCAAAAAGACAAGCGATAAATGCCAGTGAGGGTGTATGGAGAAAAAGGAACCTTTGTGTACTGTTGTTAGACATGTAGATGGTACAGCCACAATGGAAAACAGTATCAAGTTCCACAAGATATTAAAAATAGAATTACCATATGATTCAGCAAGTCCACTTCTGGGTACATATCCAAAAGAAGCAAAATCACTGTCTTGAAGAGGAGTCTATACTCCTGTGTTCATTTACAGTAGTCAAAGTATGGAAGCAACCTACATGTCTGTTAGCAGGTGAATGAATAAAGAAAATGTGATCTGTATCACATGTTTTATATGCACAAATATATACACACACATACCATGGGATATTGCTTAGCCTTAAAAAAAAGTGAGATGCATACAATGATCTCATGTGACTCCTGGAATTTGGGGCAGCCCCACAGGCTTCTGATTTTCTTTTTGAAATAGGACTTAGATTAAACTTTTTAGTAACAGCTTTGATATAATTTACACATCATCCACTTCACCCATGTAAAGTTCAGTGATTTGTAGTGTATTCCCAGAATTGGGCAACCATCACCATACCTACGCATCCATCTGCATTTCCCCCCAGTACCTGCATTGGCCTTGTGAATCTACTTTCTACCTCTCTGGATTTGCCTATTCTGAATGTTCATATAAATGGTCTTCTGTGACTGACTGTTTTCATGTAGCATAATGTTAACTTTTAAAAATAAAGTTCTTGGGGTCACATGATCCAAAAAAGGCTTCCTAGGCCAGGGCCTTCTACAGGACTGTAGGTGAGCCAGTTCTCTTTAAAAAGGCTGTGGACAGGCAGGGCCAGTGACAGAGCAGGCTTCACCCCCGAAAGTGTGCCATCCGTTCTACCCTCTGCAAATTCTCCACAGCAGTCTTCCCCGATCACTCCAGCCAGATGTAATCTCTCTCTCTCTTAAACCATTGCAGACTTCTGTTAGTACCACTCTTAAGAGAATGATAACGCTCTACCCAAAAAATCTTTGTGTGAGATGACTTTTCTCTATTGGCAGACCACAAAATCCTTGAAAACAATGACTGTGTTGTAATGCCCTTAATGACTTAGTGCGTTCTCAGTGTCTGCTGAGTGAATGCATGATGAGAGGGACATTAAGGTGCACACATTAGAAAGTTTAGTTGACTAAGGAATGATTCCATCAGGGCCAGAAGCCGTTAGTTTAATTTGTCTTCACTGTGTGTTTTGTTCTTAGAGTTTAAATATCGATGGTCTCCCATCAAAAGGCCCTATACCACCCTGGTTGGTAAGTGAAAATTATGTAATTTCAGACCTGTATTTTCTGGGCTATAATTGAATACCTCTTAAAAAGCATTCCAAATCAAGTTTATATTCTTTTTTTTTTGTTGTTGTTATCATTAATCTACAATTACATGAAGAACATTATGTTTACTAGGCTCTCCCCTTCACCAAGTCCCCCCTACAAAAAGTGTATATTCTTAATTTTTTTAAAAAGTGCTGATTGTGTTTAGATGTAAGAAATATACTAACCTTCTTGTTCAGTTGGATATGAAGTACCTGTCACCCTTATTGCTGGCTTATGAAGACAGAATGAAAGAGAAGGACGAGCTCAATGCCACACTTCAGGTAGGTGGGCAGGTATCTCAGAAGGATCAGTTTTATACAAAATGAGGCCATTTCAAACTTAGAAGAGACATTTTGAAGGTAGGTATGCCCCAAATCTAGTAGGAACTCAGATACTGTTAAAGGAAGAAAGGAAGAGTATGGGGGTGGGACTCGGGGAGGAAAGAGGGAGCAAAGGACAGAGGGAAAGAAAGGAGATGTGAGGCAGGGAGTGGGTGACAGTGGAGCAGGAGGGGTGGGCTGGGATGGATGGGAGAGGTGGGAGGCATGGGGTGGTGCTGCTTTGGAAGCCCTGGTCTCAGTCTGGCAGCCCAATGTGGGCTGGCATCGTGGGCTGCAGAGGAGGTGGCAATGGGCCGCGCTCCTGTCCCCGTGCTCTGTAGCTGCAAACACCACTGTTGGGACGGTCAGTCAGATGGGAGGGTTGCAGGCCAGGGATGTTTTAGGCAAATTTAAATAGCTTCTTGTTCTGTGAAGAGCTGACCCCAGAGAAGTCCTATTACCAAGTAAGAGGTGAGGGTTTTGTCATTTCCACCTCATTCACCTCTGTTTCATGGGAAGGAATGGCTTTTGGCAGCAGAGCTCATGCTATTATACGGAAAACCAAGGCTGTATTGGGGTTGTAGATAGGTCCCAGGCCTTTCCATGCTGCATACCTCTATGTTCTTCATTTAACTGGCGAAAAAGATTTATGCAATTGGAAGGATCCAGGGAGGAAAATGTTGGTTTTTGTGGGATCACAGCTGGATAGGTCTGATAAATCACCCAGCCTGTTACGCTGTGTCACGTACATGGGCATGCAATGCAGTTTTGAGCCTTTTCTTCTGGATTTCCTGTTGAATACTTAATTGTTTAAGAGGGTTAAATAATTTTATACTAATTGATTATATATAAAGCCAAATAATTAATAAAATTACTGATTTGGTGGTCCTTCTAAAGTGGATAAGAAAACATTTTCTGTGAAGGGCCACTTAGTAAATATTTAAGGCTTTGCAGTCTATGCATTCTCTGTTTGCAGTTACTCAGCTCTGCTGTCATAGCATGAAAGCAGACACTGACAAGGTATAAATGAACGGACAGAGTTGTGTTCCATTTAAACTATTTACAAAACAGGCAACTGGCTTGTGGGCTTCAGTGTGCCTAACTCCTGTTCTGAAAAAGAGACTCCAGCCCCCATACTAACTAGCTCCTTCCCCACCATATGGGCTTTTTTATTTAAAAAACTCCAGTTTATCCTTTAAAGTCTAAACAAAGGAAAAACTACAGTGTTTACAAGCATCTCTGCTTTTTTTTCCTGCTTTTTTTTTTTTTGGTATCATTAATCTACAATTACATGAGGAACATTATGTTTACTAGGTTCCCCCCTTCACCAAGTCTCCCCCACAACCCCTATTACAGTCACTGTGTGGTTAAGATGCTGTAGAATCACTACTTGTCTTCTCTGTGTTGTACAGCCCTCCCAGTGCCTCCCCTCACATTATACATGCTAATCGTAATGCCCCCTTTTTCCCCACCCTTAGCCCTCCCTTCCCACTGGTCCTCCCCAATCCCTTTCCCTTTGGTAACTATCAGTCCCTTCTTGGTCTGCCACTGTTTTGTTCCTTCAGTTTTTTCTTTGTTCTTATGCTCCACATATGAGTGAAATAATTTGGTACTTGTCTTTCTCCACCTGGCTTATTTCACTGAGCATAATACCCTCTAGCTCCATCCATGTTGTTGCAAATGGTAGGATTTCTTTTCTTCTTATGGCTGAATAATATTCCCTTGTATATATGTACCACATCTTCTTTATCCATTCATCTACTGATGGACACTTAGGTTGCTTCCATTTCTTGGCTATTGTAAATAGTGGTGCGATAAACATAGGGGTGCATATGTCCTTTTCAAACTGGGCTGCTGTATTCTTAAGGTAAATTCCTAGAAGTGGAATTCCTGGGTCAAATGGTATTTCTGTTTTGAGCTTTTTGAAGAACCTCCATATTGCTTTCCACAATGGTTGAACTAATTTACATTCCCACCAGCAGTGTAGGAGGGTTCCCCTTTCTCCACAATCTCGCCAACATTTGTTGTTGTCTGTCTTTTGGATGGCTGCGATCCTTACTGGTGTGAGGTGGTATCTCATTGTGGTTTTAATTTGCATTTCTCTGATGACTAGCGATGTGGAGCATCTTTTCATGTGTCTGTTGGCCATCTGAATTTCCTCTTTGGAGAACTGTCTGTTCAGCTCCTCTGCCCATTTTTTAATTGGATTATTTGCTTTTTGTTTGTTGAGGTGCATGAGCTCTTTATATATTTTGGATGTCAAGCCTTCATTGGATCTATCATTTATGAATATATTCTCCCATACTGTAGGGTACCTTTTTGTTCTGTTGATGGTATCCTTTGCTGTACAGAAGCTTTTCAGCTTGATATAGTCCCACTTGTTCATTTTTGCTTTTGTTTCCCTTGCCTGGGGAGATATGTTCATGAAGAAGTCACTCATGTTTATGTCCAAGAGATTTTTGCCTATGTTTTTTTCTAAGAGTTTTATGGTTTCATGACTTACATTCAGGTCTTTAATCCATTTCAAATTTACTTTTGTGTATGGGGTTAGACAGTGATCCAGTTTCATTCTCTTACATGTAGCTGTCCAGTTTTGCCAACACTAACTGTTGAAGAGGCTGTCATTTCCCCACTGTATGTCCATGACGCCTTTATTGTATATTACTTGACCATATATGTTTGGGTTAATGTCTGGAGTCTCTATTCTGTTCCACTGGTCTGTGGCTCTGTTTTTGTGTCAGTAGCAAATTGTCTTGATTACTGTGGCTTTGTAGTAGAGCTTGAAGTTGGGGAATGAGATCCCCCCCCACTTTATTCTTCCATCTCAGGATTGCTTTGGCTATACGGGGTCTTTGGTGGTTCCATATGAATTTTTGAACTATTTGTTCCAGTTCATTGAAGAATGCTGTTGGTAATTTGATAGGGATTGCATCAAATCTGTATATTGCTTTGGGCAGGATGGCCATTTTGACGATATTAATTCTTCCTAGCCAAGAGCATGGGATGAGTTTCCATTTGTTAGTGTCCTCTTTAATTTCTCTTAAGAGTGTCTTGTAGTTTTCAGGGTAAAGGTCTTTCACTTCCTCGGTTAAGTTTATTCCTATGTATTTTATTCCTGCTCTTTTTTTTTTATTAAAGTATCATTGATAAACAATCTTTTTTTTTTAAGCTGTGATACAACACTTTTTTAAATTAAGGTATCATTGATATACAATCTTATGCAGGTTTCACATGAGTAACGTTGTGGTTTCAACATTCACCCATATTATCAAGCCCCCTGACCACCACATTGCAAGCATTGTCCATCAGCATAGTAAGATGCTATAGTCACTACTTGTCTTCTCTGTGCCATACTGCCTTCCCTTGACCTACCTATATTGTGAGTGCTTATTATAATGCCCTTAATCCCCTTCTCCCACCCTACCCAGCCTCTTCCTTTTGGTAACCGCTCGTCCCATCTCGGTGTCTATGAGTCTGCTGCTATTCTGTTCCTTCTGTTTTGCTTTGTTTTTATATTCCACAAATGAGTGAAATCATTTGGTATTTGTCTTTCTTCACCTGGCTTATTTCACTGAGCATAATAACCTCTAGATCCATCCATGTTGTTGCAAGTGGCAGGATTTTTTCTTTTTATGGCTGAATAATACTCCACTGTGTATATGTACCACATCTTCTTCATCCATTCATCTGTTGATGGACACTTAGGTTGCTTCCATATCTTGGCTATTGAAACTAGTGCAGCAATAAAGATAGGGGTACATATGTCTTTTTGGATCAGGGATCTTGATTTCTTCAGGTAAATTCCTAGGAGTGGAATTATTGGGTCAAATGGTATTTCTATTTTTTAGAGTTTTTTTTGAGGAATCTCCATATTGCTTTCTACAACAGTTGAACCAATTTAGTAGAAGTGTTCGCCTTTCTCCGCATCCTCACCAGCATTTGTTGTTTCTTGTCTTTTGGAGAGTGGCTTTCCTAACTGGTGTGAGGTGATATCTCATTGTGATTTTAATTTAGCATTTCTCTGATGTTTAGCGCTGTGGAGCATCTTTTCATGTGCCTGTTGGCCATCTGAATTTCATCTTTAGAGAAGTGTCTGTTCAGGTCCTCCGCCCATTTTGTAATTGGGTTATTTGTGTTTTGGGTGTTCAAGCATGTGAGTTCTTTATATATTTTGGATGTTAACCCCTTATCAAGTAAATCATTTATGAATATATTCTTCCATACTGTAGGGTGCCTTTTTGTTCTACTGATGGTGTTCTTTGCTGTACAGGAAGTTTTTAGTTTGATATAGATATTGTTCATTGTTTATTTTGTTTCCCTTGCCAAAGCATATATGCTCAGAAAAAAGTTGCTCATGTTTATATTCAAGAGATTTTTTCATATGTTTTCTTCTAGAAGTTTTATGGTTTCATGACTTACATTCAGGTCTTTGATCCATTTTGAGTTTACTTTTGTGTATGGAGTTAAACGGTAATCCAGTTTCATTCTCTTACATGTACTTGTCCAGTTTTCCCATCACCAGTTATTGAACAGGCCATCTTTTTCCCATTGTATATCCATGGCTCCTTTATTGTATATTAATTGACCATATATGTGTGGGTTTATTTCTAGGCTCTCTATTCTGTTTCATTGATCTATGGATCTGTTCTTGTGCTAGTACCAAATTGTTTTGATTACTGTAGCTTTGTAGTAGAGCTTGAAGTCAGGGAGCATAATCCCCCAAGCTTTGTTCTTCTTTCTCAGGATGGCTTTGGCTATTCAGGGTCTTTTTATGGTTCCATATGAATTTTAGAACTACTTGTTCTAGTTCATTGAAGAATGCTGTTAGTATTTTGATAGAGATTGCATTGAATCTAGATTGCTTTAGGCAAGATGGCCATTTTGACAATATTAATTCTTCCTGTCCATGAGCACAGGACAAATTTCCATTTATTGGTGTCTTCTTGCATTTCTCTCATGAATGTCCTGTAGTTTTTGAGTAAAGCCTTTCACCTCCTTAGTTAGGTTTATTCCTAGGTATTTTATTCTTTTGATGCAATTGTAAATGGAGTTGTTTTCCTGATTTCTCTTTCTGCTAATTCATTGTTGTATAGGTTTCTCTATATTAATTTTGTATCCTGCAACTTTGCTGAATTCAGTTATTAGTTCAAATAGTTTTTTGGTGGAGTCTTTAGGGTTTTCTATGTATAGTATCATGTCGTCTGCAAACAGTGATAGTTTAACTTCTTCGTTACCAATCTCGATGCCTTTTATTTCTTTGTGTTGTCTGATTGTTGTGGCTAGGACCTGGGTATCTTTGTCTTGTTCTTGATCTTAGAGGAAAAGCTTTTAGCTTTTTGCTATTAAGTATGATGTTGGCTCTGGTTTTGTTATATATGGCCTTATTATGTTGAGGTACTTGCCCTCTATACCCATTTTGTTAAGAGTTTTTATCACGAATGGGTGTTGAATTTTGTCAAATGCTTTTTCAGCATCTATTGAGATTCCCATGTGATTTTTGTCCTTTTTGTGGATGTGTATGATATTGATGGATTTATGAGTATTGTACCATCCTTGCATCCCTGGAATAAATCCCACTTGGTCATAGTGGATAATGTTTTGATGTATATTTGAATTTGGTTTGCTAATATTTTGTTGAGGATTTTTGCATCTATGTTCATTGGGGATCTGTAATTTTGTTTTTTGTGATGTCTTTGGTTTTAATATTAGAGTAATGCTGGCCTCATAGAATGAGTTTGGAAATATTCCCTCCTCTTCTACTTTTTGGAATACTTTAAGAGGAATGGGTATTAGCTCTTCTTTAAATGTTTGATAAACATCTTTGCTTTTTTTAATCTCCCTTTTTATCTTTTCAAGTATTTGGCAGTTAGAGAAACATGTTACCTAGTTAGGAATTGCATATTTAAAACTTGAGATTCTTGTCGGCCCCCCATCATAGTTACCTCAGATTTCTCCCTAGAGTGTGAGTGAGCTCCTTGAAGGGAGGGGCTCGGAGCTGGTACTGGGCTTAAGGCTGCCATTATATGGGACTTTGCTGAAAAGCTAGTAACATTTTATTTTAGCCACAGCAACAGCACTAGAACTAAGAAATACAGGTGTGTGTGTATTTATTACAGTTCACATAAATTTTGTTTCAGGAGGAAATGAGAATGTTTAGGATGCGAGTCCAAGAAGTGGTAAAGGAAAATGAAGAATTGCACCAAGAGTTAAATAAGAGTAATCGTGTTACCAGTGAGGAATGGCAAGTGGTATTGCATTTTTGTTATTTTACTAATTTTAAAAAGAAGACAATAGGAATAATACATTTTTTTCTTTTAACTAAAATATTTAAGAGAGGAAAAATTAACAAGGTACAATGAAAGCCTACTAAAGTATTCTAAACTTGTATTTTAAAGATTACTTTGAAAATTCTAAATAAGTCTTTAAACCTGAAATACATTTGCTGTTCCCATTTTTATTTTATGAGGTATTTTTCTAGGGCTCTTTTCCTGTCCCAAAGCTGTCAAGTCATATCCTTTCTTAGACCCCTCTGATGATTGCCGGGGCTTTGGAGCAGAAAGCTCAGGCTGAGCCCCTGCACAGCCAGCTCCTGTCTGCCCTGCCTCTTCTCTGCAGGTCTCCGTTCTCAGACCGATGAGTGTTGCTCCCTTCTGTCCTGTTGCTGGTACTGCTCCCCACCCCCAGAATGTCCCTGTTGTGCTCCAACTCATCCATTAGGGCCCTGCACAGATGGTACTGGTCAGTTGATCTCCCCAAAGGCAGAGTAATTGATCCCTTAGCTCAGTGTCTGACATAGCCCTAAACACACTCCTTGTCCTGGTACCTCCAACACGTGCCTACCTGTGTGTCTCCGTGTCTGTCTCCCTCTTGCCCTTTTTGAGCTCTTCAAAGGCAGGTTCATACCCTGTTGATCCAGCATAGCAGCAACAAATGCCTATTGCATGAATTTGAGAGAGATGAATGTCCTAGAAAGGTTTAAATGTTTTAAAATCACTGGAAAAAATCAAGTATTTTCCAGTATGATACCCAGAAATTTAGACTCAACAGCATTCTGATCATTAGGCAGGTTTCCCTGATCTTAAGGTCACTGATGTATCAATTGGGATTGGCCTGGGCAGCTACTACTAGATCTTGGTGTGCTGTTGAACTTAGATTTTCTTCTGTCAGGATTCCTTGTGTGTCTTCTCTTGAATCCCCCTTGAATAGTTCCCTAGGGAGCAGGTCAGTTGGACTGCTTCTGGGACCCCTTGTGAGAACCTGGAACCTCAGATTTTTTTTCTAACCTTGTATGTAACTGGAAGTCAAGCCTGTTTACTTCTTCTTAGAATAAAACTAAAATAAATAAGGAAAGAAAGACAGACCCCCCAGTTCCAAATCCACTTGTCTGCATTGTTCCCCAGTCCTGTTGATTGGGGTTAAAATTTGTACCCACAGATTGCACGGCCTGTGGTGCCGTGGGGGGAGCGAGCTGATAGGTCTGTGCAGCACCTGTTGAAGCTCCCCTGGCCAGCCTCCCCTTTTCTCTGAATTCACTGCGCTGCAGGTAGGGGGCAATCACACTCTATAAGCAGATCTGCAACCGGCCCTGAGGCTCCTGCAGGCCTGCCCTCCCTCCTTGGCTGCTACCCCCTGTACCTGCACCGGTGTGAGGTGTGGTACATCTCCACGGATACTCAGGCACCCTGGCTTCCCACTTCGGTAGAAGCTCTTTCCTTAGTTCCAGATACTTCCTTGTTGAGCTCTTCAGCTGCATCTAAACTCTGCATTTCTCCTGACCAGCTGGGGAATCTCATGTTTAATGGGCCTCAGTTTCTTTACTTGTAAAACGGAGGGAGTGTTAAACTAAATCTGATGTTTTAACCTTTTTTTTAGGAATGGGGGATCTTTTTCATTAAAAAAAAGAGACAAGGGTAGAGTAAAAAAGGAAAGGAGAGAACAGGGTAGAGAAAAAAGGAAAAGAGGGAAATGAAGAAAGGAGGAAGGGAGTGAGGAAGGCAGGAAGGCTTCTAAGAAAGTCCACAGTGTAATGCAGACAGAAGTGGAGCTGGTCTGTTTGAGGCAGAAATGAGGAGGCTGGAGCAGACCAACCTGGGTGGGCCCGCCTCCTGCACAGCATGGGATTCCCCCGCCCTCCCACCATGCCCCTCCACTGTGGGTGGGGCAGCTAGTAGCAACACCTCTGAGGTGCTAGGGAGCTGGGCTCAGGCCACTGTTGGGGTAACATCATTGCTATAGCTTGACTCCTTTTATCTTTTTTGTCTCCTTCCTCCATATCATTGTTTAAGTTGAAAGTGGAAAATTGGGATAACTTGCTGGTTTACCATGTACTTTGGGTGTTAAACATTTAACTAGATGATTTCTAAGGTCCCTTCAGCTCATTCTAATTGGGATTTTTGACCATGGAAGTTGAGCTGGGCTGAGATTTATTTTGCACCATCTCTAAGGAAAGGGTCTGCTCATGTGAAATGAAAGCAGGGGAGTCAGTACAGTTTAAGAAATTGTCCAAAGGCTTTAACAGTCATTGTTATTTGGCAAATACGCTGATTATGAATGAACGTTTTTTAACTAAAATGGGAACTTCCTAAATTCTTTAAAAATATTTCATGCTAGCTTCAAAATAATCCATTGGGTGAGGTGATTGGGGGTTTATGTAGATGAAACAAGACTGGAAGTCGATAATTTTCCAAGATGGGCCTTTGTCCATGAGAGTTTATTGTTCTATTTATCTACTCTGCATTTCTCCTGGCCAGCTGGGGAATCTCATGTTTAATGAGCCTCAGTTTCTTTACTTGTAAAACGGAGGGAGTGTTGAACTAAATCTGATGTTTTAACCTTTTTTTAGGAATGGGGGATCTTTTTCATTAAAAAAAAGAGACAAGACAAGGGTAGAGTAAAAAAGGAAAGGAGAGAACAGCGTAGAGAAAAAGGGAAAAGAGGGAAATGAAGAAAGGAGGAAGGGAGTGAGGAAGGCAGGAAGGCCAAGAAAATCCAAGGATACCCACCAGGAGCGCCTCCAGGAAGGTGAACCCCTAACAGATTAATGGAGATGCTGTAATATTGCCATTGTGTCATTTCACATTCGCAACCCCCTCCTGCTAGGGACCCCCTTCGATTTAAAAGTGAAGAGGAAGTCAAGTTTTTAAGAATTGTATTTATTGAAATACATCTGTTTTATATGTTTTATATGTTTGAAATTTTGTATTTTAAAAGTTAGCTGAAGCAGTTCATAATTCAAACTTCATTACTGTCTTTTCCTCTAATTTAATGCAAATGACAGGATTAACAGTGTTAATAACATGTGTAACATTAAAGTATGTCCAGATATTCATTACCTACAGCTTGCTTTCTTTTAGACTCCAGAGTATCTCTACAGTCATTCAGTGCTTGGATGGCAGTATTTAATTTTGTATTTCAATTGTAGGAAACAGCTTCAGACACAGGCAGAACTTGTTTTGGAGGAGAACAAGTTGTTAATAGAGCAGTTGGAGATTCAGCAAAGAAAAGCCAAGGATACCCACCAGGAGCGCCTCCAGGAAGGTGAACCCTTAACAGAGTAATGGAGATGCTGTATTATTGCCATTGTGTCATTTCACACTCGCAACCCCCTCCTGCTAGGGACCCCCTTCGAATTAAAAGAGAAGAGGAAGTCAAGTTTTTAAGAATTGTGTTTACTGAAATACATCAGTTTATGTTACAACATATCCAGCCATTACCCATGTAGCTCCGAGAGGAGGCAGTTCCCTGTCCTGGGCAAGTTCCCTGTGAATTCACTGAGGCTGAATTAAGGCAAGGGCAAGAAGGTGGGAATTAAAGGATTTATTCTCACCCCAGTCTCTCCTCCTTCCCACCGGTCAGGACCCCACCTCTTACACAGCTCCCAAGCTCCCTCTCCCCGGCCCTCTCATGGCCCCAGCTCCCACCAGGAAGGACTTTGTGGGCAGGTCCCTGGTGACTGGTGGATGCCTGACCAATGAGTACCAGGGACACAGGCAGAGGAGAGAATGGGTGTTTCCTCTCTACCCCTGCTCTGGGCAGGTAGTCTGTGACTGACCAGTTGCTCTGTTGCCCATAAACATCACATGAATGTGCCCACATGCTCTTAGTATATACACACAGTGAGCACTGTTAAGGCCAGGTGGGAATCCCAGTCAGAAAATTCCATTTTTCCCCACAACCCATAATGCATTAATTGCTTTCTCTTAGACTCCATAGTGTCTCTCTCTCATTATATATATTTTGTCAATCAGCTGTAGATGACAGCTTTAGAGCATAACTGGGTTTATATAGAAATAGTGCCTTATAAGCAGGTAAAGTATGTGAGGTGATTATCTGGAACACAAGAATGTATTCCTGAATGTTTGTTGAATGAGTAGGTAATTCTAAACCATTACTCTGTTCTCTTGCCCTTCCTTCAGAGCTGTGGGCACTGTTGTAGATTAAATCTCCATTAGATACCTTCTGTGGCACTCCCTCTCCCCATGTGTCCATCCCTACTCCTAGGAGGCCTCACAGCAGATGACAGATCAAAGTGGATCAGATTGAGTCATTTCTCCCACTTTCATTAAAATCAGAATTTATGAGCACAAAAGATAGTAGCATCCTTTTCTCCCCTGGTTTGTTTTTCCATGAAGAATGTAGGACAGGAGGCCCAGATATAGCTGTCTTGCATGAGCCAGTGTACCCCCTTTCCCTTGTGCACGTGGTGACTTAAGAGCTGCCATCTGCGCCAACTTTACCTGGAAGAGCTCACTACCGGCCTCTGCTGGTGCTGGCGCTCCACTTGCTGCTGGTAGCCAGGTCATGCCTCAAGTGAGAGCAGCTGTCAGCCTGACAGGAGCCTCTTCCACAGGCGTCCCCCTTTCAGTTTGGGTGGCATAGAAGCATTTGCCTTTACTCTGGCATTATTTGGGGTGGAGGAGAGACAAAGTTGTTGAGCTCAAGATTAGAGATGACAGGGAAATTTAATTTCATATTTACTGAGCTTAATTTTCTCAAATGTAGCAGATCTGAACAGGTCTGATGATTCTTCCAGCCATGTAGGGCAGGGCCCATCTTTTAATCTATGTGATTCAGTCAGCTGCCTGTGTTATTTTGCCATTTCCCAGAAACATTTGTTCATTTTGATTTTATAGAGTAGGAGGATTTAAAGTTTCATGCTATAATACTTCTAAGTGCTAGTTTGAACAGATAAGATGCCTGGCAACTGTCTTATTATTTCATATGACCATGTCACATAGGATGAAAATATTTATGATTTACTTTAGACACAGGACATAAAACATGAAAATTTAATGGGGAAAAGAAAAATATATATATAGTCGTTAGTTGAGCCATTTTTGATATCCTTAAAAATCTTAAGTCTTGTAGTTTTAGTGAGGTACATCATGGTCTTGCACATCTGTGTGCACCTTAAAGCTTCAGTCTTTGGAAAGTCAGGTGCCTTTAGACTGGAATCATGTCTTATTAAATGTCATATATTTAGCAATAACATCAATATATGGAGCAAGTTCCCATATATTGGAAGAAGGTGTAATTTACTGAATGCTCAATATAGGAAAAGTAATTTCCAAATAGAAGACCCTTGTTACTAATTTACAATTGACCCTTGAACAACATGGGTTTAAACTGCACGGGTCCACTTATGCATGGATTTTTTCAATAAATGTAGGAAAAAATTTTTTGAAGATTTGCAACAATTTGAAAATATTTTCTTTTCTGAAGCTTACTTTATTGTAAGAATATAATATATAATATATATAACATAAAATATGTGTTAATTAACTGTCTTATCATATCAGTAAGGCTTATGTCAACAGTAGGCTTTTAGTAGCTTAAGTTTTGGGGGAGTCAAAGTCATATGGGGATTTTTGACTGCACGGGGTGTTGGTGCCCTTACCTAACCCCTGCATTGTTCAGGGGTCAACTGTATATGTCTCCAAAAATTTTTTTAAATCTCATTTTTATAAGCTGGTTCTCATTAGTATTACCTAGGAATCGATAATCATGTTTTTTTTAGTCTTTGGTACTAAGTCTTTATCCATCTCTTGTTTTTCAGTTTCTAAACTGACTAAACAACTGATGCTTCTGGAGACAAGAACACAAAGCCAAGAAAAGGAGCTCACTGAAAACAAGGAGCAGTTGGAAATTTTACGTACCAAATGCCAAGAATTAAAAACACAGTTGGATGGCAAAATTTCAATGCAAGTTCATGCTTCAATTGTAAATGAATTGAAAAGGTAAGGATTTAATGTCTTTTCAAGTTTAAGTGCACCACCATGCATGTTTTTCTAGACAGAGTAGAGAGAGGTTGCCCTGTGTTTGAGGCATTTAGCTGTACCAGTGCGGACATCCAAAACTGAGAGTGGGAAATATTTTATTGAAGTATAGTATGGCTGTCTTTGCAGGCTGCTGTCTGCACTTTGTGTCTGTGTGTGTGATTTTTCCCCCCTACTACTGCAGCCTTTACTGGTTTAGAACCAAAGATCATTTAAAGTAGGAGAACTGGAAACCTGAATAACCAGTAATAGGGAACTGTGTAAGTGAAAGGATGCAACCATAAAATGAAATACAAGGCAGCCATTAAGCATGACATCACAAAACAACTCTTTGGGGAGTTTGGGAAAATAGCCACAATGTATTTAAGTGAAGAGATTAGGTTAAAAACAGTGTATTGCATGATTATGATTTTATTTAAAAAATAAAAAAAGGTGTGTATGTGTGTGATTTGAGGTGACCAATATCCCAGTTTGCCTGGGAAACAAACCAACCCCTTCAGGATCTAGAAATTTATTCCTGGAGAAAATGCCTTTCAGGAGTGGAGTCAAAATAAGGATATTTGCAACCCAAACTGAGTTTCACCACTAAGAGACCTACATTAAAGGCAATTCTAACAGGGCATATATCGGCAAGAGGAAAATAATTCAAGGTTGGATGTTTGAGAAGCAAGATGGAGCTAAGAGTTAAAGATAGTGGTAAATATGTGGATAAATGTAAATGAACATTGATTCTATAAAACAATAATAATATATTTTGAGGTTTAAAAATACATAGAATTAAAATTCACAACAATAATAGCATATAAACAAAGGGATAATTGGAGTTTGTTCTAAAGTCTTTTTATCATTCAGAAGAGGGTACAGGTGTTGATTAATTTTATAATTTTGAAAATATGCATAATGAAATTTCTGGAAACAATGTATGTAACTTCTAAACTGGTATAAGAAAAGGATTTTTTTTTTAAATGAGGGCAAAAAAAGGAATCATAAAATAGAAAACAGAATATTAGTTTTAAAGGCACATATATCAGTAGTAGATACACTAAACAGACTAAATACTCTAGTTAAAAGATAAAGATTGTCAGACTGGATAAAATAAAAAGCATCTGTTGTGACTTTGTTAAATTAACATTTGTTAAGTAGAGCTCCAGCATGTCAGGTGGTGAGCCACAGTACGACCATGAGAGAAAGTGAAATAGAGAGGTTTATAATTCACAGGTACCTGGAGGAAAACATGGAACTGTCCTGATGCACCACTCAGAGAGGTCAAGACAGGGTGCCTGGAGCACATACCTTTATCAGGTCCGTGGGTGGAGTGCTTTGGGGTTCCCAGGCTAAGGCCAGGTTGGAAATCTAAACCAAAAAGACCATAGTTTTGGTAAGTTTAAAGGGTATCTTAGCTAAGGAGTGCAGGAGGTGAAGTTCCCAAGAGGTGGGGGAGATGCTTATCACATGGGTGAGTCATACGAACTTGAGTTTACCTGTGACTCTACGGCTGTTTTCTTGGGCACATGAGACAGAGAGGGTAGTATCAGGTAAAGGCCCATGCAGGACCATATAAATGGATTCCAAGGCAGAGAAATTACAGAGTGATTTACCTGAACTCTCAATAGCAACTGTGTTGCCTTTAAGATAGGCATTTCAAGCATAAAGACACAAAGAGGTCAAAAGTAAGAGGCCAGAAAAAGCTGTACTACTCAAATAGAAACCAAAAGGTGGTAAATTATATTTGAAGCCACCCTCCCAATTACTGCCCTTATCTTGTGGACAAGTAATAAACAGCTGGAGACTGACACCCATCTGAGGACCGTACTTTGAGGAGCACTACCCTACAGAATCCAACAAGTGTGTGCACAGAATACAGCCCAAATGACTGTCACCAGGAAAAGGGCACAGAAAGTATAGTAATAGTGTAAAATTTCCTACAGCCACACAGAAAGGCGGGTGAGTCTTGTAGGCAAAATGACAAAGTGCAACTATTATGTGTATTGGTTCCCTTTATATATGGTTCCAATACTGCAAACTAAATTAAGCTGTAGCAATGCATAGGTAGGTGATAACACTATTAAATTAATGAAGGGCTCTAGGATTGGGGTTGGACACATGGGAATATCTGGGGTACAGGAAATGTTCTATTTATTGACCTATGTGGTAATTATCTGGGTGTTCAGTAAAATTACTTGTTAAAATAGGCATTTGTCTTTTATATACTTTTCTATATGTATATTGCATTTCACAATTTAAAAAAATTTAAATCATGGTTTTTCACCAGAAAAAAATAAAATAAAAATAATCAGTAGAAGTTTCCTCTGGGAAGTGAGATACTAGGGGTGAGATAAGAAATATTATATTTAAAAACATTTTTAAAGCAACTGTTTCCCCCACCAAATATCAACTGTTAACTATTTTTTTGCAAATTGTTTCTACCTTTTTTTGTTACATTTTCTCTTGGAAATATATTGTTAGAAATACAGTTGATGTCCTTTTTAACCCCTATCATTTTTTTCCCCAGGTTTTCCAAAAAGCAATCACCATCATAAACTTGGAATTATATTTCCCATCTATTTTTTGTCTCTGTGAATAACATAAAAGGTTTTTTTGGTGTGTTTTTAGGTTTATGTAAGTGAATTCATACTTTTAGTATCTCGACTTTTTGCACTCAAGTTTTCAGACATCTTTCCATGTTGAAATAGATGGAGAGTTTATTCTTTTTAACAGCTGCATGGCAATAATGATTCCATCATATGAATGCTATATTTTACTTGCCTATTAATGGAAATTTAAATTATTACATTTACTCCATTACATACACACACACACACACACACACACACACACACACACACACACACAATGCTATAGTTTATTTGTATGTGTCATCAAAGTTTTCCTAAATACTTAACCAGAGTAGTATTGTTGGGCCATACCATAAATGCATTTTCTAGATTTTGATACATTGCTCTCTGAGGTGGCCGACCCATCAACATGTTCCCAACATTTGCTATTGTGTTTGGTTGCTTTTCATTGTGAACTTTACTGATTGATTTAGTACTGGGTCAGTACATTACCTTGACAAAAATACTTTAAAATAAAACTCTAAAATCAAAACAAAAGACAGCAAAGAAGATAGATAAAGATACATTTAATTCAACCTCAATTCTGTGGGTGTTTTTGTCCAGATGTGTCCTCTGCTTTTTGAGTAACTAAAGCTAGTAAATTACACAGCAGTGGAAACTATCTGGAAAATCCATACTGGGTGTTCAGGGAACCAATCCAGGCTGAAATCATTGAAATTATGTGACAGGTAAGGTAGACTCCAAACACATGCAATCTGAGGCCTGTTTGCCAGCCAGCCAGCCAACCAGCTAGGAAGTAACCCCTACATGGTATCAGAGAGACCCTATCTCCCAGAATGTTGGGCAGCCTTTGTGTGCATGGCCCCACATATTCAGTCCTGGTTATTGCATGAAAATTTATCCAGAGAACTAATAGAGAAATAACTCTCTTCTTGAGCCTCATTTTGCCAGAATTAAATACTGAAATTATACGTATTCCTTATTCTTTTGTTTCTTTTTTCATAAAAACATATAATTACTTTAGTATGAAATAAAGTACATATATATATGTACAATTATAACTACGTAAAAATTAACCTGTCTTACAGGCACAGTCGCAGGGGGGCCATCAGGTGAGAATTTGGGGATCAACAGAGGTGAGGCTCAGAACCTCACCCCCCCTGCTTTGAGAGAAATCTTCTGCATCCGTGGATGTTTTGCTGCCCTTGTCTAGCCTGGATTAATACTTAGTCCATAGGCACACACCTGATCATCTGATCATCTACATTTGCCCTCTTACAGCACTAAACTATGTTTTCTACCTTTATCTTGCATCTACCTACCACTTCAGCATTTTATTAAAAGTAAAAATAATAATAATAATAAAGGGAGAAATGTGGGATCAACATATAAATCAAGTACAAAAATCAAATGAATATTCATATTTGACCTGATTGTTTATAGGTCATAATGCGTGATCAAAACCGAAAGTTTCTGTGATGACTGCCCTTGTACTGTTCACCATGTAAGAATTTATTCACTATGTAAGAATTCGTTCACCATGTAAGAACTTGTTCGTTATGCTTCAGAAGATTGGAGACTGACGAGAATTAGGCTTGAGATGGATTAATGATTGTACATTGAGCATTGACCCCCCTATACTGAATTTTATTGTTGTTAACAACCATTTGATCAATAAATATGAGAGATGCCCTCTCAAAAAAAAAAAAAAAATTAACCTGTCTTAAATTTTGGAAGGAATAGGGTATAAGTAAGTGTGTGCATGTGTGTGTGGTGTGTGTACAACATATACACACACAGACATAATAAAAAATTGTGGGCAGAAAAAAGGTTAAATTTTGATCATCACAAAGTGTGTGCCCAGCCATGCCCTCTCTGCTGTCCAGGGGGCTCCATCCCAGGCCCTCCGGGGGCTGGGCTATGGAGGTGTTTCCCCAGAGGTCTTCCAGAGACCCACCCAGGAGCAGGAGGGCTGGACTGGCCGTCACTTTCTTGGTAGTGGCTGCCCCATTTTAGCCTCAGTGTACTGGACACAAGCCTGTGATGTTTTTTGTCCATCAGCCAGTTGCAAAAGGAAGAAGAGAAAGAAAGTGCTGAGATGGAAGAGTTGATGGAAAAGTTGGCAGCCTTGCAGGTGCAGAAGAAGAGCCTGATGTTAGAGAAGAACAGCCTGACGGCTAAAAACAGAGCGCTGGATGCTGAACTTGAAAGGGCACAGAAAATAAATCGGTTTTTATGATTTTTTTTCTTAAGCTGTTTTTTTTAAAGTTAAAAAAAGATATTGAATGTTGTTCTATTTCATTTTCTTTAACTTTTTAAAATCCTGGATGGAAAGAGTATTGGCTATCAAAATATAAGTATAGGAAAAGCTTTTCTGTTGACTGACATTAACCAACATTTCTCAAATCTATAGTTCAATTATACTTGAAAGTCATAATGCTGTGACCCTAAGACTCAAAGTTCTAGAAGTTATTTCCTAACCATTTCCCAAAAGTTTACTTTGGAATTATTGGATTCCTTTTTCGAAAATATCTTTTAGAACATGGGCCAAGAAATTAGTAGAATAATATATAATTAGGTTATAAAATTTGTTATGTATTTTATGATTCCTGTTAACTTGGCTTGGAGTCAGTAATTTTGCTTTATTTATAATTAAGTTCAGCTACCTTTTCTCACCTTGGGACAATAGAAGATTTAGGTTGCTGAAGAATCTATTTAAATGCTAACATACTTGCTATTTTTATAATACAGATACTCCCTATGCCCTAGCCATTCAGGCTAATGAGTTTTTTATTCCACTGTTTGGGTGAACTCTCTAGGAGATCTCAAAAGACAATGGATGTCCTCAAAAAGCAGGTGGAAAAAGCCATGGAGAATGAAATGTCTGCTCACCAGTACCTGGCCAATCTTGTTGGCGTGGCAGAGAGCATAACCCAGGAACGTGACAATCTTAGGTGTCTGGTAAGTTTCCTTAATCACTTAAGCGCACTGCAAGTTAATACACCAGCATAATTTGAAGAGTATTTTTTTTTTTTTAGTAAAATTACCCATAGAAATTTTCATCTTTTTAACTTTTAACTGCAAGTTTTCAAATTCTCCAAAACTTTATCTTACAATCATGGAAGAAAAACATTTTTTTTAATTAATTTTATTTTGGTACCATTAATCTACAATTACATGAAGGACATTATGTTTACTAGGCTACACCCTTCACCAAGTCCCCCCCACATACCCATTCACTGTCACTGTCCATCAACATAGTAAGATGCTGTAAAATCACTACTTGTCTTCTCTGTGTTGCACAGCCCTCAAGAAAAACATTTTTGAAAGCCAGATAACCTAAACTTTTAAATAATGGCAAGTGATGATATTTTAGAAGACAAATGAATAGAATTAGTCCATTTAACTAGATAGTCATCAGGCATTTATTACACATACAGAGAGACTGAGCCTTTATATCCTGTAAAGCTGTCTTACTATAGTCTCTGAAGGTGGAACATAAGTATCATAGACAGGTTAAGTAGAGTTTCATCCTAATGACATAGCTTAAAGGTCACAAAGATGCAGCAATAATAATATTCATCCCATATTGTTGCTAGTAGCACCGGTTCCCAGGGAGGGAACTGTGTAAATTATTGGTGGTTGTAGATGATGGAGCACTGCCAGCCTGCAAGAGGGATGCCATGGACATGATTCTTGGCATCTCCACATTACTTTGAAACGATATCTACAAGAGATTGTGTGGTGAGAGAAGACAGATGCGATGCCAAGCTCTATGCATTGAAAATGGTCTGATAGAATTTACCACAAAATTTAACAGTGAGTTAGGTAACTGCATCTCCAGGGGTTGAAATTACAGGCAACTTTTAAAAAATCCTTTTTACTTATCTGTGTTTTATGATTTTTCTGTTTTGAATGCATATTGCTTACATTTTAAACACGTTTGTTTAAGCAGTATTATAAAGCTCTGGTAGTATAGTATCAGAAATAATTTAATGGATGTCATTTCAGAACAGATTGGTGGACTTTCTGATAAATCAGCAAACTTGGAAGTAACTCAGCCCTTCTCCAGGAGAGTGAGGTGTGAGGACTCTGTCAGGATGTCTCACAGGCCTATTCCCATTTGACAGAAAGATACTAAGTTCCTTTGTAAGAAAATGGATTTAGGCTTTTAGCCATTGTTTATGTAAGAGGAAATATAAATAGTACACAGCTGGGGTGTGGTGGTGTTAATCTCTATTTTTAATAAAAGAAATGCTAATTAAACTAGTCTGTGCTTATATTGTTTTGCTGAACAATGGAAAGTGCCAAACAAACCTGTTCTTCTAGCAAACATTCGTGAGGATCTGGCCGCCCCACATGTCAAACGGCTCTGTAAAAGTGAAGCCATCTTGTTTGCATGTCAGAACACATAGGTTCCCCCAGGATGCAGGCCACGTACCTCCTGTAGGCTCCCACTCGGGGCATAGACCACCCGGGCTTCCATGATGAATCTGAGATCTTCCTTGATCTTCAAACGGCCCAGCCCCCCTTAAGGTCCACCACTCATATCTATGAGCCCAGGATGGAAATACCTATAGACAATACACTGTCCAAATACTCAAAAGTTACAGATTAAGCCAATAGCCTGTTAATGAAATATGTTTCTTTCCTCCTGCCTTGACCTTTGTTATTATGTCCTGAAAGCCAGGCCTGCATTTAGAATCCCTAGACCCCGCAGACATAGGGGGAGCTGCTCTCATCCCACCCCAGCTCTACCTGATCTCTGTATTCAGACTGCTCTGCCTGTGGCCCTGCAGACTCCTTGCCCTCGGGGCCCAGACCAGCCCCTCTAGCTGGGGTCCAGGGGTGACATTGGCTGCTTCTGCCCTGTCCTGGGACTGTGGGCTCTGCACCTCCACTTACACAGTCCTGGTTTCCTAGGCCTTGTGAGAGCCCCTTATATCTTAATTTATTGATATTGGCATCCTAATTTGTAATCCTGCCTTTAGGATGGGTTTTCCATGTGTCTTGTGACGTTATTTAATTCTGTGTCTTGTTTTCCCTTCTGGAAAATCAAATTGTCTCTACTAGCCTACCGTAGAAGGAATGCTCACCTTTACTTATTTTTTAATTTTAGCATTTGAAATAGTTTATAGTGCAGAGTAGTTTGTTTCCCATGTGGATATTAATCTTAAATCATTCAGCTTCAAATGAAACCCTCTTGGATAGCTGCCCATCCATACAGCATTATGCATTCATACTAAGTTATCCTTAATGTAAGTTGTCCTTAATGTGGTAATTATTCAGATAGTCAAGTTCAAAGTTTATTTCCATCATGGTACTTACTCCTTGAATATGACCGAAGGAATGATGAACTCATCTCCCATTTGTGCCCAGGAGGGGTGCCTAGCATGCTGTTCCTGGCTTTTGCCCCCTCAGTTGTGGCCCAAGTTATGCCTCCCGCCCTCACACAGGGATTGGGGGTTCAGAAGTGTCAGGGCAGGAGGGGTATTGAACCAGGACATGTGGGAGAATGGAGATTACTTTTAAGTAGTAATATTCTTTGCAAGGAATTCTTTATTTTTAAAATTTTTCTGTAAAACTAAGAGCAGACTGGTTTTCTTCTCGTTTTTCTTCTTAGGCCAAATGTTTAGAAAGTCAGAAGCATGGAGTTCTCAACAAAATGATAGGAGATAGTACTCGCTTGGGAAGGTTAGAGGAAAAAGTCAAGGTAAGTAGTCATTTAGCCTGAGAATTCATTTTCAAATGGGAGTGGAGGCTAACTGGGGTCAGATTTCCATGTTGAAGAAAAGGATTTATTTTGCATGTATGTATCCCTAATCATCCACGGAGTGAAGTAGTATTGGGTTTTGTTGCCAGAAATAGCACCTCTCCACTTATTAAATAAACTTTGATTCATCCACACAATGAGGTACCATTCAGCTGTTTACAAAAAAAGATAGTGTGAGAGAGAGAGAGGAGGGAGGGAGGGAAGGAAACGCGGCCCAGTGTCCAGGCTTTATGATCAAGCCCTGCCCTTGTTGCAGTGAGAGCAGCATTAACCTGCACCTCTCTTGCCTAATCCTGATTGCACGCTCCAGTTTCTCTAACCAAAAAAGCCGTTCTCATAGATTGAGTGTCCTCCCCTTGGCCACCTCCGTCGCCTGACCGCCATCCTCCTCCCAATCATGTGTGTTCTGCCTGCTGGCCTCTGAGCATGCGTCCACAGCTTCATCAGACAAACCAGCTTCGCGGGGGGTTGGGGGTGGGGGGACGGGACCAGCAGGCTTGGGTGGAGGGCAGGGAGGTCTGTGTGAGGACGTGTAGCTCCAAGCATGAGAAGTAGAACCTAGGACCTAGGCTTAAGTGCATTTATGTGTAGGATGATGATGAAAAGGGCCTGATAAGTGGAGAAATAGATTGATGACCTATAATATGGTGGAAAATTAACAAACTAAGAAAATAAGACATTGGTTGGCTGTGTATAAATACTTGTGGTATGGGTGGAAATTTACATACATGTAAATGGAAATTTATGTTGTGGGTGTGTCTCTTTCGTTATAGGGAACAAGAGGTTTATCCTAAAATATTTATTTTTAAAAAGTTAAGTGTAACTTAAAATTGTTCAGACTCAAATGTATGTCCCTATGTGAAGAATAGATTTTATTTTTCCTAGTTTCATAAATATTACTTAAATAATGTTGATATGAAGTTTTTGGAAGGCACACTGCCTTGTAGGTGTTGATTATCAAGCGGTACAGAGATGCTGCCTGAGGGACTTTCTGATTTCCAGGGTCTGCCACATGCAGCATCCATGAGCTGCCCGGATCTGGATTCTGGGCTCCCCCAGAGAGGATCACCTCCCTCTAAGAAAACTCAGGGAGGAATAGCATACCCATCAGAGCATCACTCTTCCTGTTGATAATGGGCAGTGGCCCTTTGTGGTCAGGGACATTCTCACCACCTATCCCTCTGTGGACCAGAGCAGCTCTGTCCATATTCCCAAATGGTGGGCCTTGAGGCATGAAGCTACTTGAAGGAAAAGTTCCTTTGCTGAAGGAGAGTTGCAAATCCCTGCCTTAGTCCCACACTCACAACTCAGGGGAATTTATTCTGTGGCTTCTAGTGATAGGTATGATTTGAAATTTGACCATACAGCTTTTGGAGTTATACTGACTTGTAAAATGTCATTATAGATTCCTAGCAGGTATCTTTAATTTTCTAGGAATTTTCTTTGTGTAATGTACATGCAATATCAAAGAATATTCACTATCTGACACAGTATTAAAGTAAATGATGATGTGGTAAATTTAATTTTAAAGTACACTTAGTTGTCATGATCTGAACTCCAAGAAGGATAAAGACAAGGGAGTTCATATCTAGGCACATAGTATTGAAACTGCAGAACACCATTCTGCAGAATGGCAAAGCAAACATTTTCAAAGTGGCCAGAAAGTCAAGTGTATTTTAACTTTGTACCTACAAGGTCAAAAATTAAGAAGTTTGACAATACAGAGCATTTGTCAATCACATGAAGCAATGGGAACTTTTCTGCTTTGCTCCTGGGGAAATTGACTCAAAGTTTTAATAAAGTAGAACATTTATACAGCTCACAACCTAGCCATTCCTCCCTTATCCTTTCCAAATAAGGAAGCTCTCACGTAGATGCACCAGGAATCATGTAAAGAAATGATCACATGAGCATTGTTTAACATTGCCCCTAATGAAACAACCCCATATCCATCAGCAGTAGATAGATAGATAAATTGTAATGCATTCATAGAGGAATACCTAATAGGATTGAAAATGAACAAAAAATATTTACAATATTGTGGGTGAATCTCATAAGCATTATTATATGTGAAAAATGCACAACACAAAATGAGTATATACAATATGATTACATAGAGTTTAAAACAGGTAATATTAGATTGTTCGGTGCTTACATAGGTTGTAAAACTAAAAAAGAAAAGGAAAAGGTTATAGCAAAAATGAGATTAATGATTATATCTAAGGGGCTGGGTCCCTTGGGGACTCCCAGGGTGCTGTAATATTCTATCTGCTAACTTAGACAGTTGTTACATGGTGTTTGCTTTGTTGGTATTCACTAAATTATTCATATGTGCTTTATCTGCTCCTCCCAAGTACCTATCACCTTATCAGTGAGGCATACCTGGACTACTTAAAATTTCATCCATTCTTCCACACTCCCGATTCTCAGTACCTTGCTTTATTGCTTCTTCTGTAGATAACATCTTCTAACAGACTATGTAATTTTTTTATTATGTTTATTGCTTATCATCTCTCTCTCCTGACCAGGCTATAAGATCCATAAGGGAAGGGGTTTTTAAAATGTTTTTATTTGTTGGTATTTCCCAAGCACCTAGAATAGCACCTGGCACATAGTATTCAATAAATTTGATAAATACTGGGGAAATAATTAAATAATATATTCTACAATTTAAAAAATTCAGCAAAATCAAAAGCAGCATACAAAATAGTATCTCAACTCTGCATCAGAAAGGCTAAAAAGAATACACCATCCTATTAATCTGCATAGAAATATGATGAGTAGTCATGAGCCATCAGCATGGATTTTTGTTTTTTCTGGTTTTCCTGTTGGCTTTTCTTTCCAAAAGAGGCCTGATCCTCAGAGTGGTTCATTTTATCTGGGGAATTTATCTCATTATTGTTCATCAGATAACAGCAGTAAAAAGTCCCCAGAGAAGAAACCTAAGAGCCAGATTCAGGGTAGACAGTGCAGAATCTCTGGGAAGGTAAAGAGAAGAGATGTGGAAAAGGCTTCAGAAAATTCAGAAGTGACATGTCAGGAAACCCCAACAGAAGTTGACTAAAAGTGAGGATGTCACATTGGAAGTCAGGGCTGTGAAGAGATCTGGGAATTCAGAGCTGCAGGCGGAAGTCCTTCCCAATCAGGCTGAATTCAGAGAGCCCGAGAAGGGGCTCCAGGGGAGGTGGTATGTGAACTTGGAAGTTGATCCAACCAGTCATTGCTCCCACCTTCCCAGGAATCTCATCTCATCCCAATGTATGGCCTCCATACAAAAGTAAGAAAAAGGGGAAAAAATAGAAATGTAATTTACCTACACATGATGAAAATACATCAGAATTAATGTTACCACAAAAGAGATCAAAATTGTAACCCATACTTACTTCAAAGTGAATTGATAAACAGGTAAGTAAATAGATAAGGAAGGAGGCAAAAATGTAGCTAGATACCTAAAATATAATGAAGTGGCCAAAGCTAGGAAGAAAGCTCACAAAGCAGAAACACAGATGGTTAGACAAAGGAGGATGAGAAATGGAACTGCCACAACTCGGGAAAGAAACAGAAGGAAAAGAGAAACCATTTCATAACTACAGACGCAATTACAAGAGCACAAGGAGAAAGATATAAAAAACACAATCAGGGGCATAAAGATAGAAATGAGAAAGGCAAAGACAAGAAGGCAGAAGTAAAGATGTAAAAAGAATTTAGTAGAAAGCATTGGAAAACCAATATACACCTATTGTTAGGGTGCCCAGAGAAGAAATCAGAACAATGGAACTTATTCTTCTCCAAGCTATAATTCATGAATACTTTCCTGAAATAAATGAAGATTTGAATCTACATGTTGAAAAGACTTTAAGATGAAAGAATACCTTGGACAACAGGTAAAATACTAAGACATAAGAAAAATAAAAACCATGCTGTCACCAATAGTAACACTGAGTGCCAAGGAACAGTGGAGTGCCATCTATAAATACTCAGAGAAAGAGAGAAGGAGCCTGTGATGTCTCATCCAACCAAGCTACTCTGAAGACAGTTTTGACCACATAAGACTTTTGGGGAACATTTTTTCTATAAACCTTTCCTAAGGATCAGTCAACTTGAATCAGCCAATCAAGAAATGATTGAAAAGTACCAGTAGTGAACAAAGAATATATATTTTTTGGTATCATTAACATACATCTAGATAACAGCAGTAAAAAGTGTATAAATATGAGCAACGTTATGGTTACTGGACCCCCCACATTACCAGGTCCCCACCCCCATGCCCCATTACAGTTACTGTTCATCAGCGTAGTAAGATGCTATAGAATCACTACTTGTCTTCTCTGTGCTATACTGCCTTACCTGAGCCCCCAACCCCTGCTACATTATGTGTGCTAATCGTAATGCCACCTTTTCCCCTTATCCCTCCCTTCCCACCCATCCTCCCCAATCCTTTTTCTTTTGGTAACTGTTAGTCCATTCTTGGGTTATGTGATTCTGCTGCTGTTTTGTTCCTTCAGTTTTTGCTTTGTTCTTATACTCCACAGATGAGTGAAATCATTTGATACTTGTGTTTCTCTGCCTGGCTTATTTCACTGATCATACTATCCTTTAGTTCCATCCATGTGTTGCAAATGGTAGGATTTGTTTTATTCTTATGGCTGAATAATATTCCATTGTGTATATGTACCACCTCTTCTTTATCCATTCATCTATTGATGGACACTTAGGTTGCTTCCATTTCTTGGCGATTGTAAATAGTGCTGCGATAAACATAGGGGTGCATCTGTCTTTTTCAAACTGGGCTGCTGCATTCTTAGGGTAAATTCCTAGGAGAGGAATTCCTGGGTCAAATGGTATTTCTATTTTGAGGTTTTTGAGGAACCTCCATACTGCTTTCCACAATGGTTGAACTATTTTACATTCCCACCAGCAGTGTAGGAGGGTTCCCCTTTGTCCACATCCTCGCCAGCATTTGTTGTTGTTTGTCTTTTGGATGTTGGCCATCCTAACTGGTGTGATATCTCCTTGTGGTTTTAATTTGCATTTATCTGATGATTAGCGATGTGGAGCATCTTTTCATGTGTCTGTTAGCCATCTGAATTTCTTCTTTGGAGAAGTGTCTGTTCATATCCTCTGCACATTTTATAATTAGACTATTTAATTTTTGTTGAGGTGCACGAGCTCTTTATATATTTTTGATGTCAACTCCTTATCAGATGTGTCATTTATGAAATATTCTCCCATACTGTAGGATGCCTTTTTGTTCTAGTGATGGTGTCGTTTCCTGTGCAGGAGCTTTTTAGTTTGATACAGTCCCACGTGTTCACTTTTGCTTTGTTTCCCTTGCCCTGGCGATATGTTCATGAAGAAATAGCTCATGTTTATGTCCTAGAGAGTTTTGCCTGTTTTCTTCTAAGAGTTTTATGGTTTCATGACATCCATTCAAGTCTTTGATCCATTTCGAGTTTACTTTTGTTTATGGAGTTAGGCAGTAATCCAATTTCATTCTCTTACATGTAGCTGTCCAAAATTTGAATTTTGTCAAATGCCTTTTCAGCTTCTATGGAGATGATCACCAGTTTGCCAACACCAGTTGTTGAAGAGGCTGTCATTTCCCCATTGTATATCCATAGCTGCTTTATCATATGTTAATTGACCATACATGCTTGGGTTAATATTCAGACTCTCAATTCTGTTCCACTGGTCTGTGGGTCTGTTCTTGTGCCAGTACCAAATTGTCTTGATTACTGTGGCTTTGTAGTAGTGCTTGAAGTTGGAAAGTGAGATCCCCCTGCTTTATTCTTCCTGCTCTGCATTTCTTTGGCTATTTGGGGTCTTTGGTGTTTCCATATGAATTTTAGAACTATTTGTTCCAGTTCGTTGAAGAGTGCTGTCAGTATTTTGATAGGGATTGCATTGAATCTGTAGATTGCTTTAGCCAGGATGGTCATTTTGACAATATTAATTCTGCCTATCCAAGAGCATGGGATGAATTTCCATTTATTAGTGTCCTCTTTAATTTCTCTTAAGAGTGTCTAGTAGTTATCAGGGTATAGGTCTTTCACTTCCTTTTAGGTTTATTCCTAAGCATTTTATTCTTTTTGAGACAATTGTGAATGGAATTGTTTTCCTGATTTCTCTTTCTGCTAGTTCATCATTAGTGTATAGGAATGCAACAGATTTCTGTGTATTAATTTTGTATCTTGCAACTTTGCTGAATTCAGATATTAGTTCTAATAGTTTTGGAGTGGATTCTTCAGGGTTTTTTGTGTACAATATCATGTCATCTGCAAACAGGGACAGTTTAATGTCTTCCTTACCAATCTGGATGACTTTTATTTCTTTGTGTTGTCTGATTGCTGTGCCTAGAACCTCCAGTATTATGTTGAATAAAAGTGAGGAGAGTGGGCATTCTTGTCTTGATCCCAATCTTCAAGGAAAAGCTTTCAACTTCTCACTGTTAAATATAATGTTGGCTGTGCGTTTGTCATGTATGGCCTTTATTATGTTGAGGTATTTGCCCTCTACACCCATTTTGTTGAGAGTTTTGATCGTGAATGGATGTTGAATTTTGTCGAATGCCTTTTCAGCTTCTATGGAGATGATCATGTGGTTTTTGTCCTTCTTTTTGTTGATGTGGTGGATGATGTTGATGGATTTTCGAATGTTGTACCATCCTTGTATCCCTGGAATGAATCCTACTTGATCATGATGGATGATCTTTTTGATGTATTTTTGAACTCGGTTTGCTAATCATCTATGTTCGTCAGGGATATTGGTCTATAATTTTCTTTTTTTGTGGTGTCTCTGGTTTTGCTATTAGATTGATGCTGGCCTTGTAGAATTTGAGTCGGGAAAATTCCCTCCTCTTCGACTTTTTTTGTTTTGATTTTCTTTATTTTGGTATCATTAATCTACAATTACATGAGCAACATCATGTTTACTAGACTCCCCCAATCATCAAGTCCACCCAACATAGCCCATTACAGTCACTGTCCATCAGCATAGTAAGATGCTATAGAATCATTACTTGTCTTTTCTGTGTTGTACAACCTTCCCAGTGATTCCCCACTACATTATGTCTGCTAGGAGTAATGCCCCTTTTTTCCCCCTTATCCCTCCCATCCCACCCATCCTCCCCAGTCCCTTTCCCTTTGGTAACTGTTAGTCCATTCTTGCCTTCTGTGAGTCTGCTGCTGTTTTGTTCCTTCAGTTTTTTTCTTTGTTCTTATATTCCACAGATGAGGGAAAGCATTTGTGACTTGTCTTTCTCCGCCTGGCTTATTTCACTGAGCATAATACCCTCTACCTCCATCCATGTTGTTGCAAATGGTAGGATTTGTTTTCTTCATATGGCTGAACAATATTCCACTGTGTGTATGTACCACACCTTCTTTATCCATTCATCTACTGATGGACACTTAGGTTGCTTCCATTTCTTGGCTACTGTAAATAGTACTGCGATAAACAAAGGGGTGCATATGTCTTTTCCAATTGGGCTGCTGCATTCTTAGGGTAGATTCCTAGGAGTGGAATTCCTGGGTCAAATGGTATTTCTATTTTGAGTTTTTTGAGGAACCTCCATACTGCTTTCCACAATGGTTGAACTAATTTACATTCTCACCAGCAGTGTAGGAGGATTCCCTTTTCTCCACATCCTCGCCAACATCTGTTGTTTTCTTTTGGATGTTGGCCATCCTAACTGGTGTGAGGTGATATCTCACTGTGGTTTTAATTTGCATTTCCCTGATGATTAGCAATGTGGAGCATCTTTCATGTGCCTGTTGGCCATCTAAATTTCTTCTTTGGAGAAGTGTCTGTTCTGATCCTCTGCCCATTTTTTAATTGGATTATTTGCTTTTTGTTCATTGAGGTGCGTGAGCTCTTTATATATTTTGGATGTCAACCCCTTATCGGATATGTCATTTATGAATATTCTCCCATACTGTAGGATGTCTTTTTGTTCTACTGATGGTGTCCTTTGCTGTACAGAAGCTTTTTAGTTTGATATAGTCCTACTTGTTCATTTTTGCTTTTGTTTCCCTTGCCCAGGGAGATATGTTCATGAAGAAGTTGTTCATGTTTATGTCCAAGAGATTTTTGCCTATGTTTTTTCCTAAGAGTTTTATGGTTTCATAACTCACGTTCAGGTCTTTGATCCATTTAGAGTTTAGTTTTGTGTATGGGGTTAGACAATAATTCAGCTTCATTCTGTTACATGTAGCTGTCCAGTTTTGCCAACACCAATGTTAAAGAGGCTGTCATTTCCCCATAGTATGTACATGGCTCCTTTATCATATATTAATTGACCATATATGTTTGGGTTAATATCTGGACTCTATATTCTGTTCCACTGGTCTGTGATCTATTGTCTCTTCAACTTTTTCGGAAACATTAAAGAGAATGGGTATTGGGTCTTCACTAAATGTTTGATAAAATTCAGCCGTGAAGCTGTCTGGTCCAGAAGTTTTGTTCTTAGGTTAGTTTTTTGATTACCAATTCAATTTCCTTGCTGGTAATTGGTCTATTCAGATTTTCTGTTTCTTCCTAGGTCAGCATTGGAAGGTTATATTTTTCTAGAAAGTTGTCCATTTTTTCCAGGTTATCGAGTTTGTTACCATATAATTTTTCATAGTATTCTCTCATAATTCTTTGTATTTCTGTGGTGTCTGTAGAGATTTTTCCTTTCTCATTGCTGATTCTGTTTGTGTGTGTAGAATCGCTTTTTTTCTTGATAAGTCTAGCTAGAGGTTTATCTATTTTGTTGATTTTCTCAAATAATCAGCTCCTGCTTTCATTGATGCTTTCTATTGTTTTATTCTTCTCAATTTTATTTATTTCTGCTCTAATCTTTATCATGTCCCTCCTTTTACTGACCTTGGGCCTCATTTCTTCTTCCTTTCCTTGTTTCGTTAATTATGAGTTTAGACTGCCCATTTGAGATTGTTCTTCTTTCCTGAGGTAGGCCTGTATTGCAATATATTTCCCTCTTAGCACAGCCGTGGCTGCATCCCACAGATTTTGCGATGTTGAATTATTGTTGTTGTTTGTATCTGTATATTGCTTGATCTCTGTTTTTATTTGGTCGTTGATCCATTGATTATTTAGGTGCATGTTATTAAGCCTCCATGTGTTTGTGGGCTTTTTCATTTTCTTTGTGTAGTTTATTTCTAGTTTCACACCTTTGTGATCTGAGAAATTGGTTGGTAAAATTTCAATCATTTTGAAATTACTGAGGCTCCTTTTGTAGCCTAGTATGTGGCCTTTTCTGGAAAATGTTCCATGTGCACTTGAGAAGAATGTGTATCCTGTTGTTTTTGGATGTAGAGTTCTATAGATGTCTGTTAGGTTCATCTGTTCTAGTGTGTTGTTCAGTGCCTCTGTGTCCTTACTTATTTTCTGTTGGGTTGATCTGTCCTTTGGAGTGAGTGGAGTGTTAAAGTATCCTAAAATGAATGCATTGAATTTTGTTTCCTCCTCTAATTCTGTTAGTATTTGTTTCACATATGTAGGTGCTCCTGTGTTGCATACATAGATAGATATAATGGTTATATCCTCTTGTTGGACTGACCCTTTTATCATTATGTAATGTCCTTCTTTGTCTCTTGTTACTTTCTTCGTTTTGAAATATATTTTCTCTGACAGAAGTACTGCAACACCTGCTTTTTTCTCCCTATTTGCATAAAATATCTTTTTCCATCCATTCACTTTTAGTCTGTGTATGCCTTTAGGTTTGTGGTGAGTCTCTTGTAAGCAGCATATAGATGGTTCTTGCTTTTTTATCCATTCTGTTACTCTTTGTCTTTTCATTGGTGCATTCAGTCCATTTACATTTAGGATGATTATTGATAGATAAGTACTTATTGTCATTGCAGACTTTGGATTCATGGTTACCAAAGGTTCATGGGTAGCTTCTTTACTATCTTACCGTCTAACTTAACTCACTTATTATGCTATTATAAACACGGTGTGATGATTCTTTATTTCTCTCCCTTCTTTTTCTTTCTCCTCCACTCTTTATATGTTAGGTGTTTTATTCTGTACTCTTTGTGTTTCCTTTGACTGATTTTGTGGATATCTGATTTTATTTTGCATTTAGTTAGTATTTGGTTGGTCTCCTTTCTTTGCTGTGGTTCTGTTTTCTCTGGTGACATCTATTCAGCCGTAGGAGCACTTCGATCTAGAGTACTCCCTTTAAAACACACTGTAGAGGAGATTCAAGATGGTGGCATGAGAGGTGAGACAGAATTCGTCCTAAAACCACATATAGTGTGAAAATATAGTTAATACAACTAGCCCTAAACTGCAACAGGAATGATGGCTGCACCAGACTGCACACAGACCTTTCATACAGAGCAGACCCCACGAAACTGGTTACGAAAGCCTTGATCTGGCGGGGCCCAAGCCCTTCCTCCACCTCAGCTCACCAGTGGGAGGAAGAGAAATGGAGTGGGGAGAGGGTGGAAACTTAAGACTGCTGAACACCCAGCCCTGGAGGTCTGCTTTGGAGCACAAACCTACGTTGTGTGGTGCACTGGTGGTTGGTGGGGTTGGGGAGCTGGGACACGCAGAGTGCTTGAGAGACTGTGACTCCGGCCATTTGTGGAGGACTGGGATCCACATATGGCAACTCTGGGAAACAAAGGAAAGGCAGGCGGTCTAAGAGGCTTCCTAGCAGCGAGAGGGCTGCTGAAGGGGTGGGGTTTGCGCAGAACTTGCTCCGCGGGAAAAGGGATAGGGGGACAGGGTTGTCTGGGTGCACTCTGCCCAGCAGGTTGGGAACTTTGAGGACCTTCAAGTGCTCTGTCCCCCTGGCTGCCTATTCAGCTCTGAGGCCCGCCAGTAAAACACAGCCTGACGCACCTACCTCCTTTCCTGCCAGCACATGCTCACAAACCGGCAGTCACTGAGCTGGCATCAGGCCAGCCAGAGGGATGCCCTGCCTACAACAGCTAGAGATGCTGAGCACAGAGGCTTACACCTGTGTGCTTGGCCCACTGGCTCTGATACTGGAGACAGGCACTACAGCCAGGAATCAGGAAATAGATCTTTCCTCCCCACAGGCACCAGTGCCACTCCCCTACAGTCCCCAACCTCACTCAAAGGGCTGAGCAGCTCCAGAGACTGGAGCTTCTGCGGACTAGAGGACACCACATAGAATTATGAAATGTCAGAGGAACCTGGTTCAGACCAAAATCTCACAAACCACAGAAAAAGGGCCAAATGAAACTGAACTCACCAATCTGTCTGAATGAGTTTAAAATAAAAATCATAAACATGCTAATGGAGGTACAGAAAAATATTCAAGAGCTCAAGAAAAAATTTAAGACAGAGATTCAATCATTAAGAAATTCCATATCTGAGACACATGAAAAGATGCTCCACATTGCTTGTCATCAGAAATGCAAATTAAAACCACAATGAGATATCACCTCACACCAGTAAGGATGGCTACCATCCAAAAGACAAAAAACAACAAATGTTGGCAAGGTTGTGGAGAAAGGGGAACCCTCCTACACTGCTGGTGGGAATGTAAATTAGTTGAACCATTGTGGAAAGCAGTATGGAGGTTCCTCAGAATGCTCAAAATAGAAATACCATTTGACCCAGGAATTCCACTCCTAGGAATTTACGCTAAGAATGCAGCGGCCCAGTTTGAAAAAGACAGATGCACCCCTATGTTTATCGCTACACTATTTACAATAGCCAAGATATGGAAGCAACCTAAATGTCCATCAGTAGATGAATGGATAAAGAGGAGGCGGTACATATACACAATGGAATATTACTCAGCCATAAGAAAAAAACAGATCCTACCATTTGCAACAACATGGATGGAGCTAGAGGGTATAATGCTCAGTGAAATAAGCCAGGTGGAGAAAGACAAATACCAAATGATTTCACTCATATGTGGAGTATAAAAAAAAAAGGAAAACTGAAGGAACAAAACGGCAGCAGAATCACAGATCCCAAGAATGGACTAACAGTTACCAAAGGAAAAGGGACTGGGGAGGATGGATGGGAAGGGAGGGACAAGGGTGGGGAAAAAGAAAGAGGGCATTATGATTAGCATGTATAGTGCGTGGGGGGTACGGGGAGGGCTGTGTAACACAGAGAAGACAAGTAGTGATTTTACAGCATCTTACTACGCAGATGGACAGTGACTGTGAAGGGGTATGTTGGGGGGACTTGGTGAAGGACGGAACCTAGTAAACATAATGTTCTTCATGTAATTGTAGATTAATGATACCAAAAGAAAAAAGAAAAAAAAAAGAAAAAGAATGCAGCAGCCCAGTTTGAAAAAGACATATGGTCCCCTATGTTTATCACAGTACTATTTAAAAGCCAATAAATGGAAACAACCTAGGTGTCCATCAGTAGATGAATGGATAAAGAAGAGCCAGTACATATACACAATGGAATATTATTCAGCCATAAGAAGAAAACAAATCCTACCATTTGCAACAACATGGGTGGAGCTAGAGGGTATATGCTTGTTGAAATAAGCCGGGCAGAGAAAGACAAGTACCAAATGGTTTCACTCATCTGTGAAGTATAAGAACAAAGCAAAAACTGAAGGAACAAAACAGCAGCAGACTCACAGATCCCAAGAATGGACTCACAGTTACCAAAGGGAAAGGGATTGGGGAGGATGGGTGGGAAGGGAAGGATAAGGGGGAAATGGGGGCATTACGATTATCACGCATAATAGATGTGTGCGGGGATATGGGGAAGGCAGTATAACACAGAGAAGACAAGTAGTAGCTCTATAGCATCTTACTAGGCTGATCGACAGACTGTAATGGGGTATGTGGTGTGGGCTTGATAATAGGGGGACTCATAACCATAGAGTTGTTCATGTAATTGTACATTAATGATAGCAAAAGAAGAAAAATACCCGGTAGAGATGGTTTGTGGGAGGTAAATTGACTCAACTTTTGCTTGTCTGAAAATTGTTTAATCCCTCCTTCAAATTTAAGTGATAATCTTGCTAGATACAGTATTCTTGTTTTGAGGCTCTTCTGTTTCATTGCATTGAATATATCACGCCATCCCCTTCTGTCCTGTAAGGTTTCTGCTGAGAAGTCTAATGATAGGGTTTTCCTTTGTAGGTGATCTTTTCCCTCTCTCTGCCTGCTTTTAATCCTCATCAAATTTACAAAGTATAAACTACAGGACATACAAAGGGAAATGGAAATTTAGTAATAATTTGATTTTTAATCCTCTTCTTTTGGCCCAAGACAGATTAAGAGATAACAGAATTAACTAAGGATATAGAAGATTTAACAACATAATCTATAATGTTTATTTGTGTGTAAATGTACAGAATAAGCACAAAAATTGGCCATAGATTGCCTACAAAAACATAGTAAACCCCTAATGTAGATATAAGATCTAATGATGATCAGAAAGATGTAAACCAGAAATTAATAAAAGCAAAAAGCAAAAAATGCTCTTTCACCTGGAAATGTAAAAACTGTGGTAAACCAATTCTTGAGTCAGAGGTGAGTGTATAAATTGAATGTCATTATTTCAAAAAAAAAACTTAATCTATATGAACTACATGTCAGAATCTGTGTGACAACATTTTTAGAAATGCTCAGAGGGAAGTTCAAAACCTTAAACACTAAAGAATAAAAATGTAAAAAGAAAAATAAATGAATCAGACTTTTTAAACACTAAAGAATAAAAATGTAAAAAGAAAAATAAATGAATCAGACTTTTATCTCAGTCATCTGCTTACTAATAGAGTATTGATCCTTCTGTTTAAATTTAATTGTAGCATATAAAAATATAAGCATGACACAAATGAGAAATTTGATTGTATTATACTTGAAATTCTTTAATTGCTTTGTATGACTTTTATGATCCAGTCTTACCCTCCCAGATCAGACTTATCCAGGGTTTACTCAACTCAATATCGCTCTGACAGTCCAAAGAGTGGGTAGGGAATGCATCTGTGAAGCCACTCACCTGGGCTACTCTCAGAGTCCCTCCTGTTCCCCTTAGGGGTACAAGAAGCAGGCGGCACTGAAACTAGGTAACATTAGCCACCATCTGATAGAGCAGCAGGAAGACTTTGCTAGCAAGACAGCTCAGTATCAGCAGGAGATGAGGCACCTCCATCGGATTCTTCAGGACAAGCAGGATGTCTTGGATGAGGCACTGCAGCAGAAAAGGTAGGGCTGCCCCAGCCCCATGTAATGTTTGTTTTTTTCAATGTTTAGTGGAATTTTCCAGTGTTTTATTTATTTGCTCATTTTGTTTTCACGTTTTAATTTTATTTGAATTTATTATTGGTCTCTTGTTCCTCGTTTTTTTCCTTTTGAAATCTTTTCCCCAGTGATTGACACATAATATTGTATAAATAAAAGGTGTACAGTGTGATAGTTTGATATTCATATATACTGCATTTATCTAGGATAACTATGTAAGCTTAACTAATACACCTTTCACCTCACATAATTACCATTTATTTTGTTGTTATTATTGTTATGGTAAGAACATTTTCAGATCTGCTCCTAGCAACTTGCAAGTATACAATATGGTATTGTTAAGTATACTCACATGATATACATTACATCCCAGCTCATTTTCTTTAATCCCTCCTTTAATATGCTATTGTTGTATAGTATCATTTGATACAGAAGTACTCAAGTAAAAAAGATCTATTTTATATCATTTTTATCCTCCATAGTTAAATGTTAGTTTTTATATGGTTGTGTATTTTGATTTACCCACAGTTTGCCCATTTATTTACTTACTAATTGTTCATAACAAGACATCAGGCCCCAAATGGAGTTGCGTATGCTAAGCCTCACATCACCAAAGCAAGACTTAACTTACTTACAGTTTTGGCTCTCCAGAAATGGAATATTAAACCAGTCAAGAATCACCTGAGCAGCACTACGCAGGTCATCTGCCTTACAGATGCCTACCGTCTCCTAGAAGGAACGTGACGTTGAAGTAACCAACCCACTTTTTTGTCTCTCATAACTTTGTTATTATTGATCCCTTACACCTAGAAAATTCTTTCAGTTTGTACAGCTCTCTGACCTCCATTCTTGCTAGACTGTGTGCTGCCTGATTCAAATTAACTTTTCCTCAAATAAAGTTAAACTTTTGGTAGTACCTCAGTTTATCTCTTTTTTTAAGTTCTAAGGCTGTTTAATTTATTATTTTTATAATTTTGGTATTATAATTGTATAATTACATGAGCAACATGATTATTAGACTCCCCCTATTATCAAGTCCCCACCACATATCCCATTATAGTCACTGTCCATCAGTGTACTAAGATGCTATAGAGTCATTACTTGTCTTCTCTATGTTGTACTGCCTTCTCTGTGTCTCCCCTGCTACATTATGTGTGCTAATTGTAATACCCCTTTTTCCCCGCCGTTATCCCTCCTTTCCCTCCCATTCTCCCCAGTTCCTTTCCCTTTGGTAACTGTCAGTCAACTCTTGGGTTCTGTGAGTCTGCTGCTATTTTGTTCCTTCAGTTTTTTCTTTGTTCTTATACACCACAGATGAGGGAAATCATTTGATGTTTGTCTTTGCCCACCTGGCTTATTTCACTGAGCATAATACCCTCTAGCTCCATCCATGTTGTTGCAAATGGTAGGATTTGTTTTCTTATGGCTGAATAATATTCCACTGTGTATATGTACCACATCTTCTTTAGCCATTCATCTACTGATGGACACTTAGATTGCTTCCATTTCTAGGCTATTGTAAATAGTGCTGTGATAAACATTAAAAAAAGGGGTGCATATGTCTTTTTCAAATTGGGCTGCTGTATTCTTAAGGTAAATTCCTACAAGTGGAATTCCTGGGTTAAATGGTATTTCTATTTTGAGTTTTTTGAGGAACCTCCATACTGCTTTCCACAATAGTTGAACTAATTTACATTCTCACCAGCAGTGTAGGAGGGTTCACCTTTGTCCACATCATCGCCAACATTTGTTGTTGTTTGTCTTTTGGATGTTGGCCATCCTAACTGGTGTGAGGTGATATCTCATTGTGGTTTTAATTTGCATTTATCTGATGATTAGCAATGTGGAGCATCTTTCATGTGCCTGTTGGCCATCTAAATTTCTTCTTTGGAGAAGTGTCTGTTCTGATCCTCTGCCCATTTTTTAATTGGATTATTTGCTTTTTGTTTGTTGAGGTGCGTGAGCTCTTCATATATTTTGGATGTCAACCTCTTATATAGTCTCCCATACTGTAGGATGTCTTTTTGTTCTACTGATGGTGTCCTTTGCTGTACAGAAGCTTCTTAGTTGGATATAGTCCTACTTGTTCATTTTTGCTTTTGTTTTCCTTGCCCAGGGAGATATGTTCATGAAGAAGTTGCTCATGTTTATGTCCAAGAGATTTTTGCCTATGTTTTTTCCTAAGAGTTTTATGGTTTCATGACTCACATTCCGGTCTTTGATCCATTTAGAGTTTAGTTTTGTGTATGGGGTTAGACAATAATTCAGTTTCATTCTCTTACATGTACCTGTCCAGTTTTGCCAACACCAGCTGTTGAAGAGGCTCTCATTTTCCCATTGTATATCCATGGCTCCTCTGTTGTATATTAATTGACCATATATGCTTCAGTTTGTATCTGGGCTCTCTAATGTGTTCCATTGGTCTATGGATCTCTTGTGCCAGTACCAAATTGTCTTGATTACCGTGGCTTTGTAGTAGAGCTTGAAGTCAGGGACCGTAATTCCCTCCACTTTATTTTTCCTTCTCAGGATTGCTTTGGCTCTTCGAGGTCTTTTGTGTTTTCATAAGAATTTTAGTAATATTTGCTCTGGTTCATTGAAGAATGCTATTGGTATTTTGATAGGGATTGCATTGAATCTGTAGATTGCTTTAGGCAGGATGGCCATTTTGACAATATTAATTCTCCCTATCCGTGAGTACGGGATGTGTTTCCATTTATAGGTATCTTCTTTAATTTCTCTCACGAGTGTCTTGTAGTTTTCAGAGTATAGGTCTTTCACTTCCTTGGTTAGGTTTATTCCTAGGTATTTTATTCTTTCTCATGCAATTGTGAATGGAATTGTTTTTCTGATTTCTCTCTCTGCTGGTTCATCGTTAGTGTATAGGAATGCAACAGATTTCTGTGTATTTTGTATCCCACAACTTCACTGAATTCAGATATTAGATCTAGTAGTTTTAGAGTAGATTCTTTAGGATTTTTTATGTACAATATCATGTCATCTGCAAACAGGAACAGTTTGATTTCTTCCTTACCAATCTGGATGCCTTTTATTTCCTTGTGTTGTCTGATTGCTTTGGTTAGGACCTCTAGAACTATGTTGAATAAAAGTGGGGAGAGTGGGCATCCTTGTCTTGTTCCTGATCTTAAAGGAAAAGCTTTCAGCTTCTCGCTGTAAAGTATAATGTTGGCTGTGGGTTTGTCATGTATGGCCTTTTATGTTGACATACTTGCCCTCTATACCCTTTTTGTTGAGAGTTTTTATCATGAATGCGTGTTGAATTTTGTCAAATGCTTTTTCAGCATCTATGGAGATAATCATGTAGTTTTTGTCCTTTTTGTTGATATGGTGGATGATGTTGATAGATTTTCAAATGTTGTACTATCCTTGTATCCCTGGGATGAAACCCACTTGATCCGGATGGATGATCTTTTTGATGTATTTTTGAATTTGGTTTGCTAATATTTTCTTGAGTACTTTTGCATCTATGTTCATATCAGGGATATTGGTCTGTAATTTTCTTTTTTTGTGGTGTCTTTGCCTGGTTTTGGTATTAGAGTGATGCTGGACTCGTAGAATGAGTTTGGGAGCATTCCCTCCTCTTCTACTTTTTGGAAAACTTTAAGGAGGATGGGATTAGGTCTTCACTAAATGTTTGATAAAATTCAGCAATGAAACCATCTGTTCCAGGAGTTTTGTTCTTAGATAGTTTTTGATTACCAATTCTGTTTCTTTCCTGGTAATTGGTCTATTCAGATTTTCTGTTTCTTCCTGGGTCAGCATTGGAAGGTTGCATTTTTCTAGAAAGTTATCCATTTCTTCTAGGTTATCCAGTTTGTTACCATATAATTTTTCATAGTATTCTCTCATAATTCTTTGTATTTTTGTGGTATCAGTAGTGATTTTTCCTTTCTCATTTCTGATTCTGTTTATGTGTGGAGACTCTCTTTTTTTGTTGTTAAGTCTTGCTACGGGTTTATCTATTTTGTTGATTTTCTCAAAGATCCACCTCCTGCCTTTGTTAATGCTTTCTCTTGCTTTATTCTTCTCAATTTTATTTATTTCTGCTTTAATTTTTATTATGTCTCTCCTTCTACTGACTTTGGGCCTCATTTGTTCTTCCTTTTCTAGTTTCATTAATTGTGAGTTTAGACTGTTCATTCGGGATTGTTGTTCTTTCCTGAGGGAAGCCTGTATTGCAGTATATTTCCCTATTAGCACAGCCTTTGCTGCGTCTCACAGATTTTGCAGTGTTGAATTATTTTTGTTATTTGTCTCCATATATTGCTTGATCTCTGTTTTTATTTGGTCATTGATCCATTGATTGTTTAGGAGCATGTTATTAAGCCTTCACATGTTTCTGGTCTTTTTCATTTTCTTTGTGTAATTTATTTCTAGTTTCATACCTTTGTCATCGGAGAAGGTGGTTGGTACAATTTCAATCTTTTTTAATTTACTGAGGTTCTTGTTGTGGCCTAGTATATGACCTGTTCTTGGAAATGTTCCATGTGCACTTGAGAAGAATGTGTATCCTGTTGCTTTTGGATGTAGAGTTCTATGGATGTTTATTAGGTCCATCTGTTCTAGTGTGTTGTTAAGTGCCTCTGTCTCTGCTTATTTTCTGTCTGATTGATCTGTCCTTTGGAGTGAGCAGTGTGTTGAAGTCTCCTAAAATGAATGCATTGCATTCTATTTCTTTCCCCCTTAATTCTGTTAGTATTTGTTTCACATATGTAGGTGATTCTGTGTTGGGTGCATAGATATAATAGTTCTATCTTCTTGTTAGACTGACCCTTTTATCACTATGTAATGTCCTTCTTTGCCTCTTGTTACTTTGTTTTGAAGTCTATTTTGTCTGATACAAGTACTGCAACACCTGCTTTTTTCTTCCTATTAGTTGCGTGAATACCTTTTCCATCCCTTTACTTACCGTCTGTGTATGCCTTTGGGTTTGATGTGAGTCTCTTGTAGGCAGCATATAGGTGGGTCTCATTTTTTAACCCATTCAATGACCCTGTGTCTTTTGATTGGTGCATTCAGACCATTTACATTTAGGGTGATTGTCGATAGGTATGTACTTATTACTATTGCAGGCTTTAGATTTTGTGGTTATCAAAGGTTCAAGGTAATTCCCTTACTGTCTAACAGTCTAATTTAACTCACTTCTTATGCTGTTATAAACACAACCTAAAGATTCTTTTTTCTTTTTCCTCCTCCATTCTTTGTATGTTTTGAATCATATTCTATACTCTTTGTCTATCCCTTGGGTGACATCTATTTTACTTTAGGAATACTTCCATCTATAGAAGTCCATCCAAAATGCACTGTAGTTTGTGGGAGGTAAATTCTCTCAGTTTTTGCTTATCTGAAAATTGTTTAATCCCTCCTTCAAATTTAAATGATAACTTTCCCAAATAGAGTATTCTTGGTTCAAGGCCCTTCTGCTTCATTGCATTAAATATATCATGACACTCCCTTCTGGCCTGTAAGGTTCCTGTTGAGAATTATGATGATAGCCTGGTGGGTTTTCCTTTGCATGTGATCTTTTTTCACTCTCCAGCTGCTTTTAAAGTCTGTCTTTATCCTTGAACTTTGCCAGTTTAAATATTATATTTCTTGATGTGGTCTTCCTTGGGTCCCTTGTATTGGGAGCTCTGTGGATCTCCATGGCCTGAGAGACTATCTCCTTCCCCAGATTGGGGAAGTTTTCAGCAACTACCTCCTCAAAGAGACTTTCTATCCCTTTTTCTCTCTCTTCTTCTTCTGGTACCCCTAAAATGTGGATATTGTTCTGTTTGGATTGGTCACACCATTCTCTCAATATTCTTTCATTCTTAGAAATCCTTTTTTGTTTCTGGGCCTCAGCTTCTTTGTATTTGTCTTCTCTAATTTCTGTTCCATTTGCCATCTCTTCTACTACATCTAATCTGCTTTTAAATCCCTCCTTTGTATGTTTCATTTCAGATATGGAATTTCTTAATGATTGAATCTCCATCTTAAATTCATCCCTGAGTTCTTGAATATTTTTCTGTTCCTCCATAAGTATGTTTATGATTTTTATTTTGAACTCTGTTTCAGGAAGATTGGTGTGTTCAGTTTCATTAGGCCCTTTTTCTGGGTTTGTGAGATTTTGTTCTGAACCATGCTCTTTTGACGTTTCATATTTCTGTTTGCTGCCCTTTAGTGCCCAGAAGCTCCAGTCTCTGAATCTGCTCAGCCCCTAGAGTGATGTTGGGGGTCATAGTGGAGCTAAGCTGGTGCCTGCGGGGAGGAAAGATCTGTTTCCTGATTCCCATCTGCTTTCTGTCCCCAGTATCAGAGCCAGTGGGCTGAGCTCACAGGTGGAAGCCTCTATGCTTGGCGTCACTAGCTGTTGTAGGCGGGGCCTCCCTCTGGCTGGCCGAATGCCAGCACAGTGACTGCCGGTTTGCCAGCTGGTTCCATCAGGCCAGGAAGAAGGCTGGGCAGGCTGTGTGTCACAGTGGGGGGCCTCGGAGCTGAGTAGGCAGTCAGGAGCTGATGGAGCGCCTGTAGCTCCTCCAAATTCCCAGTCTGCTGGGCAGAGCCAGCCCAGACAACCTTGACCACCTATCCCTTCTCCTGCCCAGCAAGCTCTGTGCAAACCCCGTCCCTTCAGCAGCGTTCTCGCTGCTAGGAAGGCTCTCAGACCGCCTGCCTTTCCCTTGTCCCAGAACAGCCGGAGTGGATCCCCTCCTCCACAAACAGCCAGAATCTGTCTCTCAAGCACTCCGCCTGTCCCAGCTCCCCATCCTCCAGAGCAGCACACAGGGTAGGTTTCTGCTCGCAAAGCAGACCTCCAGGGCTGGGTGGTCAGCAGTCCCAGGCTTCCACCCCCTCCCTGCTTCGTTTCTCTTCCTCCTGCCAGTGAGCTGGGGGAGAAGGGCTTGGGTCCCGCCGGAACAAGGCTGTCATACCTTACCCTGTTTTGTAAGGTCTGCTCTGTTCATGAGGTTTGTATGCAGTCTGGCTCAGCCTTCTTTCCTGTTGCTGTTTTAGGGTTAGTTGTATTAACTATATTTTGCACTGTCTTTGGTTTTCGAAGGAGTTCTCTGTCTCGCCTCTCATGCCGCAATCTTGAATCTCCCCTCAGTTTATCTTTTAATGTATTCTTCCTTGCATCCCAGACCCCGTTTCTCAGATTAGTTTCCTTCTTCCTAAAGAGCATCCTTTAGCTGGAGGACATTGTGCTCAGTGAAATTAGCCAGGTGGAGAAAGACAAGTGCCAAATGATTTCCCTCATTTGTGGAGTATAACAACGAAGCAGAACTGAAGGAATAAAATAGCAGCAGACTCAGAGACTCCTGTGGGAGGGTAGGTGGGGAGGGTGGGAGGAGGGGATTGAGGGGTATTATGTTTAGTACACATGGTGTGGGGGGGTTCATTGGGAGAACAGTGTAGCACAGAGAAGGCAAACAGTAAATCTGTGGCATCTTACTGCACTGATGGACAGTGACTGCATTGGGGTATGGGTAGAGACTTGATAATATGGGTAAATGTAGTAACCACATTGTTTTTTTATGTGAAACCTTCATAAGAGTGTATATCAATAATACCTTAATAAAAAAATTTTTTTTAAAAAGAGCATCCTTTAGAAGTTTCTTTAGTGAGCCTGTGTTAGGAGTAAGCTTTCTTATTTTTTGCTTGTCTGAAAATGCGTGCATCGTATCCTCATTCCTGTAAGATGATCTTGATGGCTACAGAATTCTACCTTGACAGTCTTTCTCTCAGCATAGTCCAGTGTACTCTGTTTCATTGTTGCTGTTGAGAAATCTTCTGTCACTTTAAAAAATAAATGGTCCATTTTTTCTCTTGCCTCTTTTAAGATCTCCTATATTATATCCCACAGTTTCACTGTTATGTGCTTAACATGAATTTCTTTGTACTGATCTACTTGGTATAAGTTACTCTCTATATCTATGATTTTGTGCCCTTCATTAGTTTAGAAAATTCTCAGCCATTACATCTTAAAATAAGTCCTTCCCCTCTTTCTTTCTTTCTAAATTTCCTCCTGGAACTCAGATTAAATGTATGTGAGACATTCTGAATGACTCCTCCAACATGCCTTATCTTTTAAATTCCCATCTCCTTGTTTTTCTGGTCTACATTATAGGTAATTTCTTCTGTTCACTATTCCTGTTTGCTGATTCTCTTTTCAGTGTGTTCAATGTACTGTTTAACCAAGGCACTGAGTTTGTTTTCTCCCTCGTTTTCAGAACTTCTGTTTGGTTCTGTGAGGACATGTATCCCTTGTCTGCCCTGTTTCCTCACTCCACATGGTCTCTGTCATGGAGCCCTTCCTCAGGAAGGCTGCCCTTGCTTTTTATCATAAGCCTTCATTCCCTTTAGGTACCCACGCTGGCACACGGTCAAGGCCAGTCTTCCCTGTCTCTGGTTATGAGCCTCACTTCCACAGATCCCTCCTCACCCCTGTACTTAACTCTTTATGTCTGGGCCCATCAGTAGCTCTGTGTATGGGTGCTTTTAAAGGTACCTGAGTTTTGGCCAGGTCATACCGGGGACAGGCCAGAGGGGATATGAGAGTCCTATAGGGTCATGCTGTGTGGGCACCCACAGCCAGGCTGTTGTACTACAGCTCATCCACTGCAATTATTTTATTTTATTCTTATACATGGTAATTCTATAGAGAACAAAAGATGTTTGCACTGGTACCAAAATAAGGGAAGAGGGAAAACTTAGAGGAAAGATAAGAAGGCATTTTCAGCCTGTGCCTTGTATTCTTCTCTATTTCCAGGGGCCCTGGGAGTTTCATTCCGCACTGGGAGTCTGCTTCAGAACCGGAGCACAGTGGGCTGTGTTCTCTGGTGTTAAGCATTCTCCCATTTGAGTTCTTGGTAACTTAAGATTCAGAAGAGCTATGTACATGTTTTTTAATTGTACTATTTTGAGTTTTTCCTTTGTTTTGTTTATTTATCTCAGAGAAATGGAAGGCGAGCTTGAAGTTGTGTGGGAGTCTACCTCCAAGGAAAACCAAAGAATCCGAGAACTTCTCCAGGCCACGCTGGCAAGGACAGGCATGTGGGAACACACCAGGGCTTTGGAGGACCCCTGCCTTGATGGCCTCTCTCAGGGAGATGTGCTGAATGAGTGCAACACCAGCTGCTGTGACATGAAGCTGCCTCCTGCCACCCGCCAGCGTCTGCAGGAGCCCGTGGGCCAGGGCTCCTGGGCCTGAGAGGCCCGCCCCCCAAGAGAGGGGACAGCCAGGGGAAGGGCAAACTCCCTCCAACCACCACAGCATTTTTTCTCCTTACGGCAAGGAGGAAATAAACTGTCTTGGAAATTTAGTCCATTTTTAATATTTTGCTTTATTTTAATAATGTGATACTGTATTTTTATATATTTTAGCCATTGTACAGCCTCTGGCCACATGGCCACTGAGATGGGCTCTGAGACCCATTGCTTAGGTTGACAGGTGACCTGATGAGCTGGCCTGTCCCTGGACTCCTAAGCTTGCAGCTGGGAAAGCCCTATGGGGCACCGCCTGCAGGCCTGGGCACTCACCCTGCGTGCCCGGTGAGTGGAGTAGCTGCACCGGCCCATGGTGGAAGCAGTGGTGATGATGTCTGTGTGTTAGCTCTGGGTGGTTTTTTATTGTTTGGTAATACAGGTGCTGGTGGTCCTCATGCCCCAGTAAGTTATATAAGATCTGTTCTGCCCTCTCCTTGCCCTTCTCATTCCTCCTGGGAAGGTAATTTTGCGGGGGCCATACAGATCCCTGCCCCTTTCAAGAGCCCTGACTTTGAGCACCACTTTGGGTCCCTGCCCCACTGCCACCTCTGGAGGGAGATTATCCATCCTCTCAGGAGCATTCACTGGGACTCGATGACAGTGATGCCTGCTGCCTCGGACTGCTTGTCCTTGGGAAACATGGTGACATCAGGCTACCGAGGACCTTAAACAGTGGTACAGAAGGGTAGACTCCTGGAACACATCCTTTTTTCCTCGGAACTAAGGCTTCAAGTGTGCAAATGGGTCCTTAGTCATGTGTAAAAGTCATACATGTGATCTTGACTGCTAGAAGGGAAGTTGAGATAAAAAATCATAGTTCTTTTACATTTTGTTAAACTTGTTCAACAGTTAAACAATTCTAATTTATTTTCATTTTACCAGGGGTAGAAAGGCTTACCAGTATTTAAAACTATGTGTCATCTCCCTATGAGGTGTCCTAGCAAATAACCTTGGTGTTATTTCAAGGGCATTTGCATTTGTGCCAACTGTCCAATAGCCTGTAGACAGGCTGAGAGATGGTAGCAGCCCCATGAGGCTTCCGACCTACAGACTTGCACTCGGAGGGTGCCCATCGGTGGGCACGCTGCTCTTGACACATCACCTGGAGAGCCATTTTTCCCGCAGTCTTTTTCTTGGCTTCTATGATAACATTTTATTCCCTTGAGAAGTGAACCTTTTTAGATTGCTGCCTTAAGTTTATTACATGTTGCAGTTGTACTTTGCAAGGTGAGTGACCCCTGGGCCTCATGGCCAGGCAGGGGTGGGGATCATGCATGCACTTGGCTATGCCAGTCAAGGAGGGCAAGGCAGGCAAGCTGGACCCATTCTGTTACTGAGAACCAGTCACCCCTCCCCGTTGCCTCCAGAGGCTAATGTTTACTCAGCCATTTGCTCTTTCATCGACTGAAATTTGTTGCACTCCCACCATGTGGAAGGGTCATGCCATATTCCAGGAGAAATACAAGGAGTGGAAAACACAGGTCATGTCCTCAGAAGTTACAGTTGTTTATCTTGCCTCATTCCAAAATGGATTTGAGGCATCTTAACACAACTTATATACCATCAGACCAAACATTTATTTTTATTGTACCACAGCAACCCACTGAATTGATTTCATTACACACCACGGGTCACAATCTGCTGCAGGAAAACCTGTATTACAGAGACATTACTGAGACCATGACTGACTCACTAGCTGACGAGGTCCGTGAGGATGCAAGGGAGGACGTTCTCCCAGCCCTCAGCAGTGGGAAGAGCTCCTCAGCAACTGGCTTGCTTTTGCCTAATGGGGATGAAAGGTGTTCCAGATCACCTTTCTGTCTTTGTACTGCCTGCCAGGAATACACATGTAAGACAAATATATGATTAAACAACATGTATGATTAAAACAGGAGGGAGTGAGGATATGGGGGCAGCAGGAAGGAGAAGAAGAGAGACATTGAGCTGGAAGTAAGGCTAATACATGCTGCGAGGTGTTAGACGGGGGTCACAGTCTGTCTCTGAGCTTCCTGGCAGGCAGTACAAAGACGGGAAGGTGATCTGGAACACCTTTCATCCCCGTTAGGCAAAAGCAAACCAGTTGCTGAGGAGCTCTTCCCACTGCTGAGGGCTGGGAGAACGTCCTCCCTTGCATCCTCACGGACCTCGTCAGCTAGTGAGTCAGTCATGGTCTCAGTAATGTCTCTGTAATACAGGTTTTCCTGCAGCAGATTGTGACCCGTGGTGTGTAATGAAATCAATTCAGTGGGTTGCTGTGGTACAATAAAAATAAATGTTTGGTCTTTGTGCCTGGTTTCTGGCAAGAGTGCCTAAAACCCTTGGAATCTCCTGAGTGTCTTTTGTATGCTGATGAGGTGACTCCTGACGGGGAGAGGGGGCTGTTTGCCAGAAAGACCAAGCCAGCTTAGGGGGTTGGAACTTTTCAGCCCCACCGCTGGACTTCAGGCAGGAGGGGGGCTGGAAATTGGGTTCATTCACCAATGGCCAATGCTTTAATCAATCATGGCCATGTAATGAAGTAATGAAAACTCCATAAAACCCCTAACGATGGGCTTTGGGGCGCTTACAGGTTGGTGGCCGCACTGAGGTGCTGGGAGGGAGGTCACCTGGAGAGGGCATGGAAGCTCCCCACCCCTCCCAGGCCTGCGGAACTCTTCACGTGACTGTTGCTGAGTTGTATCCTTTCAAATAAACCACAGTGAACATGACTAAAGTTTTCCTGAGTTTGTGAGTCATTCTGATAAGAAAACTATTCAACACAGCCGTCAAGGTCAGCAAACTGCTTTTTTCCTCCAGTTGGCAAAGCCCTCCCAGCTCCTCCGCCCCTCCTCCAGGCTCCCCTTTTGCCCTGCGCATGCCGAAAAGCCACATATCAAAATAATATAAATTGCTCCCCTTGCTTGTGCTCGGGGCTCAGACCTTGGGAGATTAGTCCCCTCTGGGCCCGCCGGTGTGAAATAAAACCTCAACACTCCAAGACCTCCGAGTGCCGCTTGGTTCTTCCAGTCAGTGATCCAGTCCAGGTTTTCCAGTATTTTCCATAACAATTTTAGTTAATAATCAGGGTTGTGGGGACCCCTGGTTTGTAGCTGGTCCGTCAGAAGTGCAGGTGCTACCCCCCAGCCCCCGCTAAGGTTGTGACTGACACCTGAAGTGGGGACAGTCTCATGGCACTGAGCCCTTAACCTGTGGGGTCTGTGCTAACTCCAGGAGTTGGTGTCAGAATTGAATTGAATTGCTGGGCACCCAGTTGGTCAGAGTCAGAATTGGAGAGTTGCAAACCTCAGTGTATTTAAAAGTAAGTAATTAGAATATAATATACTGGGGTGCATCACACACATGGCAAAATTTGGTATTGTGAGATCTTTGTTTTAGAGGTCTGTGTGCATAGGTGTATATTGTATTGTGATGTAAATTGTATTTCTTACTGGTGATAATACATCATGGAGAGAAACTGATGGGCCCAAATGTATGGCAAGGCGAGAGAGCCCAGAGGAGAGGACAGAGTGGAGGAGAAGCGGTTTCGCACTTTGCTCTCTGGGGGTAAGGGGGACAGGTGGTGAGCAAAGCAGGGCCATGACAGGTGACTGGATTCTCATCAGCTGAGGAGGGGGCCCTGGTCAGGTACTGTGACTCTGGCTGGAGCTCTTGGCTGATGAACCTCAGGTGTCCTGCTGTACCCCATCTGGGGATGACCGAGGACTTGCCAGGGTGGTTCATGGAAATGTGTCCGGCAAGGCCTGGGCTCAGTACTTGATTCTTGCTATTGCCCCTGGTTGTTTTCGCAGTGATTCCTAATCTGTAAAGTGAGGGACACCGGTAAGGTCTTCAAGGTGGTGTCAAGTTCGCTGGGTAAAGTTTGTTCCTTCGTGTTGCCTAACAGTGTTGTGTCTGTGGATGCACCACATTTTGCTTAGCCATTTTCAGTTAGTAATACCTCAATGTTCCCACTTTTTGGCTATTAATAATAAAACTACTGTGAACATTCACACTCATCTTATGCTTGGACATATGTTTTCCTTTCTCATATAAATTCCTAGGAGTAGAAATACTCAGTTGTATGGAAAGTTTACATGTAACATTTTTAGAAAATACCCAGATGTTTTCCAAAGTGTCTGTGTCATTATCTTCAGGAATGTATGAGGATTCCAGTTTCTCTACTTCCTCACACTTACTGTCTTTTTTATCATAGTCAGTCTAGTGGTTGTGTGTCTCATTATGGTTTTTACTTTGCATTGCCCTGTTGACTGATACTGAGATATTTTCATGTGCTTATTAACCATTCATATTTCTTCTTTAGTAAAATTTCTATTGAAATATTTTGCCCATTTTATGAATCAGTAAAGTTGCAGGATAAAAATTCAATATACATATATCTGCTGATTCTAGATACTAATAATGAACTGTGAGAAAGAGAAATTAAGAAAACAATATCTAGAAATAATTTAAACAACAAAGTAAAAGACCTGTACACTGAAAACTGAGACACTGATGAAAGAGACTGAAATAACACAAATTGGAAAGCTCATGCCCATGGATTGGAGGAATTAATATTAAAATTTCCATACTATCCAAAAGCATCTACAAATTCAATGCAACTCTACCAAAATTACTGTACTTTTTTCACAGAAATAGAATAATCCTAAAGTTTTCATAGGAACACAAAAGACCCCAAAAGCCAAAGCAATCTTGAGGAAGAACAAAGCTAGAAGCACCATGCTCCCAGATTTCAGTCCATATGGTTTTTGGCATAAAAATAGACATGTAGATGAACAGAACAGAATAGAGAGCCTAGAAAAAAACTCAGGCATATGTGGTCAATTTATGGCAAAAGGGGCCAAATATGCCATGAGGAAAGGACAGACTCATCAATACATGGGATTGAAAACTGGACCAATAACTTACACCATGTAGAAAAATCTCAAATGGATTAAAGAACATGAATGAAGACCTGAAACCATGAAACTCCTAAGAGAAACCATAGGTGGCAAGCATCCTTACATCTGTCTTGGTGATGATTTTTTTAATCCAACACTGTTCCAAAGAAAGGCAACAAAGACATAAAAATAAGTGGTACTACATCAAACTAAAAAGCTTCTGCACAGCAAAGGAAACCATCAAGAAATGCTAGGCAACCTACTGAATTGGAGACAATATTTTTAAATTATATATCTGATAAAGGGTTAATAATCCAAAATTTATAAAGAACTCATACAATAAAAAAAAAAGTTCAATTAAAAAATGGGCAGAGGATCTCAGAAGACATTTTCCAAAGAAGACTACAGTTGGCTAAGAGGCACATGAAAAGATGCTGAACATCAGAGAAATGCAAATCAAAACATGAGATATCACCTCACATCTATTCAAATGGCTAGTATAAAAAACAAAAACCAAGAAATAACTAGTGTTGGATATGGAGAAAAGAGAACCCTTGGGCATTGTTGGTGGGAATGTAGGTTGGTACAGCCACTATGGAAAAAGTATGGGGTTCTTCAAAAAATTTAAAGTAGAAATACTATACGATCCAACAATTCCACTTCTGGGTAGAATTTCAGAAGAAATAAATACCCAAAGAAAATCAAAATATTAACTCAAAAAGATACATATACCTTGACAATTGCCAAGATATGAAAATCCAAGGAAGTGTCCATCATGGATTAATGGATAAAGAGAATGTGTTATGTATATGCAATGGAATACCATCCAGGCATAAAAAAGAATGAAAATTTTCCATTGTGACAACATGAATGGAGCTTGAGGGCATTCTGCTACGTGAAATAAGTCAGACTGAGAAAGAGAAATACAGCACAATCTCACATGGAGAACCAAGAGAAAAAATAATAAGCTTAGATTCAGAGAACGGATCAGTGGCTGCCAGAGGTAGGTGTTAGGGGATGGCCAAAATGGGCAGAAGGAGTCAAAAGGTACAAACTTCTAGTTTTAAAATAAAGTCACGGGGATGTAATATACAACATGGTGACTGTAGTTACTAAGTCTATTGCATGTTTCAAAGTTGCTAACAAAGTAGACCTTAAAAATTTTCATCATAAGGAAAAATTACATTCTGTAACTATGGGTGGATATACTTGACTTATTTTGCTGATCATTTTGTAATATATACAAATATCATTATGATGTGCACCTAAAACTCATATAATGTTCTGTGTCAACTATATCTCAAAAAAAGAGATGAAGATCTAAGACTTACCAAGATAGATAATTCCAACAGTTCTTGGAAATAGAGATACAGATTGTTTCCCAGGTTAAAGTTTTTAAATTGCTTTCTTTGCTAATTGTTTTATGGTCAGACTGTAAGTCCTTGACATTTAAAGACTTTGCACATTCCACTGACTCCTCACGAGTTCTTGTTGGAATTCAGGTAGGTAGGTAAGTAAACACTGGATTTTGGTCTTTTGGGTCCCCCAAGCCTGTGAAGTATTGTCAGCAGCAGTGGGAAGGTATATAAGACAGTGAGCTTAGGGACAGAAGGTTTAGAAACCCAAGGTAGATCTGGAACAGGTTGACTGCCTCTGTTGTGGGGGAATTGAATCAGAGGACGAGACCAGGAAGCTGTGGAGAAATGGATTTATACTGCTGGCTAGCTGGCCTTTAAAAACCATTACAGAAGGGAAGCAAATAATGATAAAATAAGTTTTATTCAAAATGAAGTGGTGTTGATATTAATGTAGATGGTGTTAATATCTTCAAACTGCAAGCATCTTTGCTATTGGAAAAAGCACAAATCCAAAGTAAAGGTCAAGAGCTTTAGCAGAAACTTAGGAAAGAATGGAGTTGTATTAAAAAATAACAAAACTTCCTAGGAAATGATCGGTAAGAGAGAACTGATTATAGTGGGGCAGAACTTCAGCCATGTGGTAGAAGAGCTGGACACACAGTATGAGCCAAAGGCCTTGAAGAATTGGGAGCGGTAAGGGGGGTGGGTAGGGATTGGGGGGGTTATGCAGATCACCTCACCTTTTTTTAGACAGGAGGTATGGAGAGGGCCCATGTGACAGGTGACCTCATTGGTGCTGTCCAGAAAATTCATGATTGACTGCTAAGACTACGTTTCTGGAATAGGTCAAAATTGTAATCAAATCTTCATTTAGGAGGCCATTTGGGCTTGTTTCTTTTTTTTTAACAGAAGAAACCAGATTTCAGAAATGTTCACCTGGACCAAAAATTAACTGAAGTAGATTTCTGACATTCAGCAGAGGATTTTTATGCCCAGATGTTTCAAACTAAGCAGTTGGCAGAATGCTTAAAGGTTAATGCTAACCATCTGTCAACTTCACAGTTCCAAGATGGGAGTGTGCCATTACTAGCTCCATCTTACAGATCCCAACCCTGATGCTTGGGGGAGGCTGAGACCCCGAAGCCATGTGGCTGGTCTAGGCTCAGGGCTTGTCTGGCTGTGGGTGGAGGCCCCCCTACCCATCACCCCACCCTGCCCTTGTGGTTTCTGTTAGAATGCCAGCCCTCTGGGGATGGACTTGCCCCAGTGTTTTGCACAGAGATGGGTGTGAAGTTCTTGTGTGAGGGCTGCCGTGTTAGCAGATTCTTCTGGAGTGAGTCGAACAAGCCTGTGGGCAGGTTCTGTCTGAGATGGCAGGTCCCACCCTGGCCTCTGATCTCCATGCCCAGGGTGGATGAGCACTGCACTGGGGGCTCGGAGCCTGGCAGGCAGGGGCAGGCGGACCCCACTGAGGAAGCAGGTAACACAGTGCCACACCGGAGCTCTGACTGGGACAGTGGGCTCCTCACATTCTCCACATGGCCTCAGGAGACAGCCCTGAGAAATCTGCCCTTCTCTCAGTTCTGCCTGCCTGGAAGTGCTCCCAGAGTGACCCCCAGTGGCTCGCCCAGCCTGCTCCTGTGACCTTTGGCCTCACCTAGCTATCTGAAATGCTATTAAATTAGCACCCCACCCCCACCCACCCTGCATCCCCATCCCCACCCCCACCCCCCGCAAAACTGCCTGAGGAGATGGCTGCGATAACAGTAACAATGCTTCAGGCTGGGCTCTCCATCCAAAGCAAGGTCTTATCTGATATGGGTTTAGAGGCACTTTGGAGACCCCATCACTGGAAAGGGCTGGTGTGAGCGCAGCTGGAGGCCTCTGCTCCTGCCCAGAAAGAGCCAGACCTCTGGGCGAGGGGCCGGAGCTCTGTGCCCGACCTGCTTCGTCCCCTCAGGTTCTCATCAGGTGAGTGTGTGTGGAGCCCCTTTCCGCTCCAGCGGCCAGTGAGCATGGAACTGGCTACCTCAGGAGCGGTTCTGCCGAATCAGTCAGGCCTGCGGCTGGAGTGGCAAGTGCCGAGCCAGCAGGGGCCTGCATGAGGCCTCGCTGCTGTGGCCATATTTTGCACAAGTCTTGTGGTTCCAAGTGATGCTGAAACCAGTTGCTGCCAAAGCTGAATGGAAGAGACTTGCCCACCTTCCTGGCAGCTCGGTCAGAACCCGGCGGAAGGCAGGCCACGGGCTGTGGGAGGAATTCTGTTCTGGAGAGGAAAGCGTCTGCCCAACCGGAGGTTACACGTGCCACCGTTTGTTTGTGCCTCCTGACTGCTGCTGTCAGTGTAGCCGCGAAAGCAATAAAAGAGTCGGTTCCAAAGTTTATCTCCTCTGGTTCCAGTCTTTAGAGAGATTTCCCTTTACAGGTTGTAGCTAAATAGGGATAATCTAGTTAAGGAAAAACAATTGATCTAGACACAAATGAACAAAACAAAAACATTTTTGGAGAAAAACTGGCTTTGTCCGACCCTCCCCTTTGTGTGTGGTGTCTCCAGGCTTCATTGCTTAAAAGAAAAGGGGGCGTTTAATAATTACCTTTGTTGACCTCTGTACCTTCTGGCTTCCTCCACTCCTGGGCACAAGACATGGCCATTCCTAGGGTGTGACAGTGCAGACGCAGGCTCTGCGTCTCCCAGGCTCTGCAGGGTTGAGAAGAAGGTAAGGCTGTTGGGTGGTGGGAGGCTCACCGCTTTTCTGGCAGGGACTGGAGAGGGTCCTTATTTAGAGAAAGGGTCCTGGAAAAGACCATCAACTACTGCAGCCCTCAGCTGATTCTCGGCAGTTTTCTCATACCTGGCATCACTCAGTGAAAAACTCCATTCCGTGGCCCTCTCATGCGCCAGGTGAGTACATCTTGGGAAGTAATGGTGAGAAAAGCACTCCTTCCTGGGACTTGATTCCAATGTGTTTTAAAATTATTATTCTTGCTTTTGAAAACACGAAGTTGGAACCATGAAGGGAGAATGACTTTCAAGAGTGTCACTGCTGAGGATTAGAAGCCAGTGGCATAGGCGCAGGGGTCTGATGGGGAAGGTTTGGAAAAGAGCTCGGGAGCTTTGCTCCGAGGCCTGAACAACATCATGAAGACTTGTTTTTCCTGGGACTGAGCAAATTATCCTCAAGGGATTGACAACAGCCCTCTCCTGAGACAGTAGCTGAAAATCTGCTTGTGGAGTCAGTTCCCACCACCCAGGGCGTTAGTAGAGAGAAGCCTCGCTGAGATCTGTTTTGCATCTTGTCTGCCAGAGTGTTTGCTGAACCAAGGCCTGGCCCTCCTTGCAGCCTCTGAGAACTGGCTGGGGGGCAGAATGAGCGACACAAGCCTGAGAAAAAGGAGAGAGGATGAGAAGTCCACCCAGAGCAAGGAGCCCAAGACCACAAGTCTCCAAAAGGAGGTGAGGCCGGCCGTGGGGACAGGCCCTTCCCGGGCGGGGGGTTATGTCAGTGAGGAGCAGCAGGCCCTCCCAGTTAACCTCTCATTTGCAAAGTGGATCTCTGAGTGAACAAGTCTTTGGACTTACCTCCTTCCCTCTGGCCAGTGAACTCAGCATTTTCTTGTAGAGTTAATACACGTGTGCTTCTATGCCCTGGGTTAGGGCCTGGACGGGCTGGTTCTTGTTCGGACCTATGGCCTCTTCGGGGATGACCGGCATCTTCCCCAAATACCTGTCCCTCTCATGTTTGAGTATCTTCAGTGACAGGGAATTCCCATTCCTTCTTGGTGAGTCTAGCTGGGGTGGCGAGTCTGACATGGCTGTGAAACAGATGAGCCCTCTGGGCTGGAATGTAGTAAGGACTGGACCTGGAGGTGCTCAGGCACGAGAAGGGCCCAGAGCCTGTGTGACACGGGGCTGGCACCAGGCCTGCAAAGAAAGGGAGCTTGGCGGGGGCGAGGTAGTGAAGGCGGAACAGGGCTCAGTGCCCCGCCTGCAGCGTGCCAGTCCCAGGTGGATGGAAGCAGCATGGGGTGGGCATGGAGGGACAAGCTTCAGGCTCCTAGGATATAGAGGGAGGGCCCCTGAGCAGTATCAGGATGGCTTCAAGGACAGGACAAGCTCCCCTGGGAGCTCCTGGCCTGGCAGCAGAGGGGACAGAGGGATACAGAGGATAGTATGGCTTGGCTGTAGGCTGGCCTGGGCCAGTGCTGCCCAGTGGAAAGAGCACAGCTGAGCTAACCCCACACATGTCTGAAACTCAGGCAACTTCAAAATGAATGCAGACCTCAGCAGGAGAGGAGGGATTCTGGAGGGTCCCCAGGCTGGTGGGGACAGCTGAGACTGTCCTGGGTGGGGACACTGCTCCTCGAGGCCCCTCTGCCAAGTGTGTGTGTCCCTTGGTGCCAAGTCACAGTTGGGGTCTTACCTGTATTCCGGGATCTAGTCCTGAGCACAGCCTCTGCCCGGGTAGGCGAGCACATACATGCACCATCACCTTGGATTCCAGAAGTCAGGCCTGGTGAGTAGGGGCCTGAGTCAGACATGTTCTTTCTTTTAAAAAAGTATTTTTCTTGATTTGATTCATAGATGATTTATGTGAGACACGCAGATCTTTAGTGTTCAGTTTGATGGTGGGCCCCGGCCTTGAGTTCTGCCCCTGTAGATAACTTTGCCTGTTGAGCTTGGCTGGCGTGGAATCACACCGTGCATCAGCTGGGTCTCCTTGGTAGGAAGCTCATTCCCTACAGAGAGGCACCAAAGCATACAGCCCGTTAATGTCCCTGGAAGCCTGCATTGCCTTACCCACACTGGCTGTGTAACCCTGGGCTATAACGTAGCCTTCCTGTGCCTCCATCTGCTCCTCTGTAAAGTGGGGGTGACGATGGTATGCCCAGCTCCTGAGGCTGTCACGAGTATGTCACATTGACGTCATGTCAGCAAAGCCTGTGTTACGGCCTGGGAAGGGGCTGGCACTGCACCGGCCACACTGAAGGCAGGCGGTGGGCCCCCTGGGCTGGATCCAGGTGGCAGCGCCCACTCCTCCTTCCTCATGTCCAAGGTCGGCCTGTTCAGTGGCATTTGCATCATCGTGGGCACCATCATCGGCTCTGGGATCTTCATCTCCCCCAAGTCTGTGCTCAGCAACACGGCAGCTGTGGGGCCCTGTCTCATCATATGGGCGACCTGCGGGATTCTCGCAACACTGGGTAACAAGGCGACCCTCCCTGCTGAGCTCTCTCTGCTGAACATGGGGACAGGCTACCTGAACTCAGGGCAGTCGCATGAGAGAGCCCTGCAGCAAGGCCCTGTGAGCGTGGCCCCCCAGCGCGGGGAGGGCTCCCCGGACCAGGGCAATGCCTCACCGGGGCCTGAGACCCTCTCCTGTCTGTGTTCCAGGCGCTCTGTGCTTTGCAGAGCTTGGTACGATGATCACCAAGTCCGGGGGCGAGTACCCTTACCTGATGGAGGCCTTCGGCCCCATTCCTGCCTATCTCTTTTCCTGGACCAGCCTGTTCGTCATAAAGCCCACATCCTTTGCCATCATCTGTCTCAGCTTTTCCGAATACGTTTCTGCACCCTTCTACTCAGGCTGCGAGCCTCCCAAAGTTGTTGTGAAATGCCTGGCTGCGGCTGCCATCTGTGAGTACCCAAGTCAGAACCCCTGGGCAGGGCTCACAAAGGATCTGGCACAGATGGTGTGGGGAGACCCTGGCCTTTGCTCCTCGACATCCCGAAAGAGGCCAAGTGGGCTGGGGGCGCCGGTGGCCCAAAGCCCCTGTCCTTTGCTGGCCCTGCTGTGCTCTGCGGGACTGTGGCTGTGGGCCGACCCCCAAGGCGGCACTGGGCGGGCCTAGCTGCTTCTTCAACACCCGGGAGGGAGGCAGCCCAGCTAGATTTCAAAGGTCACCGCCAGGTGCATTTAATGGATGGGTGGTTGGTGGGGGGCGGCTGGGGGGTGCCTGGTCAGGGAAAGACCTCCCAGGGCCCCAGGAAGGGTGGAGACATTGAGCTGCAGACACAAGGGTGCCCCACCTCGGATCTTCCCAGTGCTCATCACCACAGTGAACGCTCTGAGCGTGCGGCTGGGGAGCTACGTCCAGAACGTGTTCACAGCAGCCAAGCTGGTGATCGTGGCCATCATCATCGTCAGCGGAATTGTCCTGCTGGCCCAAGGTGACCCGCGGCCGGGAGGGTGGGTGGGCGCCGAGGCACGGCCTTTTCAGCTGGAGGTGTTGCCCCTAAGTGTGTCTCTAAGGAAGCAAGCAGGAATTCAACAGAAAGAACCTTCCGTTTCCCCACTTTTCAGGGTTTGTGTAACAACCTGAATCAGAGCCATCCCCTTCTTCCCATGGAGATGAGGCAGAGGCCCAGACTGGGCAGCTGACACCCACTATTCACACTGTCTGGCTTAATTACAGGAAATACAAAGAATTTTGAAAATTCTTTTGAAGGCACAAAAGTGTCTGTGGGAGCCATCAGTCTGGCATTTTATAATGGACTCTGGGCGTACGACGGATGGTAAGGCTCTTCTAAGATGCACACGTCTGGTTGTGGGTTTCTTTCGGTTATTTGAACTAAAACCAGGTGTAAAGCAACAATTTCTCCTTTCTGGGGCTGGGGGACCCTAAAATTCACTTTCCCCTCTCCCTTTTGTTATGCACCCCACATCTCGCCCTTCGCTCTCCCCGGACCCCAGAGACACCGTGACTGCTGCCCCTTTCCCAGTCTCTCAAGGCCGCAGCCTGGCAGGGCGGCCATGAGCAGGCAGCAGTGGGCAGCGCTGCCCAGCCCTTGATGAGGCAAGAATATTCAGCGGCACTTCTGTTTCCACCTTGAAAACACTGGCTTTCGTCCAGGGGACTCTGTTTCCATCCGGAGAAGAAGGGCGGCTGTCGGTGGTGCTGGGCTTTCCACTGCGCAAAGTGTCGGCTGTGTTCTCTCCTTTTCAGGCAGTAAATCTGACTTTTCAAAGCACCTTGGGAACTCATCACTCCCAATAATTCTTGAAAATTCCAGGGCAATTCCCATGGAGGAAAAAGACGTCCCAACTGACAGACCAGGGTTTTCTCTGGAAGAAACGGCCCTGAGATTCCTGCAGAATTTTCTCCATGGTGGACAGTCTTAAATGAGGCCAACATTTATTACGTGTTTCACAATCTTAGCAAAGAAAATCAACGTCGTGTTGCTCACGTTACTTTGTTTTCCTCTAGGAATCAACTCAATTACATCACAGAGGAACTGAGAAACCCTTTCAGGTAAAAAAGCTGGGCAGGGCAGGAGACAGTGGGCAGGCAAGCGTGTTTGTCTTCTCCCAAACGAGAGGTGGGATTGCTGCCCACCATGATGCCGCGATCCCCTCCCAGGCAGCAAGGGGCTCCCGTGAGCTCATTTAACACTCGGAGAGGTTGATTTTGTTTGGGGTAGTGGAAAGGTGGTTGATAGGAAGAACAATATCTCTGGCTTGTTTTGCTTTATGAACAATTCAGTTTTCCTGCCCTGGAGTCTGAGAGAGGTAGAGTTCTTTCTCAGTTGAGAATGTTACGTCCCCACTGGGGCTCTGCTACCACAGAAGTCCCCGCGTCTGCATGGGCTTCAGCAAAGGCAGCTGGGACCCAGCCCAGCATGGGGAGCAGGCATGGGGATGGCCAGGGTGGCTGGGAGGAGACTGTTATTACAATCTTGGGAGCCTCTCATGGGCCACTCTGGTCTGACCCTGGCTCCCTGCGTCCCTTCCCTTCCCAGAAACCTGCCCTTGGCCATTGTCATCGGGATCCCACTGGTGACGGGGTGCTACATCCTCATGAATGTCTCCTACTTCACCGTGATGACTGCAACCGAGCTCCTGCAGTCCCAGGCTGTGGCCGTGGTGAGCGCCCCTTGTCTCTGCTGGGCTGTGGTCTGAGAAGGGCACAGGCACCGTATAAATGCTCCGGCTGAAGTGCGCTGGTGGCGGGGAGGGAAATCATCACTCAGGAGCCCAGAGAGTGAACAGGATGGGGGTGGGGGTGACCTGGGTGCAGGCCCAGAGCTCGCCTGGAGCAGGGCTGGATTTAACCAGGGTTGGGGTTTTACCAAATATGAGGGAGAGAAAGGACAAGGCAGGAACTGAGGGCGAGCTTATGATAATGGATCATGGTGCTGGTACAGACCGAGCAAGAGCAGCGGTCGGGAGGGGCAGTGACAAGGCGGGAGTCCGTGAGCTGGAGCCTTCGTGGGGCGGGGTAGCCCAGGAAATGGATTGGAAACAGACAGTGGGGTGACAAGGACGGGGAGAGTGGAGAGGTGCTGTCGTGGTCGTGCTGAGTCAGCCACCACAAGGGCAGATGGCTGAGGTGGGAAGGGGAACCGGCGCGTTCTGAGCGAGGGGATCAAGGAAAGGCAGGCTGGGTGTCAGGATGCTGAAATGACAGGACGCTGACGGGTGGGTGCGGAACACGTGCCTGTTACCATCTAAAAACACTGAGACAAGTCTGGAGAGAAAAACGGCCATGCTGCCAGGGGCCCTCTACTCCCCTCTCCAGGATGGGGGTCAGAGGCCCGGGGGCCGGGGCCTCCGGAGGGCCCAGCGGCTTACTGGGGACCCTCAGCCCTGGGGGCCGTGCAAGATCTCCGCACTCATCTGCTCCTCTCCCCAGACGTTTGGTGACCGCGTTCTCTACCCCGCCGCGTGGGTCGTCCCGCTCTTTGTGGCGTTCTCCACCATCGGCGCCGCCAACGGGACCTGCTTCACGGCGGGCAGGTAGGGCGCCCCCAGCTCCCACCCCCGGGGCAGAGGGTGGAAGACCAGCTCGGGGCAGAAACCCTCCTCACGACACAGTGGTAAGCCGAAGCCCAGGAAAGGCAGCGTGTGGCCTGACGAGCCGGTACCCCGGCGCTGGACGTGGCGGGCCCCGCAGGGCGGGAGAAGCAGAGGTTTCCGTGCGCTACTACTCGCCTTGTGCTTTTCACCGAGTGGTGGTGTCTCTGGGCATCTCGCGGAAATGTGCGCACAGTCTAGATCAGGGATCGGCCGGCTTTTCCTTAATGGGCCAGATAGTAAACGTTTGCCTGTAGACCATACAAGTCTGTCACTTGGACGCAAGTCTGTCTTTGTAGTGCGACAGCAAACTGCCGTGGTTATGCTCCGCTGAAACGTTATTTACATAGGCAGGCACGGTTTGCCAGCCTCTGCCGCCTGGAGCCAGATAGCCGCTGTATTGTATTCCATTTTGTGATGTAGCGTCGTGATTTAACATAACCTCTGCCTGTGGAGCTGGGTCGGGGGTGTTTCATGAACACTGCTATGGGGAGTGTTCTTGAATCCCTGTCTGGGCCCAGCCGTCCCGTGCTCTGAGTGGGCAGACTCCTGAGGGTGAGAGGTCACACGCACACACTATGTGCCAGAAGATCGTTCTTCTAAGGCTGTGTCAAAGCACACAGGCAGTGCTGGTCCTGAAACGTTCCTTCCTCAAACTCAAAGGTGTTTTGGCCATTCTAGATTCTTTGCACTTCCATACGAATTTTAAATCAGCTTGTCAACTACAAAAAAGCCTTCCGGGATTCTGACCAGGCCTGTGTTGAATCTACAGATCAGTTTGGAGAAAGGGCTGCCTTCTCACAAGTATTGATTCTTCCAATCTATGGGCATGGGCTCTATTGATTTTGGTCTTTTGTTTTAAAAAATGTTTGAGTAGTAGGTGACGGTATACAGTTCTTGCACATATTTTGTCAGATTTATCCCAAAATCTTTCATATTTTTTGTTGTAAATGTAATTTTCAAAATGAAAAAAATTTGATGGTTTATTGCTAGTTTATGGAAACATAATTTCAATAGCTCTATTGAAGTATAAGTAGCATAAAACTTTATAATTGTACTACTCAATGATTTTAGTGAATTTATAAAGCTGGACAAGCATCGTCACAATCCAATTCTAGAACAGTTTCCTCGTGCCTAATTGCAGTCGATCCCTGCTCCCACCTCCCACCATAGGCCATAGTGATGTGCTTCTGTGTCTGTGACTTTGCCTTTTCTAGACATTTCATCTAGTGTGATACAGTATGTCATTTGTATCTGGCCTCTTTCACTTGGTGTATTATTTTTAAGGTTCATCAGTGTTGTAGCACTTATCATTCCTTTTAATCACTAAATAGTATATCCACTACATGGATATACTACATTTTATCCAAGATGCTTGGATTGTTTCAGTATGGGCCATGATGAACAATGCAGCTATGGACATTCAGCAATATGTCTGTGTAAAGATGTGTTTCCATGTCTCTCAGGTAGATTCCTAGGAATAGAATTGATGGATCATGTGGTAACTTTATGATTAACTTTTAAAGAAACTGCTTAACTGCTTTCTGAGTGAAAGTTCCATTTATGTTTCTATAAGCAACACATGAACATTCTGGTTTCGTCACATGCTCACCAACACTTGGTATTGTCTTTTTTATTATAGTCATTCTAGTGGGTATATCACTATGGTTTTAACTTGCATTCCTCTAATGACTAATCTTTATTAGCATTTTTATGTGCTAATTAGTCATTCATATATCTTCCAGTGAAATAACTATTCAGACCTTTTGTCCCTTTAGAAAATTTGGGCTGTTTGTCATCTGATTGAGTTGTAAGAGCTCTCCATATATTCTGGATACAAATCCTTTATCAGGTATCTGAACTGCACTTATATTTCTCCCAGTCTGTGACTTGTCTTATTTTCTTAATGTTTTTTAAACACCAATGTTTTTAACTTTGACAAAATCCAGTTTATCAATTTTTTTTTCATGGGTCATTGTTTTGTTGTCTTATCTAAGAACCTTTGCTCAAAGGTTTTGTTTTATCCTAGAAACTTTATAGATTCAGCTTTTACATGTGTGATCCATTTGGGGTTGACTTTGTATAGTTCTGTACCTGCATAGCTTTGAGTGTTGGCCAGGGACTTGTGCTCTATTGAATTATCCTGGATATAATTTTCATGGGATCAAATCTAAGATTTTTATTTACTTGCTTCTGACTTTTCTATCTCACATAGACAGACCTTCCTCTCCTTTCATGAATACCTATCAAAGTTTTCTTCTAGCATTTTACTTTAGCTCTTTGGTCAATCTGGAATGCATTTTGATGTGAGGCATATAATCTTTTTCCCCAAATATTTACCTGTTGTCCCAGTATTATTTATTGAATAATCCATCCTTTCCCCTATAACTTGAAATGCCATCATCATTCCCGATGTACTTGGTTCACTTGCTTCATCTGATAAGACTTTTCTGTGCTGTTATCATACTTATTATGCATTTCACAGCTTCAGTAAAATCCAGTAGGACTGGTGCTCCCATGTTGGACTTCTCCTTTGCCTGTTCAGTTTTTATTTTTTAACATGATTCTGTCCAGTTCCAAAAGTCCTGCTTGCATTTTGACTGCATGGACTTTATAGATTGGTTTGGGGAGAACTGGTGGGAGGTAAAGAGTGAACTAACAGCCCCATCTTGACTAAAATCTCCCTCCCTCTAGCACCTCCGTTCTTCCTACTTTCACTGGCTTGTTTTGGGAAATAACACATTTATATATTTTCAAAGTTCAAATATATAGTTTTAAACAGATGGGACTTTCTGGATTTGTATTGCTGTGTTATTTTACTGTAGTAGGAAGTGTGTGATCTTTATGCTCTCACTTCTTCGGAAGTTTTCAGATCTCCCTGGTGGCCTACTGCAGTTTTTTTTTTCTGTATATATATATTTTTTTAATTAAGGTATCATTGATATACAATCCTATGAAGGTTTCACATGAGCAACATTGTGGTTTCAACAGTCACCCTTATTATCAAGTCCCCGCACACACCGCACTGCAATCACTGTCCATCAGCGTTGTGAGATGCTAGTCATTACTCTACTGCAGTTCTTACGGTCTTAAAAATGTGCATTCGATTAACTTCTTGCCTTTATAACACCATCAGGTTTGTGTCTTGACGGTTCAAATCTTATGCTCTCAGTGAATGTGTCAAGCATTGCCTTCTGTTTCAAAGGCTCTTGTTTTTTGTGTCTACTTGGTAGACTGTTCCCTTTTTAGTAGGAATTCTCCCTCTTTTTGCTTTAGATTCCATTGTGTCTGATATTGGTATTGCTGGACCAGCTGTCTTCAGGCTGCTGTTCTTGTTAATACAACATCCCATCCCCTTTACCTCCCACCTCTTGGTGTCCGAGATTTGCTTGTGTCTCAACAAACCCACCCCAAGAGTCTCCAGCTGGATAAGAGGAAGCTGATCACTTTTAATGTGGTTACAGCTACAGATCATTTTCTAACACATTCCTTTGTTTTCTTGGCTTAAAAAAAAATTATCCTGATTATCCATCAAATTTCCTTTATTCCTTTTTGTCTCCTGCTGATGTGGGTTATATTTCTATTCTTTTAGCAATTATCCTTACAATTTAACATAAATACCTGCAAGTCTATCAGTATCTCAGCTCTCTTCCCGGACACGTGCTCTGCCTTTTGTATGGTCTAGTGTACCAGCTACACCTTGTTTATAAACCCACACCTCCCAGAAAGGTCATTATGACAAAACTAACATGCCTATTACTTACAGACCCACCCAACATATTTCACCGCCATTCCCCTAATGTTGCATCTTCAATCAACTCCTTCTGAATTCACTTTTTGCTGGGAGATTTTTAAAAGTTGACTGGAGAATAGGAAATGTTTCATAGTTATTGTCTCCCTAAAAATGTTATTTTGCCAGCAATCTTGATAGTTTAGCTGTACAGAATTCTCATCTGAAATCAACTTCCCTCATGACTTTGAACATATTTCCCAAGAGACGTCTGTTGTTCTGATTGTCCTAATTCTTAATCTTTTAAAAATTCAGTAGCTTTAAAATTTTTTTCCTTACAATACTTTTACATCTGAGGATGTTTTTGTCTAGTACTGGGTTCAGTTGCAGGCTCAGTGTTTTCTATTCCGTATAAGCACTCTTTTTTTTTAAATTTGCTGTATCCCATTCAAAGTAGTTGAACTTTTTCCTGTTCCTTCATTTCCTGTCTACATTGTCCATTTCTCTATGCTTCATACTCAGTTCTAGTTTCTGACTTCTCTTTTCACTTGTATCTAATTTATCTGTTATTGTAGTAACTTTTTATTTTTTTAGAAATTCTCTTTAGTTCTTTCCTCTTTCTCTCTTCAACATTTTAAGCAGTCTTTTAGGTTACTGCATCGCTAGCAGATCTTGGGAGGAACTACACCATATGGTGATGTCTACTGGTTCACCCTTTTCTGATTTTTTTTAACCACTGAAAACCTTCACAGCCCTGTATCTAAAGGCGAGACGCGCCATGGCTGCTCCTGCCAGGTGTTCCAGGCCCTCGGAGCTATTGGCTCATCTAGTTTTTACATTTGTTTCTTGTGTAAGTTTTAGGATTCACATCAGCTCTCTTCTCGAGAGGGCCTCCCCAACCATCCCATCCTTTCCCCCAGCTAAGTGACGCCTCAGCACCGGGACGCATTCCTCTCAGATGCATTTAGCCACCTCACTTTCTTCAAAACCCACTCACCTCTGGAGGCAGACTCCTCCTTGACGCCAGGGTCCCATCTCTGGCCCGTCTCGTCGTCTCAGTAGTGCAGCTCAGCCTGCTTGCTTACCAACTGACATCTCTATTACCACTTTTGCAGACTCGTGTACGTGGCAGGCCGGGAAGGCCACATGCTGAAAGTGCTCTCGTACATTAGTGTCAAGCGCCTGACTCCAGCCCCTGCCCTTATCTTTTATGTAAGTGTGCTTTCCACCATAAAAACACCCCTTGAAGGCAGAGGGCCCCTCAGTTTGGACGGGAAGGTAAACCTGTATTGCTAAGTCCAGTGGTTTTCAAATGATCCAGGTTCCCTTAGTCATTAGACATGAAACAGGAATATGAAAAAGCCCAAGACAGTTCAGTTTACCTAATCTCTGCTCCTTGTTCTAAACTTACCCATGAAAAGCACTGCTTGTCTCAACCAAGCTTGTATCCTCTATACTTCCTACCTATACATTTGTATGTTCTTGATCCTTGGAAACAAACTATACGAAAACCCACTAGCTAATAGGAAAGGAGAATATGTGCTTTGCAAGGTGGCTACTGATAGCAGCTTCTCATTATGGTCCAATACTTCAGAAGTCATGGGATCCTTGTGCAGTAAAAACCCTGACACCTTGTTATTGCAGTTCCTCAGGGAGGGTGGTCCCTGGTTGTGTCCAACTGTCCTGAGCACCTGTGGCTCATCCTTACCCCAGCCTCAGGGCCAGACTCCTCCTCCCAGCCCCAGAGGAGGACGGCACCGTCAGCCTGCTCCCGCTGAAAATGAAGAAACAGACCCGAATGACAAGGCTTTTGGAATCATAAGCGCAGGGTCATGCAACCAAGGCGGGTCAAGAACAGACCCAGATAACTTGCGGTTCACAGCCCAGGGCCCTTTCTCGCGAGGACAACTCTTTGGAAGGAAAACTCATAATTAGGAAGTTGGTGCAATACACATGCATATTTTGTTTTTCCCCAGTTTAAAATCATAACATCAAAGAGTCACAAATTTTCCAAATCCTTTTTGTGTCAGCCTCAAAGAAAACACCTATCATAATCAAAGTCTGTATTTAACCCCAAATATAATAGGAAACATGGGAGTTGTCTTTCATGTGAAAATATTTATCCCCAGGCCCAACTGCTTCTTCACTCTCCTGTGAAGCGGTAAGGATAAAGTGTTTATGTACTGACGACCTAAGAATTCATTCTCCTTCTATTAGGGTATCATAGCGACTATTTATATCATCCCTGGTGACATAAACTCATTAGTCAATTACTTCAGTTTTGCCGCATGGATGTTTTACGGCTTGACGATTCTAGGACTGATTGTGATGAGGTTTACAAGGAAAGAAGCAGAAAGACCGATCAAGGTAAGTTTAGTGCCACAAATGTCACAAGTGGCTTTAATTTTCTGAAATGGATTATAGAGGGTAGCTACCTTAAACTCTAGTGGCATCCTTCTATTTCCAACTTGAGTCTACTTGTCTCTTGAATGTATTTTAGAGTAGGAATTTGCTTCTGAATTCTGGCCCCAGACCCATTTCCACACATGCAACCACAGATAGTGGTTTGGGCTCCTTCCCGCCTCCCGGACTGAATGCTGTGGGTTTATATACAAAAGAGGAAGAAGAATTGGTTTTGTTTTGCTTATGTTAGGGGCTTTTTTTTTTTTTTAAGAACTGTGCTATTTAGGTAATAACAAGCACAGATGTAAGAAGGGAGGCAAGCTGAGGGCTTAAGTTACTGGGATGAGAGTAAAGATGTCTTTCAGCATTAGAATTTTGCTTCTGAAATTGGTCCTTCTAGTATTGAATCAAGAATATCACTGAGTCTCCAGAGTTATGTGAGACCAGAGCAGCCTGCCTGCAGTCAGGCAGTCCCACCTCAATCAGCTCACCTAGCAGGTGGAATCATGACACAGTATAGATTTTTAATCTGCATAAAAATCTCTCAAACAGAAATAAAAAGGGTTTGAGAGAAAATAACTATGGAGACAGGAAAAAAGGGATATAATACATGTATAATTAGAATCCCTGGAGAAGAAAATGAGAGTAACAGAATTCTTAAAAAGTTTAATTCAAGAAACATTTCCTGGGGTAGGAGGGAAAATGGGAGGGGGACCTGAACCAACACATTGACAGGTATACCAAGTAACTGGGAAATCAAAGCTAGAACACGCAACAATAAAATATATTCTCATTAAATGATGGAGTTTTTTGGAAAAAAAAAAAACCTGCTGTGGGTGTCCACTCCCCTTTCCTGTCCTCCCCCAACCCCAAATCCACTTATAAAGGAAAAAATATAGGCATCAGACCTCCCGTGAGCAGCACTTCATACTCTAAGACCCGAATGACAACAGATTTAAGGTATTCAAGAAAAGAGAATGTAACCCAAAGATTTCATATCCAGTCAAACTGACTTTGAAAAATAAAGTCAACCAACATGAAATAACTCAAGGCAGGTGTCATTAAATGAGACTGTCTGAGGAACTATCTAGAGAATGAGTTTCTGAAACCAAAAGGTCATTGGCATCAGGTGAATGTATGTAACTAGAGTACTAAGACTAAATGGTGGGAGATTAAAGATAACAAAAGAGTATATAAATATTAAGCATTGACAACATAACAGAGATGGAAGAGAAAGAGTGTGAAAGTATGCCAGAGAAACTGCCTTACATACTATTTAAAATTAGATGCAGGGGGAAAGAGAATTCCTGGCTAATTTCATTACTGCTTATTACCGACAGTATCTAAAAAAGAGGAGACTAAGGTAAGTCTACTATTTATAATGTTTACCCTCAGAACAGAAGCACAGCACTTACAAATGCCAAAAGGTATTATCAAAAAAACAAAAAATAAAGAGAGACACAAACCCAATAGACTGTATAATAAAAGACCTCTTACATAAAGAATCAGACTGGGAAACAATCAGAGTACCTTCCTGGTCAACATTTTCTTGGTAGAATGCATAATTATTAGGGCTTTCTGCTGTTGTCGTTGTTTATTAGTTGTTAATACCACAAAACTTTATAGAAATCTATCAATCTCTTAATATTCTGACTTATAGCTGGTAGTGATATGGGAAAGTTAATATTTAAATTCTCAAAATGAAATACAATATTTTTAATATGAATGTGAGGAAAGTGTCAAATTGCATTCCAATTCCAACACAAGTCAGAATCGTGCATAGGCATACTGAAAAGTGTGAGGCTTGTATGTCTCAGATGTAACCACTTGTTAACCATACTAAGTGGCTGGACATCAGGAAATCATTTTAAAGAACTTTACTTCCTGGTACAATATACGTTCTATGTAGTTTGTAGTTCTATGTTAGAATTACAAACTACATTCTCTGTTTCTAATGCAACAGAGCAGGAAATTAATAAAAAATTAAACTTTTCAGTCCAAAGGAAATAGGAAATCAAAGTACATAAATCCCTAAAAACAATAATGAAAATGACATATAATCCATGATCAGTGCTTTAAAGAAGTTTGCATTAAATGTATCAAAAATGAAATTAAATAGGCAACTCAAAAAGTAAAAGAACAAAGAAAACCAAGAATACAGAGGGAATTGATAAACAACAGAATTTATGGTTCTTAACTGGACTATTTGAGTTTTAGAATTTTCCCATGAATTCTTATTCTGCTGGGGTTACACTTTCCTAGGAAATTGTTCATTCCATCTAGGTGTTCAAATTCATTTGTATAGAGTTGTACAAATTAGTTTTATGATTAAAAACACTTCTTATGCTCTGGAGATTATTTATCCATTTTTATTTATTATTTGTATGTTTGTGCTTTAATTTTTCAAGTTAGCTACAGGTTGTTTTATGGATATTTCAAATTATTTTTATGGAATATATTAGTGATACCCAACCTTACAAAGATGGCAAAAAAAAGGCAGGTGGGAGAAGAAAATCACAGACCAATCTCGCTTTTGAATACTGATATAAAATCTTTAAAATTGTTTAACAAATAGAATCCAGTTACGTTAAAAGATAGTATGTCACAACTAAGCCAAATCTATGTGAGGATGGTTAAAGATAGAAAATCTATTAATTATGGGTTTAATTTCTGGATGGATATAATTCATCATATTAGTACACCTATGGAGAAAAGCCCTATGATGGTATCCCACAGATGCCAAAAACAACCAAGTAAAATTCAACATACATTCCTTACTGATAAAGACAGGAATTTATAACTATTTCTTAAGCATGGTCTCTCTTTCTCTCTCTCACACACACACCCTACAGCAAAAAGCTATCTTTAATAAGGTAACACTAGAGAGCTGTCTGCTAAAATGAACAAGAATGCCTTCTATCTGTCATCTAACACTGCCTGAAGACACCAGCAGGGCTATCAGAAAAGAGAAGGCAATCTGGAGCAAAAGGATTAGAGAAGACATTAAAGGCTCTGAAACTCTCCTTTCCAAGATAATAAAATTGTACATCTGGAAAATCTGAGAAAGGATCAAAGAAAAAAAAGAAAAATATAGAAAAGTAGTAAGATATAAAATTAACACATTGGAATCAGTAGCCTTTATTTATAAAAGTATCCAATTCAAAGATAATGCAAGAGAATACCTCATTCCCCAAAACAAAAAACAGACTTAGCAAGCAGTTAGACCTCTAAGTGGAAAAGTAATTCTCCTGAAAGACAGAAAAGGTAATTTGAATAAATGAAAATTCATACATGTTTTTGGATAGAAAGATGTCACACTGTTCCTTCATTAAGACATTTAATGAGAGCACAATAAAAAACACCATCTAATATATTTTTTGGAGTTAGATGATTATAAAGTTCATATTGAAGAACACAGATTAGTCAAGAAAAAACTTTTTAAAAAAGAGCAATATTAAAATACAAAGATTCTAAAATTTAAGTATTATGGTCTAATGCATGAAAAAAATTAATTGCTTTGTAATCCAAGAATTGGGAAAACCTTTCCTAAGATTCAAAATCCAGAAGTCATAAGGAGAAAAAAGGACAAATATGACACCAATGAAGTAAACATTTATACATTAAAAAAGAAAAAGTTAAAAATATACATAATGTAATGGGTGAAACAGTCATACCACAAAAAAGGGCTAATATTCTTAAAGAGCTCCTTAAAATTGAGATGGGAATTACCAACAAATGGAGAAATGGAGAAAAGATATAGAAAGACAGTTCAAAGAAAAAAATGCAATGACACTTAAAACTGAAACAAATGCCAGTAAGCCCAATGTTGCTCCTAATATGAGAATGCATAACAAAATTCTAATGAAACACCATTTCTTGCCTGTGAGATGGGCAGAAATACAACGTCTGGCCTTCCTCCATTGGTGAGGCTAGGGAACAGCCTCTCTGATGTCCACCAAACACTGCTAGTGGACTACAAATGGTTTAGCCACTGTAGAAGGAAACTTGTCAGTATCTAACAAGTTATGTATGCATTTACCTTTTGACCCAGCCATCCCATTTTGAGATAATCTATCCCTAAGTAAAATTTACTTTAGCATGAGCTGTAACAGCAAAAGATTCAGTACAACCCAGTGCCAACTAATGGGAGATGCTAAATAAATTTTGGTGCATCAACAAAGTACAGTATGGGAGAGTAGAAGATGGATGAGAAATAATTTCATGTATTGCCATGGCACTATCTCTGGAATATATTAATAGCAAAAAGCAAGGTGTGAAACTATCTTTTATGTATTTGCTACCTTTTCTAGAAGAGTAGATGATGAACATGTATATGTGTGTACACGCATGCATAAATGTATATTTGCTCAAAGAAATAATGGACAGGTAAAGCTAGAATTGAGACAATATACAGGATAAATCATCCAATTCCTACAAGTCAATGACAAGACAAAAAAAAAAGAGAGAGAGGAGGAAAGAAACATGTCAGGGACAAAGTCCACATCAGAGATGTATACTGAGTATTTACAGAAAAATGACATGATGTCTGGTGTTTTCTTTATATTCTAGGGAAAAGAGAAAGTAGAGTAGTAAAAGTAAGACTGGCGAAATTACTTAAAAATTTTTGGACAGTGGGTACCTGGAGTTCATTATATTCTGCTATCTCAGTGTTTTTGTTTTCAGCAAACTTTTCCAAAACAAAATGAATGCACCTGGGCCAATCACACCCCCGTGTTTCTGCCTCCAGGTGCCCATTTTCATCCCCATCTTGGTGACTCTCGTGTCTGTGTTTTTGGTTCTGGCGCCAATCATCAGTGAGCCCGCGTGGGAGTACCTCTACTGTGTGTTATTTATACTGAGCGGCCTAATATTTTACTTCCTTTTTGTCCACTATAAGTTCGGATGGGCCCAGAAAATCTCAAGTAAGTATCAGCCAAGGGCTGTTCTGTCAGTGAGGTGCGGAGAGGGGCGGCGTGCTGCAACTCCCCTGCCCTCACTCTGCCGAGACCTTCCTGCCACAGGACCCCACGCGGCTAGCAGACCTCACCTCCTCTTTGACCTGCTCCCCTCAGTGCGACACCTCTGGGTTCCACCTGGGGCACCTCCTTTGCTCTTGTTAATTACTGTACCAAATGGGAAGGAAAAACACCATTTTCTTTTCTTTGTAAACTAATATAAAATTTACCATCTTAACCATTTTTAAGGGTACTTAACCATTTTAAAGTATATTCACAGTGCTGTGCATCTGATCTCTAGAACACCTCTTTCTTTTGCCCGATACACAGACATCACCTGAGAGGCTCAGCAGCATCCCTCAGACACCCAGAAAGTGACAGGGTTGGGACGGTGGCCTGGGTCTCCCAATGCCTTCCAGCCTTCCACTCGGCAATCCTGGTTCCTCATCTGTTGTAGGATGACTGTTTAAAAGCTGAGCTATGTTAGCCACTCTCACCTTGAAAAAGAAAGTAGTGGTACCAAAGTTCATCAAGGAGACTCAGAAGGACACTCGTGTATTATCTTTACAATGTGTTTCCCGATTTACAAAAGCCTTCCAGGCTCCCGAGTGCCCTCACCAGGCCAACAGCAATCCATGGGCCATTTCTTGGCCTCCCTCTCCCTGCAAGTTGAGGTGCTAGAAGGCAGGAATTGGGCTGTGCATAATTTAATCCTGGACTTATGCACCAGCCACTTAATATCTATTGAGTAAATGTGATTATAAATCTGCCCCTTCTTTTCTCCTTCAGCTTGTCTGAACAAAGAAGTACCACCATTCCTTCAGGTACCCTGGGTGGTTTTTATTTATAATACATGCAACTCAGAGAGACATACAAGGTAGAAAAAGCAAAACTCAACTGGAAGCGGGTGAAGTTGGCCTGAGACTTTATTTAGCCTGAGCTGGTGGGCACTGAGGGTGCCTTTCTCCAGCCCATGCAAGTTTCAGACCCTCTCATCTGTGAAATCTGACTGTGGTGTTGTAAGAGAGAACCCGTTCCATATTGATTGAGAACATGAAACCAAAAACACAAAATGCATTATTTCTACCAAGGACTTTTCTCCTTTCCTGGAACAGTTCTGCCCAGCCCTAACCTGGTCACACCCTGAGCTGAGAGACTGGCTGCAGGCCCACTATTAAGAGGAAAGAAAATTTATTACTGAAAGAAAAACAGCCATTGTCCCCCTCCCCACCCACCCCACACCTCTGAAAATAAACTTAGATTTGATCATACCAGCAGAGAAACTAGCCTGGATGACTTACAGTCTAAAAGTATAGACTATGTCTTATTTCTCAGCTTTAGAATATTTAGCCAAGCTGCTCCCTACAAAAACCTGTAAGCTGGAATTAAGGAGGTAGAAAGAATGAACAATCTGGATTTTCAACAAGATGCTTAGTGACTTCAGACTAAATATTCAACTCTTGGTCAGTGGCAGTTAAATACACACACAGAATTGAGCCATTCATATTTGCCCGATGGAGTACAACGTTTGGTGGCAATAAAACTTAGCAGGTCCAAGGGTGGTTCTGGCCACCTGGGACTACCACCGTCCCCTGAGCGAGGGCTCCAAGGGGGACACACCAAGGGGCACTAACAGTGTTACTGCCGATATAATATATGACAATATAACAATAAGCAGGATGAAGTTGACTTGTATTTCTGACCGATCCCCACCCCAGGGCCTGTCACCATGCACCTGCAAATGCTACTGGAAGTGGTCCCACCAGAGGAAGCCCCGGAGTAGTCGCTCTGTCTCCTGGAACCAAGTCTAAGCTGTGGTGACTTTACTTTTGTAAGCAGTATTTGTGGTTATTTCTTACTGATGCTTTCTTAAGAAAAAGAATGTATTCAGATGTTTATAATACTGTTATTTTCAGATATCCTTAATTCTTTGGGTGGGGGTTCTAGACAGGCACAGGGATGGGTGGCTGCTCATGTTAGCAGGTGCAGGTGCACTCAACGGATGGCTGCCAGCCAGGAAAGGGCTGCCACCCTTTAACAAGGGGCACAGTGCATGTACTTAAATCAAGGGTATTCTTCAAACTTGGTGATCAATATTAGGTATATGTATTTATATAGAATTGGTGAGATTTCTGCTTTGATTGAAATAGATTTTTAAAATACTAAACTACAAATGTTTTGCCACCTACCAAAAGTCTTGCCACCCCAATGTTTTACCTGGGATATATGTGACAGGGCCATCCAGGCTGAATGTTGAGGCCCCCCCTGCAAAGCTGGCCATCTGGAACCAGTCGCAGCCTGTGCGTCCACAGCCGGTACTGTGATGAGTGGTCAGCATCATGGGCTCCCCAACAGCCTTCATTGGCCTTTTGGCCAAACCAGGAAGTGGGGTGAATAAATTTTATATTTGGCACTCAGGGAAAATACTAAAACACGTAAGTAACGTTTCTCTGAAAACACTGAAGTTTTATTGGTATACTACAACTTCCACACCAAAATTGACTAAGTATGTGAGCAATTTAGAAAAACAGAGACAAAAGAACCTTTAAGCTGCATTGTAGAAATTTACCCAAAACAGGAAAACCTGTACATACTAATAGTAGAACCTAACAAAAAAATTAGTAATTGTTTGCATTTCACAAACCAGTGTCCTATGTCCTAGAAAATGCTATTCAGAACTTCGGACAATAGTAAATTTAAACATGAGAAAAAAATTGAGACTTAAACAAATAGTCCTCCTCCCCCGATGTTTTCATTTAGCTGTCTGTGAACTACACAAGATAATTAGCATTACATCGTCTCTGGGAGCAGGACCCCACCATTTCTACGTGGGCAACACGTATTCATGCAACTCTACTACTTGCTGTTGTTATTTGCTATGTTTCACAAAAGAGACTGAATACAACCGAGCACACGCTGCAGATGGCCCACAGTCACGGGGGAGGCCAGCGCAGCCCAGGGGCCTGGCCACCACCCCAGAGCCCTCCCTGGCCGAGCAAATGTTGCTTCTACAGAAACTGACACACCTGAGGACATTAGGAGTCAAACCTTTGCTGGCAAAGACACCAGGACTTCATGCTTCCCAAAGAGCCCGTCCAAGCTAGCCACAAAAAAGGAGAATCAAGGAAGGGAAAAAAAGGAAAAAAAAAAATCACACAAATTCGTGTGCCAATTTGACACCTGCCAGTCAACCCGCAGGAGTTGCGGCAGCAGCTCCTGGACGCGCTCCAGCCGCTGTGCAGGCTGCTCCAGCAGAGGGCAGTGGTCGGCCCCAGTCAGGAGCCCACGGCCCACCCGGGAGCATTCTGGGCACCCCCAGGGTGAGGCGAGGCTGCACAGTGAGCAGAATGTCTTATTTTACAGATGAGGAAACTGAGAGCCAGAGTGGGATGCAGGCCTGCTCACAGGATGGCTTGGTGATAGAGCCGTAGGGCTTATGCCAGGGATGTACAAAAACTTGGGCATCTGTGCTTTCTAACGTATGAAAAGAATGCAGATCTTGCGGGCAGTCTCAACAGTCCCATTCTATCCATGTTCTGCACTTTCAGGCAAAGCTGCCCAACTCCCATCGAGGAAGTGAACAGGATTTAGATTTCTCAACAGCTCAGCTTTCTAAATTGTTCAATTAACATGACAAGTCAGGCTCTGGGCATTCCCGCATTTAAGTGGTAATGATGATACCCATTTCTCCTGAAAACCGGTGACCCTGGGCATCACTGCTTCCCCCTAGGATGGCGTCGGGGGTGTCTTTAGGATTCCCCACATGCAGGCGCTCTGAGGTCCTTTCAGGTCCCACCGGAGAGAAACCGTCGTCTCCTGTGCCTGGAACTCCGCCGGCTCAGGGTGCGCCCCACAAATAGCAGCTCTCCCTCCCAAAGCCCTGGCTTTGGTCGGTGCAACCCCATTTTCATCCCTGGACTACCTCTTCATAAGAAGTAAACTTACCCTGAGTAGCTACCAAGATCTTAAGAATCCCAGAAGTGTTCATGCACAGTCAGTTATATCGAATCCCAACTAACTCCTGGTTGAAAAGGCCTGTTAGGCAGTGCTGAGTATAATTGTGGAAGCCAGAAACCTCGCTTTCTATGCACAAGACCAGGTTTTCAGGAATGCACCAAAAGTAAGTCTACATGAAAAATGTGAACAGACTAACTCCGAAGGGCGCAGTTCATCACCCCAATGCCGCAGCGTGCTCTGTCCCTCGAGTGTGTCGTTCCGGGCTGTGGAGGCCAGGCCTGTGTTAGACTGGCTTCCTCTGTCCTCGACAGTCACCCTGCCTTTTTTCAAATGGGCTCAGAATTTCTCACCATTACCAATCCCAGTGCTGAAAGATGATACTCATATTTATTCTTGAAACGCAAAAAAGTTGACAGTAACTCTGCTTTTCTGAGCTTTCGTTCACACAGCAACATCTCCTATTGTCTGGTCTCCCGGCTGCTCAGGATTTAGTTCACATTGTCATTCACTGTCACTGTCGTCATCCTCCGAAGTTTTGTCACTGTTCTCAACCAGCTCTGCCACTTTGCGGGGCAGGTTTTTAGAATTTACAACTAAAAGAGTTAGATATTATTTTAAAATGTTAATTATAGACTAATTAGCAAATCTTTCCCCTCATTATTTTGGTCAATGCAGGAAAAGTCTCAGGGTCTTGCTCTATTTTGTGACTCATTTTATATTTTCATTATTTTAGGCAGAAATGAATTGGTGAAATTTGCCTGCTTATAAATAATTATAGTCCTAGTATTATAAGAAATTGTATTTATAACCAAGAATTGTCACCTCCTCAAACCAGAACATAACAGCACCAAGATCAACCACAAAGAGAAAACTAATTCCTAAGGCTCTACATTAACAACCCATTTCCACAAAGGCTGCCTTCCTACAATCAGCTGGGTGCTTACGCCCACCCCCTTGGCTCCCAGGCTTTCTCCAGGGAGGCAGTGCACCCCACTTACCCTCCGAGAAGTGGCCATCATCATCACTTTCTTCCCAGTGATCAAAATCAAAAGCCACATTAGGGTTCTGTTCAATATAACAGTTCACATTACATGAGAGAATAAAACACTCAGAGTGTTAAGACCAGTCAGCCACAGATACTCTCAACTCACCTTCTGTTTGAGTAAGCGACACCAAGATTCCCTTCTCTCTTTTGCAAGAGTGATTACAGGTTCATCGTTCTGAAGGACGCATTTGCAGTCATCTTTCGTTATACTGGCATGCAGCTCCATATCAGCCAAGTAAAATTTCTCTCCTACCCAGGCACTAGGTTTGCAAACAGAAATAGAGTCAGCCTTCTTAAAAGTGTTAAAAAATTATTTGTTTTTTTTTATAGGAAATATATATGAACCTACCTGAAAACAACTCTATCTCTAAAATATTTACATTTATAATCTTTTACATTCCTTATGCTTATCTTCAATATGACTACATCTTCCTTTTGGAACCATTTTATTTGTGGGTGGAAGCTAGAAGAAAAGAAAAAGGCTTACACACTCATCGCTATTTATTCTCTAGGGAAGGATGGGAAGTAGACCGCAATAACAGATGGACTTACCTTTTCAGAGGCTCTGTAGTTTTGTTAAGAGGAGAATCTCCAGTGTTTTCAGGCAAAGTTTCTGTACAAAAAAGTCAAATTGTCCTATAGGTTATTTCCAAGTATCCGGTTGCAAAGAATAATTAGAAAAAATTAAACGGCATATCACTTAGTAAAACTAGTAAAAACAGACTTTGACAAGTATTACAATTAAATAATCCAGAAAGTAAATCCCTCTCTGAAAAGGAACTGCATTACAGTTGGTGGCTACAGGATCCCAATGGTCCTGCTTCTCTGCTGCCTTCTTTACCTGCAAGGACCCTACCAAAGGTAACTTCTGCACAGCAGCCAACAGACACAAGGAACCAAAGCTCAATGTAACATTTCTTAAAAGAGTGTAAGTTAAACATCTTAATCTATAATACTAGAAGCTTCCATCCAACGACTTGAGCAAGAATGTTCAAAGCAGCTTCAAAAACTAAAAACCATCTCAACATCTATCAACAGGTACATAAGTGACAGGAATGAAAAATATATTGGAGAGAATACACCCAATATAGTGGTAACTTTGTATGGGGACAGATGGTAACCACACTTGTCAAATCACTGTTGTGTAACCTGTAACATACTATTTCTTATCAACTATACTTCAATTAAAAAATGGGCAACAAATAAATTGTGGTATATTCATTTCACAGAATACACCTCAGCAATAAAAACACCACCTCTGCTTACAATCATCTAGATGAATTTCACAAACATGATGCTGAGTGACAAGCAACAGAATATATATACATATATAAATATATATAAATATATCTATATATCTATATATATATATATATAATAGATATATTTCCAATTCAGCAAAATTAGTGGTGATAAAAGTCAGAACAGTGGTTCCTGGGAAAGGTTCTAGATGTGAAGGTGCCTGAGGGAGATGCCTGGTGTTCTGGAAATGTTCAACAGCCTGATCTGGGTGTGGTTAGTGGGCATGTACATGTGTAAAAAGTTCTGATGAGCTAAACACTGAAGATCTCTTCACTTTACTGGATGAACATACCTCAAATAACAAAAGGAAAGAAGTTATCAAAAAAACATTGGTATCTGAATTGTCAAAAATAGGAGGTTAGGCTTATGTCACCTCTATCTAAGTGGAAAGCCTAAACATTAGAAAATTCCCAAGCATTAATGATTTTATGTTAACCATCTTTTAAATAACCAACCATGCTTCTGATCTTCTGAGTGTGTCTCGGGGTCGGCACCTCTGTCCGGGCCCCTGCCCTCCCGTGGCGTGCTCTGCAGACCTGTGGCCTCATCTGCGGAAGGTGGCATCCTGGATGAGAGAGGTGGAGGTCAGCCCTGACACAGGGGACAGGCAAAACATGCCTCCCTACAGGGCCTTCCCGGCGACAAGCAAAAGTCAGGCAACACATGACTTAAGGTCTTACTAATGCCTATCAGACGTGCCCAGCTCTCGGCTCATTTGGGGAGCGCAAGTGGGACAGCCAGCTCTGGTCAGCACTGTGTCCTCTGCATCAAGCGTAGAGCATGTGACCGGTTCTTTAATATTGTGTCTTATGTAGAATGACATACAAGAATTATACACAATTATATAATCATTTGCATTAGATGTTATTATCAAATAAATGCATCAACTCATTTACCAAGGAAAGGTTCACTTCAAACCATTTACTGTGAGAATAACAAACACTGCTTCTCTCTTCAAAGAGGACAGATGTCAGCATAAAAGCCCTGTCCTTTCCTCTTCCCAGATACCCCCTCTTCACAGTCTGGGTCTACGTCCATAAATATCTTTTTACATAAATAGTAGAGAATACTTCCAAACTCATTCTATGAGGCCAGCATCACTCTAATACCAAAACCAGGCAAAGACACCACAAAAAAAGAAAATTATAGGCCAAGATCCCTGATGAATATAGATGTAAAAATACTCAATATTAGCAAACTGAATTAAAATATACATCAAAAAGATCATCCATTATGATAAAATAAGATTTATTCCAGGGATGCAAAGATGGTACAATATTTGAAAATCTATCAACATCATACGCCACATCAACAAAAAGAACAAAAATCACATGATCAGTTCCATAGATGCTGAAAAAGATTTGACAAAACTCAACATCCACTCATGATAAAAACTCTCAACAAAATGGTACAGACAGCAAGTATCTCAACATAATAAAGGCCACATATGACAAACCCACAGTAACATCATACTTAACAGTGAAAAGCTGAAAGCTTTTCTTTTAAGATCGGGAACAAGACAAGGATGCCCACTCTTCCCACTTTTATTCAACATAGTACTGGAGGTCCTAGCCACGGCAATCAGACAACACAAAGATATGAAAGACATCCAGATTGGTAAGGAAGAAGTTAAAGTGTCACGTTTGCAGATGACATGATATTGTACATAAAAAACCCTAAAGAATCCACCAAAAAACTACTGAACTAATATCTGAATTCAGCAACATTGCAGCATACAAATTTAATAATACACAGAAATCTGTTGCATTCCCGTATACTAACAAATTAGCAGAAAGAGAAATCAGAAAAACAACTCCATTTACAATTGCATCAAAAAGAATAAAGTACCTAAGAATAAACCTACCCAAGGAGGTGAAAGACCTTTACTGTGAAAACTGCAAGACACTTATGAGAGAAATTAAAGAAGACACCAATAAATGGAAATACACCCCATGCTCATGGATAGGAAGAATTAATATTGTCAAAATGACCATCCTGCCTAAAGCAATCTATAGATTCAATGCAATCCCTTTCAAAATACCAACAGCATTCTTCAATGAACTAGAGCAAATAGTTCTAAAATCCATATGGAACCACAGAAGACCTTGAATAGTGAAAGAAATCCTGAAAAGGAAGAATAAAGCTGAGGGGATTACTCTCCCCAACTTCAAGCTTTACTACAATGCCACAGTAATCAAAACAATTTGGTACTGGCACAAGAACAGACCCATAGATCAATGGAATAGAATGGAGAGTCCAGATATAAACCCAAGCACATATGGTCAATTAATATATGATTAAGGAGCCATGTACATACAATGGGGAAATGAAAGCCTATTCAACAGCTGGTGTTGGCAAAACTGGACAAGTACATGTAAGAGAATGAAACTGGATTACTGTCTAAATCCATACAAAAAAGTAAACTTGAAATGGATCAAAGACCTGAATGTAAGTCATGAAACAATAAAACTCTTAGAAAAATATGTAGGCAAAAATCTTTTCAATATAAACATGAGCAACTTTTTCTGAACACATCTCTTTGGGCAAGGGAAACAAAAGAAAAAATGAACAAATGGGAGTACATCAAACTAAAAAGCTCTGTACAGCAAAGACACCACTAGTAGAACAAAAAGGCATCCTACAGTATGGGAGAATACATTGTAAATATACAATCAGGCATCTGATAAGGGGTTAACATCCAAAATATATAAAGAAGTCACATATGTCAACACCCAAAATGCAAATGACCCGATTAAAAAATGGGCAGAGGATCTGAACAGACACTTCTCCAAAGAAGAAATTCAGATGGCCAACAGGCACATGAAAAGATGCTCCACATCACTAATCATCAGGGAAATGCAAATTAAAACCACAATGAGGTATCACCTCACACCAGTTAGGATGGCCAACATCCAAAAGACACAGAACAACAAATGCTGGTGAGGATGCAGAGAAAGGGGAACCCTCCTGCACTGCTGGGAGTGTAAATTAGTTAGTTCAACCATTGTGGAAAGCAATATGGAGGTTCCTCAAAAAACTAAAAATAGAAATACCATTTGACTCAGGAATTCCACTCCTAGTAAGTTACCCAAAGAAAACAAGATCCCAGATTCAAAAAGACATAATGCACCCCTATGTTCATTGCAGCACTATTTACATTAGCCAAGATATGGAAGCAACCTAAATGTCCATCTCTAGATGAATGGATAAAGAAGATGGGGTACATATACACAGTGGAATATTATTCAGCCACAAGAAGAAAACAAATTCTACCATTTGCAACAACATAGATGGAGCTAGAGGGTAGTATGCTCAGTGAAATAAGCCAGGTGGAGAAAGACAAGTACCAAATAATTTCACTCATTTGTGGAGTATAAAAACAAAGCAAAACTGAAGGAACAAAACAGCAGCAGACTCACAGATTCCAAGAAGGGACTAGTGGTTACCAAAGGGAAGGGGGTGGGGAGGGTAGGTGGGGAAGGAGGGAGAAAGGGTTTAAGGGGCATTATGATTAACACACATAATGCAGGAGGGTCATGGGGAAGGCAGTATAGCACAGAGAAGACAAGTAGTGACTATAGCATCTTACTATGCTGATGGACAGTGACTGCAATAGGGTGTGTGGGGGGACTTGATAATATGGGCGAATGTAGTAACCGCAATGTTGCTCATGTGAGACCTTCATAAGATTGTATATCAATGATACCTTAATTAAAAAAAAGTACAAACTGACTAAAATGACAAAAAGAAAAGTAGTATTGCCATCTACATCTATCTAATACACACATACATTTTAAACACACATTATCTACTTAATTCCTTTGTCCCTTGTTTCACTGTACATAATAACTAAAGACCTATCACTACACAGTATTGCCTCATTCTTCAAAACTTTTTAAGTTGTGTTTTGTTTTTGGCTTTTTGGGCTGGTAACCACATTCACATGGTTCAATGTTCTAAAATTTAAAAGTCTACACAGTGAAAAAGGCCCCTCTCACTCCATTCCCCGGCCACCCAATCTCCTTCCTCATGGAGGACAGTGTTAACTCACCTCTGTGCATCTTTTCACAGACAGTCCACGCCTAAAGGAGCAAACCTGTATAAGTACATGTGTACACACACATACAGACACACATCTGTATATGTACATGTGCCTCCAAGGGGACTTTCAGTTGATGCACAGGAGGCCTGCAGAGTGGCACTCCCTGAAAGGCGCAGGCAGGGTCCCACGTTCCACCTCTCAGGCGGGGTCCCGTCCTGAGGCCTCATCCTCCTCTACCCACTACTGTGCAGCAGCAGACCCTCTCTCCCCAGCCCACGGCTTTGGCCTAGTTCTCTACTTGTAGGGTTCTTCTCCTTCCTCCTCACACACTTTCCTCAAACACCAGCAAACCAGAGCCTTGCTCAACTGCTTTCTTGAGCTCTAAGCTTAAACTTGGTATTCCTAGACCAACTGGGTATCTCCTCTCCAACAAGCTGGCTGCTTTCTGGGAAATATCCTGTACCTGTCCCGCTGTCCCTATCCTCTTAGTCACTAGGGCTCAGAATTAGAGGTTCACACTCCCATGTGTCTGTCAGTCACTAGGCCCTATGACTTCTGGATCTTCCAAGTCCCCCAAACCTGTCCCCTTCTCCAATCTGCTGTAAGAATCTCCCTGCTCCTCACTTCTGATCCAGACCACCACAGCTTCCCAACCTGTCCCCTGAAATGGAGTCTCATGGAGCAGGCTCCCTCTGCTCGGTCCAGCTCTCCTCTCTACCTGTGATAGCCACAGGTATGTAATAGTGCACAAGCACCAAATCAAGTGTGCAAAGGATCTGAAGAGCCTTGCATAGAGCTGCAGCTCAATAGCAGTAGTTGTGTTTCATACAAGTGATCAATCCTCATTTTCATTAAATTTATTAAACTGTAAAGATATCTTCATTTAAAAAAATATCTTATCAGTAAGTATGGAGCAGTTTTTGTTTCCTGAAGGTGTGTTAATCAAGATGGAAAACTCCAAAAACTTCAGACTATTGGGTATTTTAATCTTTGCTATGTTCTTTGAAATTTTCCTGCCTAGCAGGACTTCAGGAATTCTTCAAGGTCACCAGTGGTCACATCCTAAATCCACTGGTCAGTTGTCACCCTCCTGTCATTTGGCCTCTCAGCAGTGTGTGCCTGGCTCATCGCTCCTGCTCCATGCAACATCCCCTCACCTGCCTTCCTGACGCCCCTCTCCTGGGTTTCTGTCCATGCTGCTGGCTGCTGCTCAGGCTCCTCCCCGATGTCCCCACAGCTCCCCCTCCTCTCAACCTTAGAGGCCCAGGGCTCAGTCCTTGGGCTCTTACACTCAACCCTTCAGTGTTCTAGTTCAGTGCAGCTCTCAATGCCTAGGATCTGCTGACAAGCTACAGGAGACCAAGTGTTCATTCAAATATATTCAGAAAACAGCTACTTCCCCCCACCTCCACAAGCCACTCTCACCCTGTTTTGAACCTTTTTGGCACAGCATGTGTGCCCCACTCCAGTCTATTATCCACACAGTAGCCAAGAATCCTTTGATTAAGTCATTCATCTGCCCTAAACCCACTCACGGCTCCACCTCCTCAGTGGGAGCCCAGGTCACAGGGTCCAACAGGCTCCGACCCAGGACTGCTCTGACTTCTGCACCTACAAGTTCTCCCTGTCGCCTGCTGCTCTGGTCACCACTCCTTCCTCCCTGTCCCTGGAACCAAGGAGCAACCGAGTCTTCGCTCTCCCGGACATCTGCCTCAGACATGCTTCACCTCTCGTGTCTGTTCACTCCCACCTTCTTGGCTCAAAGCTACCCAGCCTTCCTTTCTGCATGGATCTGATCCATCTCACTTACCGCCATCTGATCCACTCTGTATCTTTCCAGCCTGCTTGTCACCTTCCTCTCTCCATTAAAATGTGAGATGGCCCTTCATCTGTTTTGTTAACTCTGTATCCCCAGGAGGCACTCAAAAAAAATTTACTGAATGAATTTGAAAACTTCAAATTTACCTAATGACAACTTCAATTAAAATTACTGTTACTTAGACCAACTGAAACGATGTTAAGATGAAAAAATCCTCCAGCACTTGCTACTGAAACACGTGCAGAGCAAAATGGCAGACTGGGAGGCTCCTCATTTCCACATCCTCACAAAAACACTGAAAGAGCCACGGGAGGCTGGCTGATCCAGCTTCGTAGGGAAAACCACCAGAGGTTCACAGCCATCAAGCAAATGTCCAGTCCAGAAAAAGTCAGCTTCAAAACCAGGGGAAGGTTCTGCGGCATTTTCACTTGCCTGTGCCCTGCCTGGCTTGGCAGTCTTGGTCTTCACAGACGGCAGCCTGACTGCTGCTCCCCACTTCAAACCAGAGGGAGCAGGACAGGCCTTCTTCACAAACTACTGTCTGGTGAAATTAGTCTAACCTGCCGGGAAATAGATATCTGAGGGAATGGTGCTAGATGCTCACCTGTGTCTCACAGAACTCAGAACCCAGGCAGCAAAGCAGTGGGCACTGCTCCAAAAAGAGGACTGCTGTCCCAGGGACACCTGGGCGAAGGGCTAGGCCTGGGGACACACTCCAGACCTTCTAGGGTCAGGTGGAGAAGTCAGGGGGCAGACTCAGAAGTGTCCTAATCTAGGAGACCATGTGCATGCCAAGGGAAGATGCACAGTCAGAAAAGTCCTAAGAACACCTTTAGCTTTTTTACCTTGGGCCGATTTCTAGGACAGGATGTGGAGAAAATGGGAACCTTTGTGCACTGCTGGTGGGAATGTAAAATGGCACAGCTGATGTGGAAAACTAAACACATAATTACCATATGATTCAGCAATTCCACTCCTGGCGGGGACATCCCAAAGAACTTAAAGTAGGGACATGGACAGATATTTGTACACTAACAATCATAGCAGCACTATTCACAAAAGCCAAATGTCCACTGACAGATTGATGACTAAACAAAATGCGGCATATCCATACCATCAAATATTTTTATGCCTTAAAAAGGATGGAAATTCTGACACATGCTACAATATGGGTGAACCCTGAAAACATAATGTTAAATGAAATGATCCAGTCACAAAAGGACAAATATTGTATGATTCCGCTTATATGGTAAATAGGTTAACAGAGACAGCAAGTGGAATGGAGGTCACCACTGGTGGAGGGTGGAGGGGAACCGGAGAAAAGCAGTTAGTGCTTAATGGGTTCAGAGTTTCTGTTTGGGATGATGAGGAAGTTCTGGAGATGGATGGTGTGATGGCCACACAACACTGTGAATGTACCTAATGCCACTGAAATGTATACTTAAAAATAGTTACATTGACAGATTTTGTGGGTACTTTCCCACAGTTTGAAAAATCAAACAGAAATAAGAAATTGTTATATTTTAACACAATAAAAATACATGTCATTTAATAAAGTACTGTTAGTTTGTTAACTATAATATTTGTTAGATATTATAATAGCACTCAAGTCAAGTTTTTAGAGGTCCTTTGTTGCTCTGCACCCTCATCAACACTTGGTATTTTCTCTCATTTCTGGTGGGTATCAAGTGGTATTATCACACTATAGCTTTGATTTGCATCTTTCTGGTGACTGATGAGTTTGAATACCTTTTCATATATTAATTATTGGAGAATTAATTAGTTGGACATTGTGAAGTGTCTGTTCAAGTCTTCTGCCCAGTTTTCTGCTAGTGTCCGAGATTCTCTTCCTGACTGGAAGGAACTGTGGCTACGAGCCCTTTGCTGGACGCACATGCTCTGTCCACCCTCCTTGCTGGGAGTGCCGGTGTTCACTCTCTGTGCTTTCACAGCCTCCCACACACTGCCTGTGGGACTGTAAGCTGGTACAGCCGATCTGGAAAACTATTGGGCAGGAGCTCTAATTATGACTCAGTGGTTCCATTCCATCAGAAACACATTTTAAGTGAACCAAAACACAGTAGGAAAATGTTTTAAGTACCACATGGAATAGCCCAGAAATTTCTCCCATCAAGAGTAAAATGGGTAAATAAGTTATGGTGTATCCATACAATGGAATATTATACAGCTGTAAGAATCTACGATCTACAACTACATGTACAATACTGATGAATTTCACAAATGATGCTGAGTTTAAAAAGCCACATACAAAAGAGAAACACTGCATGATTCCATTCAAACAAAGTACAAACCAGGGAACAGCAATGCATGCTTTTCATTGTCTTGAGAGTGGCTGCCTTTGGGGAGGGAGCAGGAGCCAGCTGAGTCATGCCCTGTGTCTGATCTGGGGCTGGTTTCTGTGCTCAGAAAATCCACCAGGCTACACTTAACAATGTGTGCACTTTTCTGTATGTGTGCTGTCAAAAAAAAAAAAAAATCTAACAAAAAACTATTCTGGAAGAGATCTACAGGTGAAATAATATATTTGGGATTTGATTTATAATACTCCACCAAAAACAAAAATGTGGGTTGGGGTATGGATAAAATAAGATTCCCACAATCTTAGTAATTATTGAAGCCAGTTCTCAGAACATGGAGACTCCTTAAACTATTCTTTAAAAAAACGTCTACTGTAACACTTGTGAGTCATGCTTCCAAACAGCTCTTCCAAAAAGGATAGAAAAATCTACTCACAGGGTTTGGCTTGGGCTTTCCTCAAAACTTGGCATTTTAGCTCCTTCGTAAAATTTTTTCAGTTGTTCTATATGTTCTGAATTATCAATGCCCATTCCCATTGACAAAATTTCAGCTCGAACATTATAGTCAATGACAGAAGTTTTCAAATTTGGGAGTTTTGTAATGTGTACCTTGAATCAAAGAAAAAGCACATTTACAGGAATCATCCTTCGAACTTTAAACGAATTACAAACACTCTTGCATGGCCTCTCCATCTTGCTGCGCAATGTCTGACGTAATTGGCCTGGGTGCAAGGGCCTCCCACTGCAGCATCCATATCATTTCATAACCCAGGTACATCAGAATCTTCCAGAACCCAGCCCACATCACAGAAATATGATCAGGGGTGGGGTATGGACCAAAACTGAATCCTGGAATAAAACCCCCAGATGAGACCATGCTAATGCTGTAACCATACAAAAAATTCTAGATCTGATTTTTATTTGAGTACTTTCACCTCTCTTAACAAGGAGGACCCCTAAGGCTCAGAGTCTTCAGGTGCCCAGGAAGGCCTACACCAAGGCTCTAAATCCTGGATTCTAGACAGTTTCTTCCATTTGTTTCTTCTGCAACCAAAATGTTCTCATGCATGTCAATTTATAATTAAGTATAACAGAAAATCTGCAACGTTCTGATTCCTGTTGACAGGGGTGTGGACCCTGGACTGGGCATCTTCTTTATGGTAAGAGGAGGCCTGGCGCTGGCCGGGCACCGTCCTCACTGAACACTGGGACGTGTCCCATCCAGGAATGACGGGAACGCCTTTCTCCACTCAAACTGAGGACCGAGCTGGTCTGGGAGAGAAGGTGACAGGTGTGGGGAGTCTATTGCCTCTCCAGGGTGCCATGGACCCTGCTATGCTCTGGAGCTGTGGAAGCATATCTGCCAGGTGGATTTTCATGTTTTGGTTTATTTTCTCAGTTTAAAATTTCGGCTTAAAAAGTTTTCATTTTTTTCTCTGATAAAGAAAAACCGCAATATTGATTATTTCATCAACTAAGACCCCCGAATCTCTTCACTTACCTGCACTGTAACCTCTACTTTCTCTCCTTAAAATCATTTTGTCCTCTTACTTTTAAATCTTACACCCAAACTCCTCTTTTAAGTGTTAAGGCTTCTCTAGTCTTACAAAAATAACTTTTAGTAAAACAAGTTTTTATGAACTGAATTCCTGTAATCTTATAAATAATCATAATAATTAAGATTTAAAGCTAATACAGCAAAATTCTGAATTGGAAAGTAGAGGTCTTGGGGCACAATTACATGTTCTGGTCTCACACTCAGACTGTTCACCCCCAAGGTCAGTGCTGTGGGTAGGAGTTTCTGTTCATGGAACCCAAGTGCCCCATACCAGCCCTAGCACATAGTAGGTGCTCAATAAATGTTTGGCGAATGAATGAGGTAGAAACCGTAAACATAATGAAACCTATCTTTGGAAGCCCAAGGGCTGGAACCCTCAACATTACCGATCAAGTGCTGGTACTTTAAGATCACTTACAACCAGACAGATGGCCACTGTACTGCCTCAGGGGCAGTCACTGACCTAGGGCTCCCCACCAGTATGAAATATTTGTTAATAGTGCACAGCCAACATTGAAAAAGTGGAACAGATTAGAACTGCAAGTGTTACAGACTGTCATCTGGAGTAAGTACGGTTTCATGGAGCTTCTGTCTCAGTTGTCTGAGTGCATGTGATTAGACACACGCCTGTGAGCACCAGGTTACAGGGTAAAAGATTCCCTTAAACAAAAAACCCACAACCAAATTCATGTCCCAAATAACATGAAAAAATTCTCTCCCTAACACAGAGCCCTAAAGAAGCTTCCATTCTTATTTATTCAGGTAATTTATTCCATTCTAGAATAATTTGTGTAATTTTAGGGGCCCATTCCAACATAGATTTCTTTTTAAGGAAACTGCATAGTATACTTACCATTGGATCAATCCAAAGTGTATTTCCTAGAGCCAGTATCACTTTTGCATCATGAAGTTTTCCAATAATTTTATGATGAATATACCCAGTAACCTGAAAAAAAGTTAATTTGAAGGTTTAAGGAAATAGCATATCCTGTACATGCTGCATAGTTTTGCAAAAAACTTCCATGCATTTCATTTGAGCCTCACAACCAGTCCTTGGGGGTAGGTTATGGAGGCCTCCATGCCTCTTTGTCAACAAGAGTAACTAAATGTCCAATGCAAAAGGTGACTCAGGGCTCCTAATCCTACATTTCCCATTGTATACACATGTCCCCCACCTCCTCTGTGAGCTGTCAATCTGTCTTTAAAATATGGGTATTTCTTTCTCTAGAAGCTCCCTGAGAATGAAGAGAAAGTGCTTTCGCTGCTCCTGGGGAGGAACTCACAGCAGTGGAGCCACTCACCCCAGTGACCCTGGAGCTGGGCCCTGGTCTTCCGATATTCTTTCCTGAGCCCGTAGCTATTTTTCTCTCAAGCAGGGTCCCAGAAACTGAGACCCACCTGTCTGAGCCCTCTCAGGCACATTTTAACTCTAGTAAAGCAGAACAGGAGGGAGCTGCTCCTCATGATTAGATTGTTTCCATTCCCCTTGGGCCTGGTAAATTAATTTAGAAGCACACACACAAGAGAACTTTTCCCCATTTCTCCAGAAGGCACCTCTTCAAGAAATACTTGAGGACAATCATCTGGACAGACAGATGTTTCTATAGGACAAGAACCATGCCCTTCTTGCCAATGGTTACATCCAAATGTCCAGCGCAGAGTGGACACTTGGTAAATACTTTGCACGAAGGAAAAAAGACTGCTATTTAATAAGAACTATTTTTATTAAACTCACAACAGTAAGGCTGTGTATTCACCCTGTATTGTAGAACACTCACCTGTTTACTTCCTGGATAATGTTTAACCCGGTTTATAACCCAACCTGCCAACTGCAATGGCTTGTTTTATATCCTATTAATCAGCTGATACTAAATGTAACCTTCCTGTGAAGAAGCAGGGGCATCATAATGAACAGGACTCACTGCTCTGGCAGGAGCGGGACTGGCTGGGTGGCCTCTCCACCCTGCACACAGAGCCACGTGAGCCCACTCTTCCATGCTCAGTCTTGGCAGACAGCCTTCTCCACTTTCAGTGTCTTATACCATTAAGGGCCCAGAGGAAATGTCCCTTTCTTTGGAAGCTTTTCTGGACTTTCTTTCCATGCCCATCTTCCCCACCCCAGTGGAATTACCAGGCCTCTCCCAGAGTGTCCATCACCTACGTCCCCCTCTGATGGGGGTGTCCATTTTTGCAGGACCTCACACTGTTTCTTCCCCTCCAGCTGACAGCCAGTGTACCACGATGCACATTTTATACCAATTCTAAGTCTGTAAGTGCTGCTGCTAGTGATGGCAACCCATACCTGGAAAGGGCGCCTGGCCCCTCCCTGCAGGTGCAGAGCCAGGTCTTCGCACAGCGGCCGTGAGTGCCTTCCTGCACGGGCAGGGGTCCAAGCAGACTGTGCTTGGACTGCTGGGAACAGAAAGCATTTCACCCAAACTCAACACTAAATTCAAATAAACCTCAATTCTGAATGTATTCTGGGTTAAATATATTCTGAAAGCCAACAAAATATAAAAAGCCCAAACAACTCACCTTTGGATTCCATTCAGTTTCATTGTCTGCAGGTTTCACTCTGCAAACAATAAACTCCACAGCCTGTGGGGGCAGGGTGTGGAAATTCCCTGGGAGATGCAGCAACTGGTCCGTTGTGACGAGTCCAGTCCTGCCTTCGTCTATAAACCTTACAAGGACGCCATCCGGGGCCCACGCACCTTCCTTCTGGCTCAGCTCCAGCACCTGGACCCTGGAGAGCGACAGTGGCCTTAGCCGAGCATGGAGTTCCATGATGGAGAACACCTTTGCCTCAGCTTACTTACTAAATGTAGAACATACAGAAAGACCCCTTAACAACTAGTTCTTACTTCCTACTAGAAATAACATAAGGAGAGCTGTCAGGAGCACTCAGCAATGGTTTATTTAACTCTAGGGTATCTAAGCACAAAACATGGGCAGTACTTCTGAATGGAATAAATCTCTTTATCTGACGACATAATAAAAATTAACACAGCAGATTAAATACTCAACATTTCTCAATGTAGGCTATTGCCATATGGAGTCAGGGGCGTCATCTGAGGGAAGTGGATGCAAACAGTCAGGTGAGGCAGACTGCCTGGCCTGGGACACCAACATGCCATCACTGACCTTAGAAAACTTACATAGTCTTTATAAGGCTCAGTTTGCTTATCTGTAAAATGGGAATTTTAAAAACTTAATTTTGTAAGAATTAAGTGAGTTGAAGATGTGTATGTAAGCACCATGCAGTGATGGCCCAACAACTGTCTGCATTCCGAATGTTACACTGCATCCATGCTCTGTGTGCAGGAGCCCAGGGTCAAATGAGTCTCAGGTGTGGAAGTGGCCAGGTATCTGGGGGCCATAACGCTGCCACCACCCTCCTGGGAGGCAGCCAGGCTTAGTACATGCATGCTGGGTCAAATGGACAGAGGTGAAACAGATTCAAAACCATTTAATGTTACCTTGTGCTTTCAGAGATGAAACAGCCATTTTACCTGTGAAAAAGTGTTTTTTCTGCCAATCCATATAATTCAAATTTCGCCACATTTTCAACAGTTGTTTTATTACCAGAATCCTCAAAATACTCATTCATTTTGGCATTAAGAGTTGCATAAAGATCCACATGTGTATCGACAATACGACCAAAATAATTTGTTGCATTCGAAATATAAAAGGGTATTATCTGAAACATAAATAGTAAACGTTTCTAGATAACAAAAGCAATCTAAGCCAAGCAGTATCTGCAGCAGTCAGCCCCGACCTAAGGTCCTAAAGCACACAAACGGGTTTTTAAATAATCTAGGGAACTGGCCAACAAACAAAACAAAATAAAAACCTTACCACACTCATAAATTATAATCACTTTAAATCCAATGGAAGATTTTTCAGGGTAAATTTTATTATTTTAAAACTTCATTATTAGTTAAATGTGTTTTGTTTATTTTTTAACTGTACTTTATAAACGTCTTAAAATATCCTTATCTCTTGAGCCCTTTCTGATCCTCGTTCACATTACAAGGAGTATCATTGGGAGCCGATGCTGTATGAGGCACCATGGGCACAGAGATGAAGCCATGTCCTAGGGGGCCTCAGAAACCACAAGTAGACAGATATACACACCGAAGTGTGGTCAAGAAGACAGCTCTTCACAGGCAAGCATGTGCAGGGATGTTGGGAGTGGGAGGGAATGACGTCAACATGCGCATGTGTTAGCAGGAGTACACAGAGGAGTCCAGACCCAGGAACCAAACAGTTTGCATTAAGGCTGGGAGGCCTGCTACCCACCACAGATGCCACAAGTGGGAACCAGTTACTTGGTGGGATAGCAGAGAAACAGTGTCGACGGTGGACAAGGCAGGCAGGGGTGAGGCCACCCCTGGGATCAAAAGGGGTGTTGGCTTTACAGGGCTGACAGTCCATGCCCCCCTCTGTGCCACCCTCAAAGGTCACTGCCTGTCTTGCTCCACTCTCCTTGCCAGGGATCCGTGTCCTGTTCCACTCCCACCTTGGGCCTCCACATTTGCTTGCTCCTCTGCCTGGAATATTCTTCCCCAGATCTTCCTACAGCTGGATCTTTCTCATCATTTGGCGCTTGGACAGCTGACCCCTCCTCAGACAGTCTGTCCCTGCCTATACTTCCCAAAGGGCCTCCATCCCGCCAGCACACTTACACCAGCACAGCCCCTGGCACTGCATGGAGCTTACGGATCAGGATGGGAAGAATCAACATCTTCACAATACTGTCTTCTTGTCTGTCAATATGGTTTATCACTCCATTTGTGTAGGTCACCTTTAATCACTAATCAGTGTAATTCATACACTTGGATGTTATTGTTAAGGTTTTTTTCTTGAAACCTCATTTTCTGATCGTTTGAGAAATGCAGTTGATATTTGTTTCCTTGCCTTTGTGTCCTGCAACCGTAACAAACTAAATCAGTTATGGCAGGGCCTCCTGGGGAGAGTGGAGTTTGAGCAGGCACGGGGGCTGGGAGGGTGTGTGCCATCCTCTCCATTGCGCCTGTCACCATCTCTCTCACTGTCCACTGCCCACCCCCACTGGACTGTCAGCTGCAGGAGGACAGGCAGCACGGCTGTCCTGGTTCCCGAGCTAGCCATTCTCCAGCCAGTGGACAAAGCTGCCTTACTAAACCCTTAATGCTCACTCAAGCCCACCCCGCCTCTGGCCGGGAGTCCAGCATTCCTTCCACTTGGCAGGTGGTGTTTCTGAGGATTCTTCTCCCCTGTGTTTAGAGGCCCCACCAGTGTGGCATGCCAGGCATTAGCCCACTCGGTGGTCACAGTGAACGCAAGGGAGTGTGAAGAGGAACACTCACTATGATGTTACAAACGACAGGCAGAGTATAGTGTAGAGACCAATAACAAATACATTTTTTAAAAGATGTGGGGGAAAAAGTGGCAGGGAAAATATACTAAGATGTTAATGGTGACTGTTCTTAGATGGCAGGAATAAACTGGAGAGTCTTTTTCTCTCATATCTCCCAAATGGGAAGGCTCTGTGTTAAGCCTAAGGGGCCTCCACATACACAGGGTGAACAAAACCCAGGCAGAGCTGGTACTGGTGTGTGCAGTCCCCTCTGCATGGTGTAGGCACATCTAAATACCCGTGACGGTGCAGAACACAGGTGGCAAAAAGCAGCTTGTGGACTGGACTCTCGACAGGAGAGCATGAGGCCTCCAGAAGGGTGACCAAATTCTTCTGGTTTGTCTGGGACTTGGTTTTGGTCCTGGGCACCCGGGGAAGGGCCCTCCCAGCCCCCCTGCCTGCTTGGGTTCCACTCTCCCCAGGAGGCCCCCCATAACTATTTCAGTTTGTTATGGTCGCAGGACACAAAGGCAAGGAAACAAATGCCAACTGCGTTTCTCAAACAATTAGAAAATGAGGTTTCAAGAAAAATAACATTAACAATAACATCCAAGTGTATGAAATACTAGCAATGAATTAGACGGCTTAGAGACTAAAGGTGACCTACACAAATGGAGTGATAAACCATATTAACAGACAAGAAGACAGTATTAATATTAAGATGTCGATTCTTCCCATCCTGATCGGTAAGCTCCATGCAGTAACAGCCAAAATCCCATCAGGCTTCTAAGTAGAAGAAACTGGAAAGTTGACTTTAAAATTTTATGTGGACGTGCAAAAGAATAATCAAAAAGATACTGAAGATGAGCAAAGTTAGAAGATTTATGTACCAGTTCTCAAGATTACAAAGCTACAGTAACTGAGCCAGTGCAGCACTGTGTAAGGACAGGCAGACAGCCCAGGAACAGAAAAAAGAATTCAGAACTCATGTATATGGTCTCCTGCTTTATGTCAAAGGGGACAATGTAATTTAGAGGGAAAAGAAGGTCTTTATAATAAATGAAGCTAGGGCAATCAATTATCCATAAGAAAAAACCCTGCCCTCTAGCCACACCACACACAAACGTTAATTTGAGATGGATCATAGAACTATATATAATACTAAAGCTTCTGAATTAAAAACATAGGGAAAAATCTTTACAACTTTCGAGTAGGCAAAGATTTCTTCTGGCATGAAAAGCACAAAACAGAGCAACAAACTAGACTTGGTCAAAATTAAAACTTGCTTTTCAATTGGGAGAAAACACTTGCAATATATCTGACAAAGGATATCTAGAATATATAAGGAATTCTTAAAACTCGATGAGAAAATCCAAATTTAAAAATGGGCAAAAATTTTGAACAGAGTTGATAAAAGAAGACATGCAAATGGCCAAAAGCAGTGAGAAGATGTCCAGGACCCTCCATCATCAGGGAAATGTATGTAGTGCCAGTGCAAATGCGACAGAACAGCAAACCTTGCAGATGGAGAATACCAAGTGTTGATGAGAATGTGGACCAACTGAGATTCGGAGTGTGAAATGGCCCCCCGCAGGAAACTGTTGGGCAGTTTCTTATAAACATACACTTACCATCTGACCCAACAATTCCACTGCTACATCTTACTCAAAGGAACGAAGCTGTATGCCTGAAGATTTGTAACACAAATGTTCACAGCTGACAGAAATAGCAAACCACCCAAATGTCCATGAACTTGTGAACAAACTACGGTACATCCATATAATGGAATCCTACTCAACAATAAGAAAGAACTTAGATGTATCTCAAAAGCATTATGCTAATAGAAATCAGACTTAAAAGACTATATACTGTAAGATTATCATAATAATGTGAAATTCTGGTGAGGACAAAACTATAGTGACAGCAGATCAGGTTACCAGGGGGCAGGGATGTGGGGCACAGATTGACTGCAAGGGGGCAGGAGAGACCTTTTTGGAGTAATGGAAATCTTTTTATCTTGATTGTGGGAGTGGTTACAAGATTATATGTATTTATCAAAACTCAAACTACACAGCTAAAAATAGTGGTTTTTACTGTATGTAGATTATACTTCCATATAGTAGGTTTAAAAAGGGGGGCGGCTTGGTTACAGGCATTCTGGGAAGGTTTAAACAAAAGCAGCAACAAATAAGCGGATGACCACCCACTCACATCAAAAGGGCTGATGGTCTCACTGAGCAGGAGGAAGCAGCGGGGGGCAAGGGCGCGCCTGGTGGACCTAAGAACGGGAGGCAACAGGTGACACTGCAACCGCAGCCACCGGCTGTGGGCCAGGGCAGGCGGGTGAAGCCTGGAGCCCTCTGAGGTCTCGAAAGAGGCAGCTCAGCTGCACGTTGGGGAGGGAACAGAGCCTGGAAATCTCATAAGTCTCAGAAACTATGTCTGCATATATATTTTGTTTACAAGACATGGAAACAATGGAAATGGGAACTCTGATACTAGAAAAGTTACCTTAACTCAATACCTTCTAAAATTTAAGGAAAATGAATTAATCTAAAAGTGAGCAAAGCAAGTACCAAGGTCAAATCCCATATTAAGTTATGTAATAGAAAAGAGAGTAAGGAGCAAATAACAATCTCTACGGACAGTAAAAGCCACCAGAAAGCTGGATCCACAAAACAGATCATAATTGTAATCTTTGATTTTAAAACAAGTGCCTTTTAGTTTGTTAATTAAGAAAGTGTTACAAGACATAAGAGAACATAGAAAAACTTTGAAAAGAGGTGACAGAACCAGGAAAGAATTAGAAGTTAAAGGAAAAAATCATTTCAGTAATGCAAACTGAGAGGGTTGAATGCTATGTATGTGCAGACTCCCAAAAACCCATGCCTGTGACCTTTGGAAAAAAGGTCTTTACAGATGTAATTAAGTATCTCCAGAGGAGGAGATGGTTCTGGACTATCAGGTGGGCCCTACGTCCACTGGCAAGTGTCCTCTGTGAGAGGCAGAGACAAGAGGAGAAGGCAGCGTGAAGCTGGAGACAGAGACTGGAGTCATGTGGCTGCAAACTAGGCCGCGCGGAGGAAAGCCGGAGCCCAGGGAGGCCGGAAGGCTCGGACAGCGCAGTCCTCTAGAGCCTTCCAGTGGAGCGCGGCCCTGCCGACAGCTTCTGCACTTCTCGTCTCTAGAGCTGTGAGAGAGAACACACTTGTGTTGTTTCAGTCGCCCTGTTCCTCATGTTTGTTACAACAGCCCCCGGAAGTGAGTACAGCACCACCACACGAGGAGGAGCCATGTATGAATTCTTAGGGAACGAGAAGGTGAAAAAGAGAGAGACCTTAAACTCAAACGAAAGGAAAAAAAATACAGGCATGCCTGGGAGACCAGACCAAAGCAAATACGGCAACAGAACAAATCAAATGAATGTTTTGGTTTCCCAGTATGTATAAAACTTGTGTTTACAGTGCACTGTAGTCATAAAGTGTGCAACAGCATTATGTCTAAAAAAGCAACATGCAGAACTTAATTAAAAAACAGTGTATTGTTAAAAAAATGCTAACACTGTCTGAGCTCTCAGCCCATCATAATCTTTTTGCTGGTGGCGGGTCTTGCCTCCACACTGATGGCTGCTGGCTGCTGGCTGATCAGGGCTATGGTTGCTGAAAGCTGGGATGGCTTATTTCTTAAAATAAGACAACAATAAGTGTGCCCCATCCATCAATGCTTCCTTTCATGAATGCTTTCTCTTAGCACACGATGCTGGTTGAGAGCATTTTACCCACAGTACAAGCTCAAATCCGGAGTCAGTCCTCTCACACCCTGCCACTGCTTTATCAACTATGTTTATGTGACATTCTGTCTCCGTTGTTGTTATTTCAACAATCTTCACAGCATCTTCACCAGGAGTAGATTCCATCTCAAGAAACCACTTTTTTGTTCGTCCACTGGAAGCAGCTCCTCACGCATTAAAGGTTTATCACAATATTGTGGCAATTCAGTCACATATTGAGCCTCTACCTTTATTTCTATTTCTCTTGCTATTTCCTTTATTCAGTTACTTCCTCCATTGAGGTCTTGAACCCCTCAAAGTCACCCATGAGGGTTGGAATCAACTTCTAAATTCCTGTTAATGTTGATATTTTGACCTCTTCTCATGAATCACAAATGCTCTTAGTGGCACCTGGAATGGTGAATCCTTTCCAGAAGATTTTCAATTTACTTTGCCCAGATCCATCACAGAGGTCACTGTGTATGGCAGCTACAGCCTCATGAAATCTATTTCTGCAATAATAAGACTTAAAAGTTGAAATTACTCCTTGATCCATGGGCTACAGAATGCATGCTGTGTTACTCCTTGATCCATGGGCCACAGAATGCATGCTGTGTTACTCCTTGATCCACGGGCTACAGAATGCATGCTGTGTCAGCAGGCATGGAAACAACATCCATCTCATTGTGCATCTCCCTCAGAGCTCTGGGGGACTAGGTACATGGTCAACGAGCAGTAATAACTTGGAAAGAATTTTTTTCTCTGAGCATTAAGTGGGCTTAAAATATTCAGTAAACCATGTTGTAAACAGATGTGCTGTCATTCAGGTCCTGGTGTTCCATTTGTAGACCATGGAGAGAGTAGATTCAGCAAATCCGTAAGGGCCTTAGGATTTTCAGAATGGTCAATGAGCACTGGTTTCCACTTAAAGTCAGCAGCTGCATTAGCCCCTCACAGGAGAGTCAGCCTGTCCTTTGAAGCCAGGCACTGACTTCTCCTTTCCATCTATGAAAGTCATAGATTGCATCTCTTTTCAACATAAGGCTGCTTTATCCACATTCAGAATCTGTGTTCAGTGTTTCATTAATGACTTCAGCTAGACCTCTGGATGACCTGCTGCAGCTTCTACACCAGCACTTGCTGCTTCACCTGCACTTTTATATTATGGAGATGGCTTCTTTCCTTAAGCCTCATGAACCAACCTCTGCTAGCTCCCAACTTTTCTTTTGCAGCTTCCTCACCCCTCGCAGCCTTCACAGAATTGAAGAGAGTTGGGGTCTTGCTCTGGATTAGGCCTTGGTCTAAAGGAATGTTGTGGCTGGTTTGATCTTCTATCCAGACCACTAAGACTTTCTCCATATCAACAGTAAGGCTGTTTCACTTGCCTATCATTTATGTGTTCACTGCAGTAGCACTTTTAATATCTTACGTTTCAAGAACTTTCCCTTTGCATTCACAATTTGACTAACAGACTAGTTTTCAGCCCATTTCGGCTTTCAACATGCCTTCTTCACGAAACTTAATCATTTCTAGCTTTGGATTTAAAGTGAAAGACATGGGACTCTTCCTTTCATTTGAACACTCAGAGGCCACTGTAGGGTTATTAATTGGCCTAATTTGAATATTGTTGTGTCTCAGGGAATAGGGAGCCCCAGACAAGGGAGATAGATGGGGGAGCAGCCAGAACATACACAATGCTTATCGATTAAGCTCACTGTCTTACATGGGCATGGTTTGCAGTGTCTCAAAACAACTATAATTAGTAACATCAAAGATCACTCACTGATTAGAGATCACCTTAACAAACATAATAATAATGAAAATGTCTGAAATGTTGCAAGAATCATTAAAACATGACACAGAGACAAGAGAGCAAATGCAGATGGGAAAATTGATAGACGGTGAGTTGCCACAAACCTTCAATTTGTAAAAAATGGAGTATCTGAAGTGCAATAAAATGAGGTATGCTTGTGATAATAAGGTTCCAAAGAAAGTGACAAACTCTTACCTGAACAATTGTACCTGCATTTCAGAATTTTCCTCAAAGGAATAATCCTGAGTGTTCTGAAAAGATTTGTGTGATCATTGCATTATTTTTAATAGTCCCCAAATGAAAATAACTCTCTTTCAGAAAACGTAACAAAAAATTCTGTGAATTGTTGAAGTCATTTATCTATTTTCCCAATTATTGGGAAACAAACTGGGGCCCTGAAATCAAGCACTTTATGAAGACCCACATCTATCATCAGATTAACGGTGGCACATTAACACAGTTGGCCCTTGAACAACACGGGTTTGAACAGTGTGGACCCACTTACATGCGGATTTTCTTCAAGGAATATATTGGAAAATTGTTTGGAGATCTGCAGCAAGTGGTAAAACCATTTTCTTTTCTCTAAGCTTACTCATTGCAAGAATACAGTATATAATAAATATAACATACAAGATACATGTTATTCAATTGTTTATGTTATCAGTAAGACTTCCAGTCCCCTGTAGGCTATTAGAAGCTAAGTGTTTTGGGGGGTTAAAAGTTATATGTAGATTTTTGCCTGCATTGGGGGGTCAGCACCCATAACCCCACACTGTACAAGAGTGAACTGTCTTATCATATTGCACTAAGCTTCTGCTGCTTTAAAATGAAGTATGTTCATTAAAATGACCATTACTTACTGGACAAAAGGATCTTTAAGAGAACTTACTTTAATATATCCAGACACTGGTAGAGTTCGGTTGGATAACCTCACTGGCATGTCTATTTCTGGGTTAATACGGTGTCGATCAGGACAGATCCTTTTATCTCTGAAATAAGGTGAATTTTAAAGCCAGAAAAAAACAATAATGATTTTGAACATACATTCTAAAATATTCTTCAGGAAAGTTAATCTACAAGTGAAATCAGAGAACTTCCTTTCCAAACTCTTTAAAGTTAAGTAGCCATATTAAATACTTCAGATGACACTAACAATATGTAAATAAGTGGAAAGGAATCCTTATATTTAATTAACACTGAATAGACTTAAAGGTAGGAGTTACTTCATTATTTCTCCAGACATTCTTAAGCGCAATATGTAAATGAACAAAATATGCTTCTAAAATAGAGACTGAGTTAGAAACACATCACCATAACCCACAACAAAGGCCAATTAACCTCTAAGCCATAAGCCTTTCCTGACCCTAAATGAGAAATAGTTGAAGTTTCAACTTCAAAAGTCAATACTCTATTTAAAGGCATAATGGAAATTGCTAATAACCTATTTAATGCATCATAATTCAAAAATGTTAATGTCAACAGCTATCTTTAAATTCAATCCTGCAGATAACATATCAGACATCTGCTACCCATCCCAGTGATCTACTGATCAAGCTTGGCATCGTGTCTGGATCTGTGTGAGGGCCCTCATGACTAGGATACCCATGCTTTCCAAATTGATTTATGTGCTATGGAAATTATAGCAATGTTTCTAAAGAAACTGACATATCCAAATGCCTATGGAGATAGAGTAGACTTAAAATAGCCAAAACCAGTTGAAGGTCTTATGTGGCAGGAAAAAGCATTCAAGATCATTAATTATTAGGTAAACACAGATGAAAATCACAATGGTCTACCATTCCAACCCTAAGAATGCTCAGTGCGGGGGGAGATATGGAGCAACTCAAACTCTCTTATACGCTGCAGATGGACTGTAAAATGGTCAACCACTTTGGAAAGACTGAACACTGCTGACCCCATGACCTACCAACTCCAAAGTATATGTGCAAGAGAAATGGGCATGCAGAGCAGCTTCATACATAATAGCCCAAAGCTACAAACAACTCACAGGCCCATCAACAAGAAAAGGGACATACAACATTGTTCATACAAGAGAATACGGAGCCACTAAATACATAAATAAATAGATAAATACATATAAACACAACAGTACAGACGGGTGTACTGCAATTCCATTATAGAAAATTCAAAAATGAAATTCATTTAAGTTAATGTTAATTAGTGCTGATAGCTATAAGGAGGGTGCTTACTTATAGGGGAAGTGTAAACTGGAAAGGAGCATGAAGGGAATCTCTAGGGTGGTCCCTCAGAGCTCGGGGGTGGCTCACATGGGGAATACATATGTAACAATCATCAAGCTGTAAACTTATCATCTGTGTACTTCATACTTTAATTTTAAAATATGATTACTAGCTTACTTGCAAAAACCAAAAGCCTTAAGACATGGACAAAGAGGCTGCTTGGCTTTTCTGTTTTCTTTGGCTTCCAGAACGCCTGCGGTAAACTCATACAGCTCTGAAGGAATCGTGGCATCTGCTCGCTCCAGGTAGCGCAGGATGCTGACAGCATGGCATGCGTTTCTGTCCGTCAGCAGCAAGACAGATTTGGTTTTTTTATTGCCCTGTTCTGCAGGAGAACCCTTAAAATTGGGGCGAAGAAAGGAAGCACATCATCCTTACCAGTCTAAAAAGAACTCTGTGGCCTCAGAATTTGTTGTTATACATAAAATGCTAGTAGAGCATTAAAATATAATAAAAATAAAAATTAAACCTGTTTGGTTAAACTCTGAAAATGATCAGACATGCAGCATAGGCGTCCACCGAAAATTTTTGGCGAGGAAGGAAAGCTGAAGTGAATCACACATGTGGCATCAGTGATGGCCAAGAGTGGTATGCAATCATCAGTCAAGACTGGAAAAAGGGATCCCAACAATTTCAAATAAGGATTCAGTTTTACTGCACTTACTATTACAGAGCAATCCCAGTACATTTCTTTATTGCATTGTACTTTTTAGATGAAAAGAATCTTCTTTTCCACGTTTTTCCCAAAATGTCACAGCGCAGTGATTAAATTCCAGGGAAAAGTGGTCTCTAATATCCTGAAAAATGCCTTTTGCTATTACAAATCTAGGCTGCCCATATATTTCTCACTTATTTTATACACTTTGGTTTTCATATTTCTAATATTAAATTTAACAATCATGTGTGACAAGTTTCATCACAGGCACACATATATAAAAGAGACAAAGACCCTCAAGCTGAAACTCCACGGGAAACGTCTAGACTACGGGGTGCTGCCTACTGACCTGAGGGCCCTGGAGGCACCCAGACCCACTTTAATACTCTATTTCATTTTGAAATTAACATTACTAATAAATTCTCAGTAAACCTGGGAAATGATGAGAAATTTAGAGATAAGGTCTAAAAATGAAGGAAAGGCATGATTCTTATTAGCTCAGCCTTCTCTAAATATATGGAGAAATTAAAACACTTACCTAATACAAGGTGAGAGCCAGAACTTAACTTCTTCGTCCACTGTTCTAAGACACTTTTTAAGTTAAAAACTATTTCTTTATGCATTTTCAAACAAAACATTGAACTGCTTTTTACTACCTAAAAATGAAACCAAAAAGGCCAGTTCACAGTCAAGAACAAAAAGCTTGAATGGAAACAGTTGTTCCATCAATAATGGTCAATATAAACAGTTTAAAATTATCTGCAAGGGACCTCATTGACCCACTAATTCTAAGAATGAGATGACTGTCAATTTAAATATACTTACAGATTCTACAATTTATATCTAAAAACTTGCTCAAGTGAAATAAACATTATTTTGCTAAATAATGCAAGCATACACACATATATGTATTATCTACACATACACACACCAAATTTATGGTACTACTGCCAACATGGACTTTTTCACTATATCTCCAATTAATTATTGCTGGAAGGTGGGTATTCTACTTTCTACTGATTCTTACATTTTAATTTGTATTTGGCCTCATTGCTACATCTTAGCATAATTTAAATAAAATTAAATAAATTTTTAGCCAATTTATTTGGCTCTTCTGGTCACATGATACCTCTTAGTGTTATTATTTTCTCAAATAGAGGGTACAGAGGATGTTGGCATTTCTTCAAATGGGACCCTTTTACTGCTCTGCCACAACAAAACAGAGCGTGTTCGCTTTGGTGGAATGGCTGGTCCCCATGGCAGGCTCCCACTCCAGGTCAGGACTCCTGCTGTCTTTTTTCGCTGCTATCGGGATTCTGTAACCACCCGCTGCCTCCTCTTCTGACAAACTTGTGAACTTTTATTCCCGTCAAATGTCAAACTAGCCCAGTAATTCTCTGATGACTTGATATTCAATCATAGTTTAAACCCTGAGGATGTTTTATATGTAGAAGGGCTCACCTTATACACTATTTCTGTTTCAGCTACAGAACAGGTGAAGATCAAGGTCTTTTGAGCCTGACTTGGAATGTAATCAAGAGTTTGGAGTAAAGCAGAGGTTATTTCATTTTCTAGGCACAGATGCACTACCTGGTAATGAAATACAGAAACGTTATTTTATACATGTTTAAGATGCTCCAGATTCACTTTTCATAGCTAAGTCAGGATTTTAATAGAAAAGGATGTGTAGAAATCAATGTAAATTAAAATATACAGTTACAGATTTGTGTATGAGAGGAAAGCTGTAATATTTTAGTATTGAGCCATGAAAGAAAGGTTACTTGCTTGTGTTTCTAAGCCCCCACCACACACTCAAAATTGTACCTGCTGGACACCACCATAGAGAGCAGCCTCTTCCATGGCCGTGATCACAACGTAGGGGTCACTCATAAACTCCTTGACCAAATGCTCTATGTGTTTGCTCCAATGAACTCCAACTGCAACAATCTGATGTGGTGCAGATTCTCTTTCTTCAACTTCAATATTTTTTTTGAAGTTATCTAATATAGCAAACATCTAAAACATTAGGATAATTTCATTTTTATTTTAAAAGAGAAGAATTGGTTTGATAGAACAAAAGGTAAAGAATTGTACATTTTCTGTTCTTAGAGTGAGGAAGGCCTTCCCAAACATCAAAGTACAGGAAAAAACTAAAACGGAGAAGATGTTAAGTATAAGCAGAATTAAAACAGTATCTGGGGAAATGTGTGACATATGTAGAAAAAATTAACATCCTTTTATAAAACGTCCACAAACTGATCAGAAAAAGATGATTCCACCTACAGAAAATAAGCAAAGTAAATAAACTAGCAGCTCATAGAACAGCGTAAATGGCCAGTATGAATTAACAAGTAACCAAGGAAATACAGGTAAGGTCATGAGATGCTGTGCTTAGCAATTTGCCTGGAACAGAAAGTTGGACTAAGGTCTCTGACTGCTGGGGTGCAGGAGGATGGTGTGGTGGCACACTGCCTGAGGGACTGTAAATTGGTCTACACTTTTAGAAAGGCAATTATACAATGTGGTATTTCTGTAAATAAGAACTGACACTTTAGAGGAGTTCAGAAACCCTTCACAGACCCACACAGTCCATAAGTAACAAAGTCTGGACTTGAACCTGGGGCCCTCACTGCTCCCGTATGAATGCTCTTGGTCATCACGGTACAGTGCTTCCAAGAAATGCTTTATAAGAATTCAGTCTTTGATCCACTGATCCCCTTCCTAGGGGGATTTATGGATCTCCTATGGATAATTCCTAGGGAATTATCCTAAGGGAAACATGTGCAAAAAGATGTATGCTCTTTAGCCACACATACACATGTTAAATGTTAAATGTTTTGAAATAAAGCATGCTATGCCCCTAGGATTCAATACCACTTGACAAGTAACAATCACGCTACAGAACAGTTAGTAACAGTACTTGAAGGCTGTTTTCTGAAAACTACAAGTTACAAACCAGTACATCAAAGAAGGTCCAAAACCACCTTATAAAATAATGTTGTTAATTGTATGTATCAACAGACACGGAATTACAAAAAGAAGGAAATAGTCAGTCCGATTATCTCTGAGTGTAAGATGATGTATACTGGGAGTTCTCAAGTGTTCTCTATTTCTGAAATTCTCTAAAATAAAAATTATTGCTTCTATAATAAGAAAAATATTAATTAAACATTTCAGAAAACCTCCCAGGGGAAGAGAACTTTAAACATTGGGGAGGAAATGTCAGATAAATGTGTTCTCTTATATTTGGGATAGTGGGATTGTAAACTGTGTGGGGTGCTTAATTACAAAAGTTAAAGCAAAAATTATTTTACATTAGCTAGCTTCTTCCCCAACTAGACACTTTTCCTGACATCTGAAAGCAATTAAGATTTTAATTATAAATATATATGTATATTTTATATATACATATATGTTTCTGAGTAGCAATGACATCTAACTGAATACACTTACTTGTTCATTAGCTTCAAAGAATAATACTTCCACTTCATCCAAAATTAGGTGACAGAGTCTAAGAAATAATAAACTTTGATATTTGAGAAGTCTCAGGAGGCTATCTGGTGTTGTAACAATTATGTCACCTATATTTTAAAAGAAAAAACAATGAACATTTTAGATTTTCCACAGGTTTTTCTAACATTTCCTTTGCCAAGATTCCACACACTTTCTAGAAATGCCTTCTAATGAAATAAAACGCTGCTTGTCTCACTGAGGTGGATGAGGCAGAGAGGCTTGGCTGCCCAGGTTAACTCCTGTCATTTAACTGATTAAATAGGTGAGCTCTCACTAGGTTTTGCACTTCTGAAAGGGCAAGAGGGCTTTAGTCAATAGTTAACAAAAGGATGTGTCTGATAAGTAGTTGATGGATGAATCATGTGGTTTTTCTCAGTGAAACAGATGTCTCCTCGTCTATATCCATCTGAAATTGAAGAACAAGTCTGGACTAGTGGCCATGGGCTCTATCATCACACAAGCCTCATGTCATCTGCAGCTTGCAAGCCTGGCCAGGCAGGCTCCACTGTGGTCTGTAGGGAAAATCAAACAACTCAGAAAGGATGCTTACAACCCTTTGGGAGCTTCACATTTTTGGCTTCATCTTTGTGGAGACCTATTGTTAATAACACAGGATGAAGAGACCTGGAGGACACGGTATAGTCTCCCAATAATTCAAAGATAAACTGGGCCTTTTTCCACCCAGGGCACACGATGACTGCCAGAGGCTGCAAAGACAAACAGATTCAGATAATTTTAGATAGAAGTTTGGAAATGAAAATAGTATATGTAGAGCATGCAGAACATTCCCTGGGACAGAGCAAGCTCTATGTAAGCTTTTGCTGTCATTATCATGTATGTCAGAAAAGTTAACATATAATTTCATTAAAATGGATTGATACACATTGACCCAGATTTTCCTAGGGCTTACACTGAGCCCATCACTGGTATTAATTCACTTAGTCTTTAAAGCTTTCTTTAAAACAGGTAGGACCTACTGTTACCTCATTTCATAGATAAGGAGTCTAAGGCACAGAGAGGTGAAGTCATTGCCCAAGGCTGCACAGCTAATCCCCAGTGGCAACAGGATTTGAACCCAGGCAGTCTGACCCCAGAGCTCCTGCTCCTAAGGACAAGTATGAACTAACTGCCTCCTGGAAGGGGCCTTAAAAAAAGGTTAACATCTCTTCCTTAGGCGTTAAGTTTCCAAGAGCACCACCTGAACCTGCCCTGCAGTGTCCAGGATGCCTCCTGAAGGGGCACTGACTGCCAGACACCTTCCTGGACACATGCCCTCCACTGACTGAAGACCAAACGAGTCTTCAGATCTAGACCTAAAAGCAGGCAGATCGTGGAGACATGGAGAGAGCAGAGGGCGTACAGGAGGCAAGACCTGGACGTCCCTTTCTGGCTCAGGCAGGATTCTAGTTCAACACAAGTTACACCTCACCAAGGGGTCAGCTGCCAACTAACTGAGGGATATGGATGTAGACCCTTAATCTTATCAAATCAAAACATGACCTTGCCAGTACAGATCCCCAAAGGAAAATTATTAAATTACATGGTGTAATTACAAAAATAAATGAGTACTTTTTCTAAATGCAACTCTACATGTCTTTTCTTACTGTTTTTCACTTTCTAATGAATGATGGAACAGTCTGTGGCATATCCTTTGTGACAGGATCTGAGATAGAAGTTTCCATACATCAGCTCACCCAACAGCAAACACCCCGCAGAGCAGAGTTCGCTACACCACCGATTCTCTCCTTTCCATCACCCTTCTCAGCTCTCTTCACATTCTTAAGCATGGAAAAAATTAAGTGGGATTATAAATTGTGTGGGGTACTGTGAAATAATGTGACGAATATGGGACAGGATAACAGAAAATCTAAATTCTAATCCCACTTCTAATCTCAAGTAGCTATTAAGAATTTTATACCAGTAACTTTCACAACCATCTCATAGGGTTACCATGACAATTAGATGAATATATACATAATCTATATATTCATTCCGAACATCCAGGACTCTACTCAGCTGACAGCCCACACCTGGGGGCTCAAGATGAAAATCCGTGTTAGAGGATCCAGGACTGTGATAAGATGAAGGACAGTTTCTGCCCTGCCCGAGCGGAAACAAAGTGAATAATGGAACCTAAATTTCACCAAAGGTAAAAAGTATGTGAAGATTAAATATTTAATCCATTTTGTTGGTACTTACTCCATTTCTACTTGGTAATGACTTGTAGCAGCCCCCTGTTTGCAAAATGGTGAGCACTGGTGGAAGGTACAGGAAAGGGTCTTTCCCACAGTGAGAAATGACTACCACATCACACCCACGAGCTATTGGAGGCCAAGAGTAAGATTCAGTGTGGCTAGGTCCTGGAAACTTACGTCTTAGAAGAGCCTACAAAACATCAACAGCGCACAATAAAGCACAGAAAACAAAACTCCAACTTCCCCCTCACTGTACCCCAGCTGCCACTTTCCACTGCTCAGCCTGGTATTTCCTAAGACCTCACTTGTAAGGCCTCCTGCATCTCTGCTGAGCACCAAACTCCTGCTGTAAGACTCCTGCTTTTCTGGGCTCCAAACAAAAAGGATCAAATAAGCAGTCTACTGGCAGAGAGCTGGGCAGAACAAGAAAGTGGGTTCTTCTCATAATTTTCCAGTAAATCAGCTTCACTTGTAAAGCTTTGTGAAAACATGCCTTTATTTGCTTACTTTTCACAAAGTGTTCCAACAGGATACAGCCCTCCAGCCACGCTGCTACTACCCTCCAAGGCTAGGGTCACCGGCGCCATTCTCTCCCGACGTCCTTGTCCCGGGCCCTGGGTACTCCCTGCACAAGCCAGCAGCAGTCACCCGGGGCCTTCCCACACCATCGCCCTTTTATCTGCAACTGGTGTTGTCTTCTTTCCTGGCTTACTTTCTTGTTCTGGTGGACAGCCCATTTCAGTGGTCTCTTGGCAAGGGGCAGAGGAAGTCCACTTGTTTGAGATTTGGCATGTCTGAAAACGTCCTGTTCTCTCTCATGCTTCACTGAGAGCTCACTGTGGACCTCTCAGCAGGAAATGGCTACGTCAGAGTTGTGGAGTCAGTGCCCCCCTGGTGTTATTGCAGGTCTGAGGCCATTCTGACTCCTGACCCTATGTGTGGGCCATTCTCCTCTCTGGAAGCTTCAGGATCTCTGAATCCCCCATTCTGATGCTTCACAGCATGTCCACTAACTTTCCTGACGCTCTGTCATGCTGGGCCTGTGGGGGGACACTCCTATAGTGGAGAACCACACCTGGTAGGTCCAGAAATCCTTCACTTGCTGCTCTTTTCACAATTTTCTTCCTTCCTCCTTCAAATTCGATTTCAGAGACTGGACCTCAAAGACCCTCAAATTCCCCCTACCCCTGCAATTTCCATCTCATCTTTTGTTCTACTTTTCGATAGTTAACTTCCATTTTATCTTTCAAACCTACCATCTGGTTTTCATTTCTATAGTATTTTCCATTTCCAGGAACCTTTTAAAAATTCTCTGTTCCTGTTTACAGCTCCCTGTTAAACACATGCAATATCTTCTCTTATCTCCTAGGGTACTTATTTTGTAACATTTTCCTCTGAAATTGACATTGTTTATTTCCTTCACAGTTTGTCTTGGTCGTTTTCTGGTGAGGGCTTTCTTCAAATATCTAAGGATTCGTGTCCACACGGAGGAGGACAAACAGTTAAGCTGACCAGAACACCTGTGGGCAGGGCAACACTCATCACCGCGTACATGCCACATCGCTGAGGACGACAGGACAGTGAGTGGGCATTTTTACTGGGAGAATTCCAAGCAGAAGCATCTAAAGGTTATTTCTCTAGAGCCATTCTGTTTCTCCAAAAAGAGCCAGCCGGTCTCCTTCCTGAAGAACAGGCTGTGGCTGTTCCAGAAACAGTAGGGAAGCTCAATCCCCTCCCACTTTATGCCTCCCTCTGTGATGTCTGTCGTACTCTGTTGCCCATTCTCCTTCTAGAAGCCTGTGGAAATCTCTTGTCCACTAAAGACTTTGCTCTCATTCTATTCATGCTTGTGATTTATCTTTTTCTTTTTATCAAGAAGGAAATAGGTGAACATGTATGATCAATCTACTAAATGAAACCATAGGTCTATAAAGCAATTATGAAAAGAATGCTAAGAAGTCTAGTATTAATTGCCCTGGCAACTTGTTGCTCCTTCTAAGCCCCTTTCCAGAGAGACATTTGAAAACTTATTTCAGAAAAGCATTAAGAGATATACAATGGTTTTTCCACAAAAGAATTATTCACTCATAAGAAGTTAGCCTAGGCCTAAAGCAAACAAATCATACAAATGCAGCCTCAGAACTGTTTATTGACCCTTCTGCATTAGGATAGGTCAGTATTCCTTTGCGACTTCGGTTTGAGAAACACGTTCACCTTTTTCAGGTCTGCTGAAAGCGGGGATACATCAATGGATCGGCAAGGCTCAATCTTATTCCGGAGCATCACGGAGGGCTGCGCTGAGCCCAACTTCAACTTCTGCAACTGAGGGAACATGAGTGTCAGACTGCGCTGTCAGCACGGAAGGCCAAGAGCTTCATGGAAATGAAGACAATACGAACGTCTGATTTCAAACTAAGAACTAGGTATGTATGCTTACCAAAAATCATCAACACTGCCAAAATGAAAGGAAGAGCATCTATTACCCAAATAAAAAAAGAACAATTTCTCTAAAACATACAATAATTCACTAGTTAATTTCTATAAGGGTGTCTTCAGGTAGAGTCCCCCCTCTAAGGGGTTTCTCTTCTACTCTCATATCTAGAAGGAGGGGAAAAAAGGGATTTAATGAGTAAACAGTATTCTTTCTTTTTTCTTTTTTACTTTTTTTAAGGGTTGTAGAATACCTGTTCCAGGTCAGAGATTCCATCAGCTTTCAAGGGATCGGGATTTAAAAACTGCAACAATCTGTAAAAGAGTTAAAAGGACAATTTGAAGAAAAAAAGAGGTTTATATTTCTTCAACTGAGCTATTATTTTAATTCTTCCTTAAAAGAGGTCAATGAGCTGCATACGTCAAGGTGTAGCTATGTGATGACTGCTTGTTCTGTGTGCCTTGCAGGATGAGAGCCATGGTGGTCATGCCAGTCCCACACTTGCCCCCCAGGCCCTGGGCCCCAGGCTGTGGCCACAGACCTGCCAATCCCAGGACCACTGGTTCTGAACCAGGAGAAATACTGCATTATCAGCAGGTCATCTCAGGTTCTTAAGAAACCCACTGCCTGAATCCTTTGCTGTTTAATTCTAAACCACTTCCAGGTTCCCTGGACCCACAGGGACTGACAGAAGAACTGATATAGTTTAATCAGTGGGTTCGAAGTAAATGGAATTTAGCCAAACAACAGAGAAGATACAACCTTCTAATTACCAAAATAAAAGGCAACGGAATATCTCAGGGTTAATTTATCAAGTTATAATTTCATGTAATCAAAGGAAGAAATGAGCTACATGGATAATCCAGTATCTTTTGTTCCAAGGAAAATAACCACTTGTAACACCACAACTTTTAGGTGTCAGGATGCAGGGATGCTCTGGGAGGAGGGTGTCAACTCATATACATTAACAGCCCTCCTAGACCCACGGGCTCTCTGGCAGCCTTCAAAGCCCCTGGCCCTGGGACACCGAGGAGCTCCTGCCAGGGGAGAAGGTACTGCAGAGCCAGTCATCCCATGCTGATTAGTGGCTACAGTATAACCTACCCACTGCTGAACTGTCTTAAACTCATTGTCACTCTGGTGGATTCAGAGAAGCCATACATTACTGAGAATGTAAGAGTGCTTTTAGGATGGTATGATAAGAAATCATAAAAATTGGTATGAAAATATTTCATGGACTAAACAAATATAAGATGAAGTTGCTGCTTTACAGTTATATATATACACACACACACACATATAAATATATATATTGACTTCAGACTAGGAAATCCAGGTCTGACATTAATAATATAATCATAAGTAAACTCTCCCTGCTTATAATTTCATAATAGTTATTTCAATAAAAAATTTAGGCCAAGAAAAGCATCCATACTTCACACAGCCATTCTTCTCATTATATTCTTTCTTCTCAGCCAATCTAAGCAGTTTCTCATTTGACTTCTGACATAAAGCACTAGAAATAAAAAAAATTTATTAAAACTTCTGAACCCATTTACCCTGATCCTGAAAATACCTTTATTTTCTGGGAGAAAATGAAGGAAGTACCACTGAGGAATATGTTGATCTAGGTAAGTAAATTTCTGTGAAAACCATGAGCCCTGTAAGCATAAAAACCATTTTTCACAGTTCTGGTGCTCGTCAAGAGGGAGTCAACCTACCACAGCCTCTCTTGATTACAACTAGAAACTCTGGATAAAGTACAAAACTATAGGGGAGAGAAGTCAAAACAAGAAAAAACAACCATGATCAGGGAGAGGTTCCTGGGCTTTACCGTCCCTTACCTCTCAGGGTTGACCTGAGGGTGGCCAGAGACGCAAAACTGTGTAGTGAATATAAACATCGAAAGATCTTAAGACAAATCCTGTATTTTCAAGCCAGAGAACCAGGAGCCTTAGTCAGAGAACATGGGGAATCCCAACTGATTTCCCTTTTCCTCTTTTCCTCCCCTGGCCCTGCCCGTGGCAAGCTTCTATCACAGAGCTGCACGCTGCAATGTGCAGCAGAGCCATCACCTGAAACCCCAAGAGAAGGCCTCTCCCTTCCTCTAGAAGATCTAGGAAACTGGGAACCTGTGGTCTAAAGACTGTGTTGGGAAAATTTCTACTTTTTCCCTTTTTTCTTTCTATTGCTGCTTTGCTTCACAAGTGGCCCCAATCACACAGAACTGCATGGCAGTTTCTACAAGAGAACCACCTATCTTGCCAGAGGAACAGAGAGGGAACATCTAGAAGACAGTGAACGTGAGAAAGAAACCTGTGAAAAGAGAGAGGAGAGGAGGATCCCCTATTTCTGTCTGTGGCCCAACACAAGTCCCAGGTTTACCCCAAGCTGAACATATTTGGAACAGACCCAAAGACCCAAAGCACCATATCAAACACTTGGAAACTGAGCTAATGTTGACTCATCAGAAAGCGAGAGAGAATGAGGTCTGAACCTAAGAGAGCTGATGATCTCCTGCTAAAACGAACAAACCATAAAAATGACGTCATCAACCTTCTCCAGAAGATGTTAACAGAACAGGGTCTCCACTATAGTATTCAAAATACAATCCAAAATTACTCAACATACAAACAGAAACAGGAAAATCAGATCACCTATTAAGGGAAAAGATAATCAACAGGTGCCAACCCCAATATGGCAAGAAAATTTTAGAAGTAAAAAATAAATGCAATAAGTAAAAAATTCACTGGATATGTTGAATAGCAGAACAAAGATGAGAGAAGAGTCAAAGATAAATCAGTAGAATTATTAATCTGAAGAATGTCAAGATAAAAAGGTTGGAAAAATGAGCAGAGCCTCAGAGATCTTTTAGACAGTATCAAAAGGTCTGACATTGTCTCACCAGAGTTTCAAAAGGATAGAAGAGATGGGTGCAGAAAAAGTATTTGTAGAGTTAACAGCTGAACACTCCCCAAATTTGATGAATGACAGAAATCTTCAAATGGAAGACACTTAATGAACCTCAAGCGTAAGAAACAGGAGAGAAACTACATCAACACACATAGTAATTAAATTGCTCAAACCATATTTTTGAGAGAAAAATCTCAAAAGCATGGGGAGAGGACATGCTGCAAAGAGAGGAACTAAGATGGCATTATATTTTGCAGTGGGAACAATGTGAACAAGCAGATAGTAGGAGCAACATCTTTAAAATACATGGAAAAAGGAGCTATCAACCTAGAATTCGACACCCAGCAAAAATACTTTTTTCAAAAGTGAAGCTGAAATGATTTTTTTAGACATAGGAAAGCTGAAAGAATTCATCACCATCAGACTCACAATATAAGAAATAGTAAAGCAAGTCCTTCAGGTAGAAGGAAAATGAGAGCAGATGGAAATCTGGATGAACACACAAAATGAAGAGAATTGATGGTAAGCAACTATGCAAATATGGAAGCTATTTTTGTTATTATTCATTTAAATCTCTCTGAAAGATAACCAATTGTTTAAATACTAATGACAACAGATTCTAGTATTTGTAAAAAATGTATAAATAAAATATATTACAACATTAGCACAAAATCCAGGAAGGGAGATATGGAAGCATACTATTCTAAGATCTTATACTGTATGTGAAATGGTATAACATTACATCCTTTCTGTGATTTCATCAATATCACTGACATGCATCTTGATGAGGACAGGGTTACTGTCAAAGCCTTTGACACTCATCTTCAACAATCCATTCTTTGCTTTCTGCCAACTTGTATTGCTACTTGGCCCATTTCTACCCATCCTTTAACTCAAGACAACTTCACTGAACCTGACTTAGAGAAACAACTTTGTCCAACAAGGTAACAAGGAAACTTGAGCCACCTCCAGTTTTTTGTCAGTTGTGCTGCTAACCAGTTGTCACAACACTTTTCTTTTAAATAAATATAGCTTTAATCAAATTTTCCAGGGACACTCTTTTTTTTTGAAATTGGATACTTTCCTATCATAAATCTTATAGAACCCTGTGTAAGACAATATCACACTTAAGTCTCTAGTCAGTTATCAATCACACTGAATTTTCAATCATACCTTGTTGCTGGCGTATCTGGTTCAGCATATATGGCTATGCCCCTTTCTGCTGGCCAGTACACTGAAGATGCAACACACTGTAAAGAAATTTTTTCAGAAAAAGTATGTGTGCTAGTAAGATATATATTCTTGAGACACCAAAATTCCATGGGAGTTATTCCCACAAAAACCATCCCATATAATCTTTAGGTAAGATAGATACAGGAGGGCAAAGGTGATTATACCATTAGCATAACCACTAGACTGAAGTGTCTAAATAGCAGGCAGCTGGCATTTCAGATAACCAGTATTTAAAAGGTCCTGTAATTACTTTCACCTGTCTTGTCAAAGGGACTAGGGGACAGGTTAGAATTGAACTGAACTATTAGAGTATCCCATAATCCCAAATTTTCACACTCTTGTTAAGATAAGAAAAATACCCAATTTTGTAGAGAGGCCACTGGGCCAAGAACAAGGGCTGGCTAAGAGAAGGGCTGGTGTTATATCTTGTTTTTTTGAAATACAGCAAACATGCAAACCGTATTTTTTCATAGATGAAATTATCATAACCAAGGGTTTTTAAAAAAATACAAAACATATTTTTCTTTCCTAATAGACTTTAAAGAATATTCTAAAATTAACATTATATGAACCTTATATCTAATGAACATTTAAAAATACAACCTTATTTACATCTTTTAAAGAGATGCACTGTTGTTCCTTTTCAGATTTTGTTTTAGGTGAAGCTCTCAATGAATTCATATCACATTTTATAGCTTTATCTGTAAAATAAATAGTGACAAGAGATATCTTAGAAAGTGTTATTAATAAATAGAAATAGGACAAAAAGGATTATAATTTTTAAAGTACCATAAGACATTAATACACAAAATTATTGTGGAATAGGGTTTGTATTAAACCTTAGGGGATTAAATTTAAAAATCACCCTTATTATATTTAAAAAGCTGTTTTAAAAAAATCCCTTTACCAGAATTAAAGATAATTTATTTTCCCAACTTGGCAGACTGTAGTTTCCAAAGAGGGTCACACATGTCTCCTAACACACATGCTCCTACAAGGTGGCTTTGAGGCTTCTCCCACTGAGAGATGGGCTCAGTATTCTTTTCCCATGAGCCTGGGTGGACTTATCAACAAAATGATGTAAGAAGAATAAATGGAAAAAAAGGAAGGTATCAACTCAAGAGGATTAGAGAACAGGGAAAGAAAGCAAACAAAAATCACGATCACCTGAAAACACAAAATGAGATGATGAAAAAACTCCAAATACATATTTAATCACAATAAATGTACATGACTTGTTAAAAAATTAGAGGTGCACTTATAACAAGAGAAATGGAAACTATTCTAAGATACTATTTGTAGACTAAAAAAAATCCACAGCTTGGAACACTCTCTGCTGTGAGGCTGTGGGCAAACAGGCACAGGCTTTTAAATTTCTGGGGGGACTCCAGGATGATACAGCACCTGTGGACAGGTACTTGTAATATATAATAAAATCATGTTTTAACCTAAAAAGCCTTCCAGGAATCCACCTAGGAGATAGAGCACCACAAATACAAAACAAAGTACACTGAAACAATTGGATGCCCACATGGGAAATATAACCACTGACTATTACATGAAACTAAAATGAAATTTTGTCTCCTATGGTGGTCCCACAGGCAAGGTGAACAGTGCTGGCTGTAGAGACCCTAAATCAGCCAGGACAACTTTGCTGTGCTGTGAAGATGCCGTATAGTCACTCTTACCTGTGTCAGCCAGGCCGTCACAGCCCCTCACCCAAGGCTGAGAAAAGAAACAGCTTGAATATTCAAAGAGGATAAAATTGAACAGGAACCTGGTTCCCACATCCTTGATAGAAATCTTTAGGAGAATGCATAGCAATCCTAAACCTTGCCTCCTCTCACACACAGACGGCCCCAGAATGTGCATAGTCTGTACTTTTAAGACACTAACCAAAGGTATCCTTGGCAGCTGCTTGGTGTATTGATTAATGCAACCTCTTTGCTGCACCACCACCCTCCTCTGCTGTCTACACTGTCTCCAAACACAGAGCTCCAGAGCAGTCCCTCAGAGCTTTCTGACTAACCCCCTGCTTTACAATCCTCAGAGTCTGACTCTGAATAAACTCCCTTTCTTCATACAATAGCCATGTTGATTTCAGTTGACAGTTATCTCACATCATTAACTTGAAATGGATCATACAACTATAAGTAAAATCTGAACACAGAAAATACAGGGAAAGAAAAGTCTTTTTAAAAACCCTCACAACTTGTATTTAATCAAAATTTAAAACTTCAGCTCTTAGAAACATACCATTAAGGAAATGAAAAACAAGCCACGGACTGGGAGACAACTCATTCATGATACATACATATGACAAATGACTCGGATCCAGAACATACTTAATAGTCCTCAAAGCTTATAACAAAAGCCATTTTTTTAAATGGCAAAATATACAAACAGTAATTACACAAAAGAAAAGAGAGAAACTGCCAATAAGCGCATGAGACTTGTGAAACACCCTGCGCACTTGGGAAAACCATCTCCAGTCCAGAAGTCAGTCCTCACCAGCGCACCAAGAGGTAACAGGGCAGTGCACCAAAGAAATTTCAGGCATATCCAGACTGAGAAAGTTTACCTCCTACATACACTTTCCTTAAGAAATAACTTGAGGATGTGCTCTAGCCAAACAAGAACACCAAGGAAGACGATGTCAGGGGACGCAGCACACAGGCTGTAACTCAAGAGTGGTGAAGAGAAGCCAGGGTTTAAATGGGAATGGTAAGAGGAAGCATTCTGCTTGTAGGAAGATTGGACAATACTGTGGTTTAGAAATCAGATACCAGAATGTGTGAAGGTCAGAAAATTGTGAGTACTGAACCCACATCACCCATAACTTTTGGAGAAATAAGTAAAATAAGGACAGGGAAAAATGATTATGTTCTTAACACCACCAAAGTAAAGATAGCTAAATGGAGCAAAACCCCCAACAGATTGAAGAGGAAACAGCAATTCAAGTGATCATTGTAAGCAGAAGCACTTGGGAGGAAGGGCAGTGCAAAGGCTGGGAGGGGACGGGTTTGAGCTTCAGAAGAGAGCAGTCTGCTGCTTCTCACGCTGACTAGCCAAGTTAGAATCACACAGGTCATAAGCCTATCTGCAAGGATGTGTGCTGGATGCAGGAAGGATGCAGCACGAAAACTGGGACTTTTAGAGATTTGGTACCACAGATAGTTCTGCTACCAGCCAAGATGAAGTCACAAGGACTGAATTTACCCTTCCAAACTGAAACAAAGTAGAAAACCAGACAAAATACATGAAACAATGCTTTTTAGACACTGGATATAAGACATTGCAAGCCAGTTGTCCCTAAGAGGGGGGGGGGAATGGGATGAGTCCTATGTCACCCAGCGTACTGCCTAGACAGAGCTGCAAGGATACAGGGAGAGGGGACCCAGATGGAGCTGCGCAGTCCACCTGAATGAAGGACACAGAGAAGGGAGTCCAAAAAGGCTGAGGTGGCTAGAGTATAAGAGAGGAGACAGCAGCCAGGAGAGGGAGTGCTGGAGAGGTACAATTCAGTTCTAACACCCGTACAGTCCAACCTTTACAGCAGGGGCCAACAAACTACTTCTATAAATGGTAGACAAATGGTAGACAATGGTAGACAAATCAGCAGGGGTGTGTTCAGTGAGGCTTTATTAGTGTACACTGAAATTTGAATTTCATATAATTTTCAGATGTTCATACATCACAAAATCTTTTGTTTTTTTAAACCATGTAACTCCTACTCTAGTTCATCGAACCCCTGATTTTTAGCTGGGCATCTCGCAGTCCAAAAGGACATCTCCCAGATCTTCCTCCCCCACTAACCATGGGCCAAGCCTCCTTTTCTTTCCCTCCCTTCCAACTGGCTAGACAGGAGACAAAATGCTAAATCACTGTGGAGCAGATGGCAGCAAAATCCTAAGGGTGGCAATATCGCAGTAGAGCACAGGCTTCGGCTCCTGAGGACCCCCCTGTACTTTTAGGATATGCTGGAGAGATAAACTTCTTGTTTCAAAAGGTGGAGGGAAAGAGAGAACTGTTTAATCAAAATGATAATGTACTGCAGGAATAACTGTAACATATGTAGAATTAAAATGTATGACAATAAGAAAACAAAGGCAGGGAGACCCACTGTTCTAAAATTCTCATACTACACATGAAGTGGCCTAGTATTACTTGAAGGCAGAATATGATGAGTAAAGATGTATACCAAAAAACCTAAAGCAGCCACAAAAGTACGAAACAAAAAGTTATAGTTAATAAGCTAACACAGGATGTAAGATAGAAGCATAAAAGTTGCTTAATCCAAAAAAAAAAGCCAGAAAAATAGGGAGAAAAGAACAAAGAACATAGAAATAGAAAACTAATAGTAAGATGGTACAAACCCAATAGCATCGATAAATTACATTAAATATGAATTATTTAAACAACCCAATTAAAAAGCAGAGATTGACAGATTAGATTAAAAATATAAGACCCAACTACATGTGTAAGAATAGAAATAGGTTAGCATAAGCAGAGCCATCTTAAAGGCCTAGAAGCCATTTTCTGAGTATGTGACTTAGAAAGAAAAACTGGAACTGGGTAAGGCCTTGAAAAACAAGTTAATCATGAACACCAGGTGGTGGGCAGCTGTAGCCTTTAGTCAGCTAACCTTGGTCAGCTAATCCTACATACCAAGCTTATCGTGCAGAACCTCCCTGACAATTGAGGAGTGGTCTTATCTTGCTCCTGCCTAACCCCAGGATGTATGTCTTGCAAGAATAATGTGCAGCTGTGGAAAATTACTATGAGTTAAGTGTTTTGAAAATGCTATATAAACCCTTGGCTTTGAGTGCTCGGGGTCCTTGTTGAGACCCGCTGCGTCGGGCTGACTTGGACCCCAGCTAGCTGGCTGAATAAAGACTTTGCTTGAATTTACATCTCTATGCCTGTGTAGTTTGTTCTCTGGAGAGGCCTCGGAAGCCCGGACCCTAACATTTGGGGGCTCGTCCGGGATTCGAGCGGCTTCCCTGAGAACAAAGGACAGCTGGAGGCAAGGTCTAATTGTCCGGACGGGGCAGTGTAATTCGAGGGTCGCCCCCTCGTGTCTGCATAAATCCATTATAAAGCGGGAGTCGCCATCCCGTGTATGGTCTCGGGTTAGTGGTCCCGAGTGAGGAAGTCCGGGCTGGTAGTCCCGGCCCCCAGGTTAGCGACCCTGGGTAAAAGCCCAGGTAACCAATCCTGGCCTTAGGGTCCGAGTGACTAGGCCTTAGGAAGGCAAATCCAATCGGCAGAAAACTGGCGCCCGAGGAGGAAAAGATCGAGCTCGTCACCCTGCGGCAGTCCGAGTGGACGCCCTTCAGGAGAATTACGAGAGTTTTTGAGGACCCTGAAAGTGGTGAGTGTGGTGCGCACCAGAGTGAGAGAAGGACCGGTCCGAACGAGTGCGATCAGATGTGGTGTGTGTGCTTGGTGTTATCATTGACTGTTTTACTGTGTTTTGGTTTCGGTTTATATTTTTTTGCACTTCTCATTTTAAGTTTCCTTGTTTAAGGTTCTCCTGCTCTCTCCGTTCCTCCTTTCTGCCACTACATCATTCCCCGGGGGCACGGGTTGGGCAATTAAGAGCCATTAGGGCGCCCGCCGCTAGAAGACTCCCGTGACAGGATAAGGGGGTCACAGCCGCGAATCCCAGATAAATTCGTGTCCCCCGTGGAAGGAAAACTGTGCAACGACAGGCACTCGTTCACAAGCACATACAACAGTCATTTTGTTTGAAGTGGCATCTTCATCCTTCGCCTTTGTCTCCCTCATATTCTTTTTCCTTCTTCTTTCTCACCATGGGACAGACTCAGACGACCCCCTAAGTGTGTAAATGAATATATCTTTCTACCTCCGGATGGTATTAATGAAATTGATTTAAAGACAAGCGCTTGTGAAAATTGGGTATTCTAAAACTTCCAGAAAAGTGTTAAGCGTTAATGCTAATTTGAGTTTGCCTGAGGCGGGCATGTCCTTGTGGTTATCAGCTGCCTAAATTTACCTGTGGTCATTTAAGTCATGTTATCTGCTAAATTTTTTAAGAATAAAATGCTTAAAGGCTTGGCTTTGTCTAATATTCAGTAAAGGTCTTGTAAGTAATCTAGAATAGTTGTTACGAATGAGTGAACTAAATGAGTGTAGCAAGTGAACACCTTTTTAATTGTGTGTTACAGTGTGTATACCTACCTACTGCCTGAGAATCTTTGTAGTAACCTAAAACCTTAAAGTTTTGCTAAGTTAAGAAGATATACTCTATGAGAGATTGTGCTGTAAAGCTCATGGTTACAGAAATTATAAAATGTGTTCATAAATTTGTCAATCTAAAGAATGTTAGTTTAACAGTTTACAATGGTCTGCTTCTCGGTGTTCACTGGAAATTAAAGTTTCTAATGGTTTTAAGTTTTAATTAAAACTAAAAGTAATAAAACATTTCTCTATGCTAAAAAATGTATGTTTTCATTCTTTATACTTTTTCTTATTAAAAGTCTTCTGCATGCTAAAGAATGTGTTTTGTGATAAAGGAAAGTAACTTTGTTCTAAAGTACAGCTATTTATTTAAAGAGAGAAAACAGCGTGGTGCCTTTTGTTGTGGAGGACCCGCTCAGCCTGTTGCTTTGGGGGGAGGGTCAGGATGTTTAGAGATAAGGTGAGATAAACCAAGTCAAAGAGAATGATGCTAAACTTTGTTGCTAGATGTTTTGTGTTGCAGAGGTGTCAGAATTTCCTTGTGTCGACTGTCTTGCGGTGGGCTCTCGTCGGATCTTTAACCATTGTCGTTTGCAGGTCTTTTGTCATTTATAGTATTATCCCTAAACTGGTAAAGAACTGGATTTCAGCAGAGCAGTTATTAGTTGCATAGGATTACATATACTAGGGAAAATGATTTTGTGTCTTTTTGTTTCAAATGTTGCTGATAAAGTGTTTTAACCTTGTTCTTAAACTGGTAACAGTTTAGTAAATGACTATCTTTATGAGCAGAATTGAAACATCCTTCTCTCTACCTGATCCCTCCAGAGTTTAAAAACTTTCAGTGACTGTTTTTGTATTCCATGGCAGTATGTTTATTTGCACGAGTTCAATAAGAATCTGCTTTCCTTGTGAGAAGACTACTTAAGAACACTGGTTATACTGCCAGGGCTTTGACTGGAATGTCATACCTGAGAAACATGTGCATGGACTCAGATGTGAACAACTTTAAGGAACTAAGATTGACTTTATAAAGCCAACAAAGCCCCTTGGAAGAACTGGCCTGGTACCTTGCTTACAGAGTTCCCAGCAGCCTTACCACATGAGTAAAGAAGGTCACTTCCTGGCAGGTGCAGAGACCTCGAGAAGAGAAGAATTCATCCAAATCTACAGGTACTGCAGGCAAAGCCTGATGGCAAGTCTAGCTTGGCTGTCTGGTCTCAAGAGGCCTTTAAAAGTTCAATCTGAAATTCCTTACAAAAAGTTCCAGCAAAGCATATTTAAAAGAGCCTGTGTAATCAATTGCTCTTCTTGCTGCACTTGTGCAAATGATCAAGCCAGCTGTTAATTATTTTCTTAACCTGGTTACTTCTAATAAAAATGAGGGTGATTTTAGAGAAAAGTATTGTTTCAATAACGGCAGCCTCCTTCCAGAATAGAAAATCCAACTCCAGATGTTGCTACATAACCTAATAACACAATTTGTTTTATCTTGCCTAGAAGCCACAAAACTGCAAATAGTAATAGAAATAAAACCCAGAATAGAAGCGCCAGCCTTCTGAGGCCCTCTCAACTGACCAGTGATAGAGACCTAGCTGCACCCTTTACTGCGCCCCCTTCTCAGCACGAAGCAGCCAGAGCGGTCATCGCCCCTTTTCCCTAGCAGCAGCTAGAGTCCCTAGCTGTAGAAGAGAGAATGAGACAAAGACCGAGACTCACTTTATCCTCTGCAAGTAGGCAAAGAACCTGCATTGAGAGAGTTCCTAAAACTTACACCTCCCTCTGCAACAGGACAGAAGTAATTAGCACCACCCCAGCTTATTCTAACAAGTAGTAGGCCCGCCAAACCGGAGTCACTCCATGTGTTACCTTTATCAAAGAACGCATTAGCACCATGCAAATCATAGTGTTGAGACAGAACTATCAGAGTGTTAACCAAACAGATGACCCCTAATTTCATGATTGAAATAGATACAAGAAGAAGAGGGGAATGTAAGAATAGAAATAGGTTAGCATAAGCATAGCCATTTTCTGAGTATGTGACTTAGAAAGAAAAACTGGAACTGGGTAAGGCCTTGAAAAACAAGCTAATCATGAACACCAGATGGTGGGCAGCTGTGGCCTTTAGTCAGCTAACCTTGGTCAGCTAATCCTACATACCAAGCTTATAGTGCAGAACCTCCCTGACAATTGAGGAGTGGTCTTATTGTGCTCCTGCCTAACCCCAGGATGTATGTCTTGCAAGAATAATGTGCAGCTGTGGAAAATTACTATGAGTTAAGTGTTTTGAAAATGCTATATAAACCCTTGGCTTTGAGTGCTCGGGGTCCTTGTTGAGACCCGCTGCATCGGGCTGACTTGGACCCCAGCTAGCTGGCTGAATAAAGACTTTGCTTGAATTTACATCTCTATGCCTGTGTAGTTTGTTCTCTGGAGAGGCCTTGGAAGCCTGGACCCTAACACATGCTGCCTATAAGAACAACCCTTGAAATATAAATAGACAGATAGTTTAAAAGTAAAAGATCATGTGGTAAAAAGGAGATACTATGCTAATATTAATCAAAAAAAATATGAGGTGGCTACATTAATATCAGACAAAGTAGACTTCCGATCAAAGAATATTAACTGAGATAAAGAGGGTCATTTAACAATGATACAGAGATCAATTCGTCAAAGGGACATAATTCTAGACCTTTATGTACCTAAACAACTAAGCTTCAAAATACATAAAGCAAAAACTGACAACAATGCAAGAAGAAATAAAACAATTGTATAGTTGGATATTTCAACACCTCTCAAATAGCTGACAGAACGAAGAAAAGCAATAAAGACAGAGAAGACTTGAATGACAGTAGCAACCAATGTGACCTGCCATATATGTAACTGTCCAGCAGCAAAAGGACACATTCTTCTCAAGCAGGCACAGAACATTTTCCAAGAGAGAGCATATGCTGGGCCATGATAAAAGTCCCTATAAATTTTAAAAGATTCAATTCATACAGATATGAATGTATGAGGCTTAACTAACCAGGGCCTAAGGGTTTGATCACAGACTAACCGCCCTGACAGAAAACAAATACCCAACCGTACCCCCTGGAGCCAACCTCATACCAAATGAGAATCTGGAACAACTTAAAGGTTCAATAAAGATGGACATTATATGTAGAAAAAAGAAAGGCAAGTGGGATGCTAAAGAATAAATAAATCCTGTGATATTTACCAATCTTAACATTTTAAAACTTAGTTTAACTTCATTTCAGTCCCAGAATGTAAGGTTAGAATCCACCACTCCATTGTATTAAGTAAAAAACCTAATCAAACTGAAAATCAGAAACTTCTCAGGTCCAACAGAAAAATGAGATCATGAGGCAAACCATTTCCCCCAAAATTAGAGACACTTAAGTGGATAAAGAGAATCACAAAAGAGCAAAACCTCCATGGGACCCAGCACCAGAGCAGGAAAATCTGAACTGTGACTGGCAATTGTTGGAGGCTCAATTGGAAATGTGGGTTAGAAACTCCAGTGCACTCCACCGCCACACACTTTTGTGAATTTTACCTCTTGGAAACCTACCAGGTCTCACAGAGAGGATCATTGTCAAAATCCCTTTGGGCTTCCAGCTGGGGGAGGAGGAAAATAACCATTATGAAATAAGCCAGAGTATTCAGTTCTTCTGAACTAACCAGAGCCTAAGGGTTTGATCACAGACTAACGGCCCTGACAGAAAACAAATACCCAACCGTACCCCCTGGAGCCAACCTGCCCCACCTAATGCAGAAGAGGTGACAGACTCAAGAGGATCTGTGAATGTCACAGCCCAGGGGCATTGGCCCTCTAAAAGGCTGAGAGTAATTGTTAGGCTGGAGAAAGGAAAAACAAGGACATGCAAACAGAACAGAGAGATGCCATAGGGGGAGAACAGACCAGACCCCAAAGTCCATGCCGTGTATGGAAAGGGGACAGCTCTCCCTGAATTCCATCCTGATGTGCCAACTAAGACCCAGATGTCAGCCTCCTCCCTCTTGGAAAGAAAAAAGTTTCTAGTTGATTATTATGTCACCTTTAGCCAATCATACCTCTCAACACCCCCCTAAAATAGTTTGCCCACTCCTCCCCCTCCTAATCCCTTATAAACACCCCACCTCCCTAACCCACAGAACCTCATCCAGGGGTATTTAAATAAATTACCTGGCCCTTTGTTGCCTCTCTTTGCCTGCTTATTTCGGCTAGAATTTATCTTACACTAATCATAGTGCTAGAGACTTCCCCTCCCCCCACACCTTACCACCAGATTACTATATGCCTGTTTATACAAGTTTCTTTCACCCAGTATATCATGTAAGGCTTTAAACAAAAGAATTACAAGGCATACTGAAAGGCAAAAAACTTAGTTTGAAGAGACAGAGGAAACATCAGAATCAGACTCAATCAGCAGGGATGGTGGAATTATCAGATGGGGATTTAAAACAACTCTGATTAATATGCTAAGGGCTACTATGAAAAAAGTAAACAATATGCGAGAACAGATGGGTATAGAATTCTAAGAAAGAATCAAGAAGAAATGGAAGAAATGCTAGAGATGAAAATCACTAACAGAAATGAAAGTTGCATTTGATGTGCTTATTAGTTGACTGGACTCAGCTGTGGAAAGAATCTCTGAGCTTCAGGATATGTGCATTTCAGAAGGAAGGAATAAGGTAAATCAAAACTTTATTTTTTAATTGATTAATTGATTTAACATGTAATACCTTCTTCAAAATAATAGCAACAATGTATTTGGTTATTTATGCTTATTTGTGTTTGTATATATGTGTGTATATATGCACATTTACAAACAGTTGACCCTCAAACAATGCAGGTATTAGGGGCACCAATTACCCCATGTAGTCAAAAATCCACATGTAACTTTTGACTCCCCAAAATCTGAACTGCTAATAGTCTACTGTTGACCAGAAGCCTTACTGATACCATAAACAGTGGGTTAACACATATTTAGAATGTTATATGTATTATACATTGAATTCTTACAATAAAGTAAACTTGAGAAAAGAAAATGTTTTTTCAAATTGTTGCAAATCTCCAAAAAATTTTCCAATATATTTATTGAGAAAAAATCCATATATAAGTGGCCTGTGCTGTTCAAACTCATATGGCTCAAGGGTCAACTGTATAGTGAAACTGAACAAAGGGAACATCATTTAAAATAGTTCGGAGGCCAGAGGGGGCAGTTCTCATGTCTTACCAACTCATCATTTGCATACGCCCAACAGGAACACTGTTCTCCAGACTTGCCTATGGTTTTGCATATAGCTTGCATGTCCCAAATTGCAATTCCTCTGACATTCTCACATAAACCCATTTTGCTGATCAAATAACTGGCTGTTTTATTTTCAAGGCTCTCTCTGTCTACAATGTATATATATACCCAATGTATGCTTAAGTACAAGTGAAACAAATGACAACAAGGATACAAGGGACAGGAAGGGCAAATTAGGAATATTTTGTTATACGGTACTTTCACCCCCCCACCCCCAGTGAAATACTTAGGTATAATCTAACAAAGTTTGATCTATATGAGGAAAACTACAAAACTCTGATGAACAAAATCAAAGAAGAATTAAATAAATTAGAGAGATTACATGTTTGTGGATGGGAAGCTTCAATACTGTCAATGTGTTAGTTCTTCCCAATTTGACCTACTGATTTAATGCAATTCCAATCAAAATCTTAGCAAGTATTTTGTGGATAATGACAACCTGATCTTAAAGTTTATATGGATAGGCAGAAGATCCAGAAGAGCCAACACAAAACTGAAAGAGAAAAACTTGGCTGGAGGACGGACACTCCCCAACTGCAAGTCTTAGTACAAGCTGCATTAATCAAGACAGTGTGGTGTTGGCAAAAGAAGAGACAGATCAGCGAAACAGAATATGGAGCCCAGGCATTAGTCCACGTAAGTACAGTCAACTGCTGTTTGACCAGGGACCAAAGACAATGCTATGGAGAAAATAGTAGATGGAACTACTAGACACTTACATGCAAAGAAACCACCAAACAGTCTAGACACAGACCTTACATTGCTCAGAAAAAATTCACTCAAAATAGATCACAGACCTAAATGTAAAATGCGAATTTATAAAACTCTAGAGAATAACACAGGAGAAAATCTAGATGACCTTGGGTTTGGCAGTGACTTTTTAGGTACCACACCAAAGGCATGATCCATGAAAAAAGTAATCAACAAGCTAGACTTCATTAAATTTAAGAACTTCTGCTCTGTGAAAGACACTATCAAGGGCAGAAGAAGACAAGCCACAGACTTGGAAAAAACTTTTGCAAAACACACATCTGATAAAGGACTGCTAACCAAAATACACAAAGAACTCTTAAAAGAGTAACAAAGCAAACAACCTGATTTAAAAATGGGCAAAAAACCCCAACAGACACCTCACCTAAAAAGATATACAGATGGCAAGTAAGCATATGAAAAGATGGTCCACACTGTATATCAATAGGGAAATGCAAATTAAAACAATGAGATATCACCACATGCCTATTAGGATGGCCAAAATAAAGAACACTGGTAACACCAAATGCTGACAAGGTTGTGGAGCAACAGCAACTCTCATTCATTGCTGGTGGTGATTTCTTACAAAACTAAACAGTCTTACCATATGATCCAGCCATTGCACCCCTTGGTACTTACCCTATGTGTTGAAAACTTATGTCCACACAAAAACCTACACTCAAATATTTATCTCAGCCTTATTCATAATTGCCAAACTCAGAAGCAACCAAGATGGTCTTCAGTAGGTGAATGGATAAACAAATGGTGGTACATCAGACAATGGATTATCCAGTGCTAAAGAGAAATAAGCTATCCAGTCATGAAAAGACATGGAAGAATCTTAAGTGTACATTACTAAATGAAAGAAGCAAATCTGAAAGACTACATAGTCTATTAGTTCAGCTATATGACACTCAGAAAAAGGTAAAAGTAGGGTGACAGTATGAAGGTCAGTGTTTCCCAGAGAGGAGGAGGATGGAGGGATGCTAAACAGGACACAGGGAATTTTCAGGGGGGTGAATGAAAACGTAGTGTGGATACACATCATTACACCTTTGTCAAAACCCATAGAATGGACAGAACCAAGAGTGAACTCTAAATTAGGTAGTTTGGGTAATTATGATGTGTCAATGTAGGTTCAAGGATCCTTCCAAATGTTTCATCTGGTGGGAGATGTTGATACTGGGATAGGTCATGCCTGTGTGGGGCAAGGGATATATGGGAAACCTCTACACATCCTGCTCAATTTTGATATGAATGTAAAACTACTCTAAAAAAATAAAGTGTTTTTAAAAGGAGGGAAAATCTATAGACAGGAAGAGAGTATTAATTATTGGTATAGAACAGAATGCAAAGAATATAAAAGAACTGATGACAGAGGATGAGAGGAGGAAGAGGAAAAATAGTGTTCATATCCTCATTTTAGAGGTGATCAGTAGAACTAAAGAGTTATAAAATTACATTAGAAGCTGTTCCTCCTTCTTCACAATTCAGTCCAAAGCCTGTCAGGCCAGGCAAAGAAAAACGCATCTGATCTGCACTGGTCCGGGAAGGAAACCTGGTGCCTGAGGGTCTCGGAGCCCAGGCTGACTGAGGTGAGCACCCAGAGGGTGGAGGAGGGCAGATCTCGGGGCGAGGTGTGGGAGCCACGCAGGGTGAGGAGGGTGCCTTTGTGAGGGTGGGAGTGGGGGGCAGCCAATGTGGAAATACAGAACTCATGTGGGGGGTGATACTGAGCCTGACACAAGAAAGCATCCACATGGGTGCTGTGTGTGATGGGCAAAGGTATCTGCCTGAACCAAGTAAGTGATGGGAGGGCGAGGTGGGGGGCAGTGCCAGCACTTGAGTGGCATAAGGGGAGCATCTGCACAGAGGTGTACTAATGGCAGCAAAAGATTTGTTACTTATAAGACCAAAAAGAATGGTTATTTATATGGGGGACTGGCCCCCATAAACAGCTATAGTAAGGACGACGGGAGGTAGGATTCTCACAGGCACAAAAGGGTGTGAGAAATTTGGAAAAGCAGAAAACTAGAATAAATCCAGCAGCAAGATTGCAAATAGAAGTATTGTTGTAAACTCTTGGTTTCCAATACATAAATCACAGACAGTTATGAATGAGATGCCAACACAAGTGTACACACATGTACTCATACACACATATACACATATACCCTAGGTCTGTCGGCTGAAACGGCCTGGGAACAACAAAACCACAGTGGAAATGAACACACCGAGTGCCCATATCTTGGCTTCAAAATGCCATCTCCATTAAAAGGAGCCAGGGCAACTTGGAGAAATGGTAGATTTCAGGGTTTCAGATAGGAATCCATACTAAAATGGATTAAAGAACAAATAAAAGGGAATGAGATATTTAAATTTTATAGTAGCAGCCTACAAAATATTTACAAGGGGAAAAGAATAACTTTCATAGGACTAGCCTGGCAGATACTGCCCTAAAAAGTGATCCAACTGAACTTCACTAGTAATGGGACAAACCCAAAATGTCCCATCACCCAGTAAGATAGAAACAGAGCACAACATCTCCCTTAAGGTGTCCCTGCCAAAGACGCACACACAGAGCCTTATTGTGACAAAAACACCCGCTACTATCAAGGGACACACTACAAAATAACCAGTCTGCAGTTTTCAAAGTGTTGAGGTCATGAAAGTCAAGGAAAGACTGAGGAACTGTTCCAGACAGAAAGAGACTAAAGAGACGTGACCGCTAAATACAAGAGGTGCTGAGCTGTACCCTTCTGCCACAAGGGACACCACTGGGACAACAGGCACAACCTGACCTGTGTCTCAGTGTCAGGTGATCACCAGTAAACAATGCTGATTTTCTGATTTTGGTGATTGTTTCTAGGAAAAAAACACCCAAGTATTGGGGAAATGTGTGGCATGCAGCAAGCCTCTTAACTCTCAAATGCTTTAGAAAAGAAGTTCCCTGTAATGTTTTTCAGCTTTTCTGTAAGTTTGTGATTATTCTAAAATAAAAAAATTACTGAGAAAATGCATGCAAACTCCATGAAAGCAGAGAGTCTGTTCCTCGCCTGGCAAATCCCTGGAAGAGTCATCACGAGTACCTGAGAAGTGAGCGTAAGTGGACTGGGGCACGAGCTGACCTGTCACAGAAGTCAAGCCACCTACAACTGATAAGCCTAGAAACAGTAAAATAACCATAATTATTTTAAAAATTGGAGATAACTGACAAAATAAATAGCTAAGGGGAAAAAAGGTCTTTAAAGAACAGCCTGCAGCAAGAAGAGGTTGGACAAGAGAGAATTACTTTTCATTATAGCCCTTATGTACTCTGTTTGATCATTTAACCAAGTATTAATAAAGTACTATACTTAATTTAAAAAATTGGAAAATTATAAGGAGACTTGAAAGAGAAGTACCAAAAATTAATTAAAATATAGTTGAAATAGCTTCTCACAATGATTGCAAGGAAAAGGAAATCTTTGCTTGGTTAACCTTATAATTTTGTTTTTACATGACAATCCAGTCACATCTCACATTAGCTTTCTTTTGTTACCATCAACCTTATCCTTTTCAAAGATATGCATAGTTCATTCCAACATTGACTCTAAGGAAAAGAAGGAAGCAATTATTATCCAGCAATCTGGGGCTACTGAAAATGACAACATTCATACAATGGAAGGCTGCACATGATTAAACATGATGTAAATGCCTGGTATTTTTCCTGCCTCAATGGAAATACAAGAAATACAAATGGAAACAATACATTCCCATCATGAAAGGGGTTCCTTTCAGCAGGCGCTCTCATCTGGAACCCTCACAGGAGGCATATCAGAATACAGGGTGGGAGCCACATGTGCCAAAGTCCATCACAGGCCATGCCAACTCCATAAATGGATGGCCCATCAAACCCACTCTATGGGGTGGGAATAATGCCTCCCCATGTCACGGAGGAGGGAGTAGGACAGTCTCACACCAAAGCCCATATCCTTAAGCCTATGTTATACTGGATACATTTGACCCAGTCCATATATTAAGGGAAAAAACTACATAGAGGTCTATACAGCAGGATCCCATTTCTGTGAAATAAAAGTTTTATACACACCCTCACACCTGGAGAACTTAGAAAGACTCTAAAATTTTAATAAGTAGGTATTAAAGATGGATTTTGATAATCTGTACTTTTCTATGATAACATTACCAAGGTAATTAAAAATAATTTTAAGTGTAGGGAATAATTCAGTTCACTAAAGCTTTGATTTATTTTTTACTATGGATATATATGTGAAATGTTACACCACAGGTATACATACACCCAATATAAAAGTGAAGTGGTACAGGAATTACCAGAGGGTGAGCCAAGCATCAAAGAGGCCAGCAGATTTCACCCTTGTCCAGCAATTCCAACTCATTAAATATCTTGAAGACACAGAATTAAAGATTGGGTATTTCTGCCTTCATAAATGTCTTTTCCTTATGTTTATGCGTGTGACTGCTTAAAATAAAAACCCATCATAAATCCATATGGATAACCTGAGGACAAATAAGAATCACTGGTCTGTGGCTGGACTGGAATGAGTCATTTTTACACATGAACAAGTGTCTGTAATGTTCTTTAGATTACAGAAAAATCCTGAGTACAGACTGCAAGGCAAATCAGCTCTGTAAGCACCTACATCATAAACTGGTTCCATTAAATTAAGAAAAGAGAGAGAATAACCACAGGCCTTCTGACAACCCTTATACCAATCTTTAGAGAGTTAAGAATGCACTTCCATGCTGCCTATAAAATCAGAGAAGCAAGTGGTACTTACCCAGGATGGTGGCAGTCGGCGCCAGGTCCCTGACAACACCCCTGGGCCACGGATGCTGGAGAGACGGCACCAGAAATGCTAATCCGTGTGCATCTGACAGGAGGAACACAGATCAAAATTAAAGCATAAAGTAAAACCCAGGATACAAATGTGATCTCACATACTCTTATATACTCTTATGCTATAAGGTTTTGGGAGACCCACCTCGGGGCCAAGGAGCAATGTGAAGGGACTGAAAACAACTAAATGTGGCAGGAAACATTTCAGGTAGAGTCTGTGACAGATGCTTCTCAGATTTCCATGCTAATAATAGCCTTTTTAAAATGTCTGAAACTCTAAATATACAAAATCTTATTTTGCATCTTTCAATTATGAAAATAGGGACTTCTGAAATTATAATCCTTTTTAGTAAGAAATTGAGAATACTTTTTTCCTGGTCTCATAACAACAAACTAGCAGATTTAGGGCATCAAAACCAGTCACAACTCACTAGAATCAAAATTTAAATATTAAATTCAGAGTTCAAGTCTCTGCCTCCATATGGGGCAAAGTCTGTACAACTTGTATCGATACACGAAGATTTCTATAAATAAGATAGTTTAAAGGAAACATATCGGGTGAGAATCCACTCACTTTTCATTCCTTGAGAATCTTTTCCTTGCAAAAACATTGGCCAAAGAGTAAGCGCCGGATTAAGTTTATTGGAAAAGGATGCTGACTTTATATTCAATCTTGGGTTCTCTGAAGAATCAAGGTTTTTATCCTCCTTGGGTGATATATAACACGCGAAGTTCTTTGCAACCAGATCATCATTAACACAGACCTGTACAGTTTTAAAGATTTCATAAATAATAGACAAATATAGTCAAGCAATTCAGAAAATACACCAAATTTAGCCCCAAATTTCAATCTTCAGAAAAACTATTTCATGGAACATAATTTGATAGAAATTGATCTCTTGACTTCTGTTCTGGTAATAATGAACTAGATACTTCTGACAAAGCCTCCTGATAAGAAAAATAGTAAGAATCTGTGCAAAAGATAAATGAGTCAAGTCTAATTAAAAAACTTTTTAATTTCTGCTCTTCAAAGACACTGTGAAGAGATGAAGCACAATCCAGAGATAGGGAGACAATATATTTTTAATTATATATCTGATTGTACATGTATCCAGAATACATAAAGAACTCTCAAAAGTCAATAAAAAGAAAAGCCAATTTTTAAAAATGGGCAAAAGACCTGAATAAATATTTCATCAAAGAAGACACAAATAACATATGAAAAGATACTCAACATCGTAAGTCATTAGGGAAATGCAAACTTAAACCACAATGAGACACCATTACACACCTGTCAGAATGACCATACAAGTGCTGAAGAGGATGTGAAGGGATCGGTACTCTCATTCATACATTGCTGATGGGATTGTAAAATAGTCAATCACTTTGGAATTCAATTCAGCAGCCCCTTACTACCCACAACTATCCGTAAGTTTGACTCCTAGGTATTTACCCAAGAGAAATGAAAGCACAGTTCATAGGAAGACTTATACATAAATATTCACAGCAGTTTTATTTGCAATTACCCCAAACTGTTCACAGGTCCAAATGTCCATCAATTAACAGAATGGATTAACACACATATTACATCCAGACAACAGAAGAGTACTTGACAATAAAAGGAACAAGATGGGTATATCTTAACAATGGGTTGAATAAAAGAAGCCAGGAGAAAAAAAAAGAGAAAGAACACCCTGAGACACAGCCCTGTTCTTCCTTTGGGAGCTGGAAAAGGACCATTGCCTCTATTTTAATTTTTCTGACAGTTATGACCTCATGTGTCCACTATAGGTTCTCTCTGCTAAGCATGCCTTCTGCACTTCACCACCTTGAAGAAAGAGCCTGCAAACAGCCATACACAGAGAGAAAGACCTACTTGAAACGCAAGAAGGAAGAAGGTCAGTAGAGAACTTATCTAAAAGATTTCTACAAGACTGGTACAATAGCCACCATTTTGGTATTTTTACAAGTTGCGAAATAACCAATGCAAAGTCCCAGGTATGGGATATGGGATAACAAGGGTATGGGATAACCCAAAATGCAATATACACAGTGGCCAATGACCTTTATTACAAATGAATAACGTAATCATGAAGAGGGTGGGGAAGAGACTAACCTAAGTGACTTTGGAAAACAGTATTCCAGCTGCAAGCTGTAAGGCTAAAGACACATTTCTTCACAGGAATGTGGGTTAGCAATTCTGAAATTACCCGATATGAATCCTAGGATTAACCAAACAACAGACTTAAGCTTAACAAGAGCAGGTTTCTCACTGTCAGAGTCAGGTGTCAAGAAAAGGAAAAGGGAGGGCCAGAAAGAACTCTGAGGTGCTAGAATGGGATGAGAGGCATCAGAACTCGTAATATATGTGCAGATGGACAGATCTAGGAGTGAATGTAGCTGTGTGTGCATGTGGGCTGCATCCATATGTGTGTTTCCTGTCTGTGGAGAGGGCTTACAATCAGGGACACCCTGCAGCTCGAGCACGCCTGCCCTGGTCTTGCTATCTGAATACTATTCTTCCATAAAAGGAACCACTTCTGGCTGGGCTGAAAAATGACAAAATTAGCTGGGAACATCTTATGATACCAGAAAGTAGGGAGTTTTCAACAATGATGAGTATGTTGAAAGCATCCCTAAGCCATTGTGAAGAAGCTCCTAATGGCATTTTGAGCAAGAAAATAATGATAGCAGTGGGTTTTGTGCCCCAGAATAAAATAAATACCGAAGAGCCCATACTGAGATGAACAAACTGCTGAGTCAATTCACAAGTGGGAGAAAGGGGCAGGTCTTCCTTATAGAATTCCAATTACAAATGCAGAAGGCACGATGGATGTGGGCAAGCACCACAGAAACAGTTTTGCAGGCGAGAATCACTGATGGATATTCGTACCTCTTAAAGTATCTCCCCCTAAGATACTCAATGATTTCAAAAGGAAAGTAATACTGACTCTGTAGAGGAAGACCCTGCAGTATCAGCTTAGCCAGGAGATCGAGACCTAACACCATGACTCCCCTGCTTTGATGCACTGTGTCACGATTCTGTGACATTCTTGCCCCAAACATACAACCTCAACCTGGTCATGCTAGACACCCTACCCACACCAGACAAACCCTAATGAGTAACATTCTACGGAATACCCGGCCAGGACTCCTCAGAAGTGCCAAGGTCTTAAAAGATGAGGAAGGACTGACTGAGGAGTTATCACAGATCAGAGGAGACTGAGGAGATGACATGGCATCTTGTATCAGATTCGAGACTCGGGAAGGGAAATTGGAGGGAAAATTGACAAAATTCAAATAAGGTCTATATATTTTTTAAAATAGTATTTTGTCAGTGTTAATTTTTCAGTTTTAATCATTCTACCGTTGGTCTATATGGTTAACACTAGGGGAACCCAGATAAATAATAAATAAAAACCTCTGTACTACCTATGCATCTCTTCTGTATGTGTAGAAGTACTTCCAAAGGAAGTTTTAAAACAAATCTACAGTTCAGATGCCTTCGGTGGGCCCTGGGCAGCCCAAGATCTGCACCTCCACCTTGTGCCACCCTGCAGAGGGGTCAGCTGGCCCAGTGTTAACAGGTAATAACTGGGGCAGAGAAGCCCATGAGGCCCACATTTCTAAAGTTTTCTGAATCCTTTACAATGAGCACATATTACACACCATGAGAAAATGATGAGGGGCAAAAAAGCAATGAATGAAAACCATACCAAATGTGTGTGCTTTTAAAAATTATGTCCTCTTTTAAGAAAATAACATTTCGTACTCATCACTATAGATACAATTTCTTGTCCATTAAGAAATAAAATGCTGTCTCAACAAAGCACTAAAGTAATTTTTTAAAATAACCAAAAGAAGAACACACATTCCCGGCTAACTTCTGATCTAAGCCAGACCTTGAGAGATTAAGAAAATTTTCTATGCTGTGTGAAAGACATTTTTTCCTTGGCATGTACTCTGTTTTATAAAAAAATATTTAAATAATGATAAAATATTTTAAAGCTACAATTCCTTCACTTACTTTTTCATTTTTTATAGTTACATAAAGGTAAACCTCAAAAGTATCTTCTTCCACAGCACATACTTCGGCTTCCACCTGGGTTGTTGCTAAATAGTGTAAATGAAAACATAAGTTAGCTGACACTAAAAGTGTGATTGAAACAGTCCTGTCTATTTCCCAATTATTCACTTCTACTAACCACTTGGGATTACCCAGAGCCTCACATCAAATGGCTCCATCCTGAAGATGGGGCATCAAGCTGAAGGCTCTCCTGGCAAGTCCAGGGCAGGCACACATCCTCTGCCCCCATCCGCAGCACCCTCCTCCTGCCACCCCATGAGCACCTCCTGTAGCATGGTTCTCAGCCCCCTCAGCCCTCCCAGTGACTCCCAAATGCACATTTCCAGGCACAGTCTCTCATCTGATCCCATTCTACCCTCCAAATGCCCCATGGATCCAGGCTCTGAGCTTCTCTCTCAGAGACTCAAGACCCCAAACAGCAGCTCCACATACAGGTACAAGTCAGGCACTATGCTAAGCCCTTTACAAACACATTTCACCTCTCTTACCACACCCTTTGAGGTTAAGTGCTGTTATTGTCATTTTACAGGTAAGGAGACCAGGCTCAGCAAAGGCTACACAGAAGTGGCAGAACTCCATTCCGTCCCATGCACCCTGTCTCCACCAAACCTGTAGCTCCCAGCAGCCCCCAATGGGCACACAAGGGCCCAAACTCCAAAACCAGGGACCCTCCCAACCTCCCTTTTCCCCCAGGTCAAAGCATCCGCTGCTCCTTTACCCAGGCAGTGGGGCAGAAGGGCAGAGCAGCCAGGCAGCACCCCAGGCATTTCACACCCACTACTTCCTAGGAGGCCGGTACAGCTGCTCCGCTCTGACTCCAGGGGGTTAGACAGATGCCACAAAAGAGACTGTATTTTCCAGTTAAGGAAAAAAAGAGGGCACACTAAATAGGGGCCCTGACGAGTCCATTAATCATAAATCAGCATAACAGTGATCACACACTAAGCATCCTTATACTAACCCTCACTCACTTAAAAATGCTAGGCTCTTCATTGTTAGTTCAACGAACACATGTAAATTTATTTTGCAGTGCTATAGCTTCTTTGCAAACTAATAGGCAGGCGTTGTTGTGTAAGGGTCCCTCACCTAAATGGCCCCTTTCTAATTTCAACTTTCAATTACTGATGTCCACATACACCCCCAAAATTCCGGAGGTTTAGGGTCACCATGACACTTGAGGTTGAAGGAGCTCCAGGTAACTCATGAACCCACATAAAGAGCTGAGCACGCCCATCTCAACCTCTCACCAGAAGGCTAACTCAACTCGGGTGTCAGGTCAAAGCAAGAAACAGTAGTCACGAGCTTGCCTTACCTTTTAGAATGCTCTGAAAGTACTGAATAGCTGCACTGTCCCACTTCTTGGCAGGTCTGGAACAGTAAGCAGATGCAACTTTATTAAATAAAAATCTGAGGCTAATACACTACCATCATTTCGTAAGTCATATGGTGGATGTTTCTGGCCTTACATATGGAACATAGGATGCAGGTAATGGGGAGCATGGCTCTGGCTCTATTGTGGGGGTGATGGTCCCAGGTGCACCCTGCACTAGCTCTCACTACTGCTGCCTGCACCAGTGTAGTGGTCACTAAGCATAGGCCCCTCCCTGGGGCTCCCTGAGTGACCCATGCCCACCACCGTGGCATTGTCTGCTCCAGCACCACTGTTCCCAGTTACCTGGGGCATTTCCGTCCCCAACCTGAACACAAGCTCCCAGGGGCAAGGATTCTGAATATGTAGTGTTCTGCACAAGCTGGCACAGAGTGAGGGCTCCATGCATGTTGGTTAAACCAACATCTGAAGAGTGGTTGGAGGAAAGCTAGCCACTACTGTGGTAATACAAAGAGGTATTCCTCACTTTGTCACGCTCTTTCACTGTCTCCCATTTTATCTGTCACCTTGCCCTTTCCTATACTCTAGAAAGAAAACCCTAGGAAAAGCTGTAGGCGGTGGAAGATCAGGAGAAACCAGTATTTGTAAGCAAGGTTGTTTCTCCACTGGTTTTATTTATCAGAGATACCACGACCATCCTCCAAGGGTTGTTTTAAAGATCAAATGAGGCAACACACTAAAGAATCCAGCCCAGTGCCTGGCCTAAAATATTGCTATTTATATTCTTACTAAGATAGAAAATAGGCACATTATTTCAAGAAAATTGCAATGGGTTTCTAAAAGGAGGGAAAAAATAAAGACAGTGGTTCTAAAATCTTGTCACACACACACAGAATTACCTAATAAGCTTTTTTAAAAAACAAAACGTGGCAGATGCCTAATGAGAATGTGACCTGAGAGAAAAATCAATTGAGGATATGACCAGGTAAATCAATCAATGATGGCACGTATCTGCCTGTCTGTCCATCTCTCTCACTTACATATAGAATAACCACATGAAGAGATACCCAACTTTACAAGTCAGAAAAATACAAATTAAAACAAAATACCATTTTTACCTAGCAAACAAGTAAAAAGTAAAAAGCCTCATGATATTCAATGTTGCATAGGAAAAGCCACATTTTTTTATACCCCAATTGCTACTCTTTCGGGAGGGCAATGTGACAAAATGTATGAAGACTGCAGTACACATATGAGACAGGCATTCTAGGGAAGTGCAAACACAAAGGTACCACAGGCACCTACACCGAGGGCACCCCAAGGCTGCGGCAGGTCCCTGAGGAGGACTGTGGTGCTGGCAAGGGGTTCACGCAGAAAGGGAGCAACCTTGAAACAGACTGCCTCCGAGGGAGAGCTGGGCATGGATAGGCCCGCCACCCAGGTCACCCCAGAGGGGAAGCAGTTGGCTGCTCTCAAAGAGGAACAGGGGAGGAGCAGGGCTTGCTGCTGCACTGGGGATCACTGTCCCAGACTCGCTGAGAGCTGGGAGCAGGGCAGCCTGGCAGATCACGCTGGCATCAGCAAGCATGAGCTGGCTTAGAACCTTGTTAGTGCAGATTCTGAGGCCAGCCACAAAGTGATGCATCCACCATGGCAAAGGATCTGCAGAGGGTCTTCACAGATCCCACAAAAGCATCCAAGTTCACAGAGAGAGGCAGCTTCCAAGTTCACAGAATACAATGCAACACCACCAAGATGTGCAAGTTGTACAAGCTGAGTAAGAGCTGTGCTGCTTCCTCAGATTTTTTTCCTAAAGAGCCACAGTCCTGGAGGGCAGGGGAGCAGTGCAGGTGGGAGACAGGGGCTGCCCCCAGGACTCAGGCAGTAGTTTTTCAAGAGAGTGAAGGTCCCAGCCATGCCCCCTGACACAGAACTGCCCAGCGCAGGGACCTATTCTGTACAATCACCGGCAGTGTGGCCAAAACCAGGGAAAAGGAGCAAAGATAAGGGTAAGTGTATGTGCTTCTCTCTCTACTTCTCTGTATGTTTCATTTATTTTTTATATATATTCTTATGGGAATGTACAGTGTAAAATGGTTTGGAAACAATCCAGCTGGCTATTAAGAAAGCAATGGTTAAATATAGCAGGTATGTCAATTCTACTTGCCCATGGAAAAGACTGAAAATAGAAAGAAGTACATGTATTGGCAAAGAACTTCAACATACATTAAGTTAAATTTGCAAATAAGACAGTATGTGGTAATTTTCACTAAAAGCTCCATGGATATGAATATGTACAAAACACTGAAAACGGTCTGTGAGTTCAAAGCCTCCAGGTCACCAAAGCCTCCAGGAGGGAGGAAGTGGGGCTGGAGAAGAATGCAATTGACTGTTTTTTGTTCTAAATGGTCTATGATCTTACATATCAATGTTTCCCTTTACAGTTAATTTATTCCTTTTTGTAAGATAAGAAAGCCAGAAAGCACAGAGTTGGGGCCCTATTCAAAACCCCTCCAACTGCAGCTTCTGGAGACAAGGCTGCCCTGGGCATTCTGCAGCACAACCAGGTCCGGCACACGCTGACTTGGGAGACACCTCTTGACGAACAGAGACCTCTGAACTGAGGAACTGATTTAAAAGAGAAATCATATACTCAATTTAAGAGTTCTACCAACGATTCAACATATGTTAGGAGCAGTACTTACACAATTTCCGCATTGTCTTCACAGAAGTCAATGTGTAACGTAACAGGCTTTGTGCAATACAGTCTGAATTTTTTTGCTCTGTAGGGAAGCTGCATAAAAGTTTCTACTGCAACTCGGATGCTTAACAGTGAAACAGAAACAGTTCCATTATAAAGAAAAAGTATATATAACACATTTCTTCAAAATATACCAATATAATTAATATGCTTAACATAAAAAAAAACGACACAAAGACCATTTCTTTCTGTTCCTATTACAGCCGCCAACAGCAGGACGTACTTGGAGACATTTTCCCAAAGGACTGAAAATTGGTTCTTGCAGGGCAAAAAAATCTTACTCTTTTGTATAGAAAGCACAGATACACATACAGTACACAAACATATATTCAGTGTATTTTTTATTTAAAATACCATAGCATGGGGTGGGGAGGGATCAGAAAAATAATGTCTAACAAGGTGCCTTAGAATGGAGAAACACTGAGCAATAACAAACTAAAGCAAATTCTATTTAAGACTTTTAAATACCAATTGCAATACACAACCAGAATTATCTTAAAAGTTCCTGTAAATGAGCAGATGTTTTTATAATTAGTATTTGTCAACTTTGCACAAAAAAGTTGAGGGACTGAAATTTGGTAAATAAGTTGTTCTACATTTTAATTTTCATTCTTCTTTAGGCAAATGACAGACCACTTTATCATACCATTTCTACAGAAGTTGGTTCTCATTATGCCCTGATGGGCAGCCCAGTCCTCATATTTATTAAACTGATATCCCTTTACTATTGGATAAGATGCTATGAAAAAAGTACCACAAACACCAACGCTGACGTGTTCAGAGTGTTTTCTAGGGAACTGTGATGCGTGGTCCTGGAGTCAGTACGGGCTCATTCTGAACTGTCTCCCCAACTATGTGACACTCGCATCCTCACTCTGTCAAGCAGAATGACCAGATGCTCTCCTCTCTACCAAGTGAGGTATACCAGCACCCTGTCCCTTCTGTGGAAACAAGAAGTTGCTGCTCCCAGTCGCATCTTTCTTGCAGCCAAGCCTCCCTAAAGGACCCATTCCATCACATGAACAAACATGAGGTCAGGCCCGGCCAAGCCATGTGAAGAGCCAGCCAAGAGCACCCAGGAGATGCAGAGCACCAAAAGCAACGGGGAAGGCAGGCCAGAGCCACATGACGAGTCTTCATTCTGACCATTTGCTTTTACATTCACTGCATGCAGAACTGGAAGCTACAAGTCTTCCTACCTTGAAACTAAAAAAATTCTAGTTTATGAATCTCCATCCCCTTGCTTTTAAAATTGACAAGCTCTTTCAAAGTTGACATTTGTATCCTTGACGGGTATAAGGCAAAATAAATATGTACGTACTTTTTAGATTTCACTGGAATGTGCTTGGCAAAATCCACAAGGAAACATTCTGCCAGGCAGTGGTCGGCTGAAGACATAATTGACTTAATAATAGCCCTGCACCAGCCCCTTAGCTCCTGACAATAAACCACACAAACCTACAGAATAAAATAGAAAATTTCAGTGTTAAAATCTCTAGTCATATCATGAGAGAACCAAAAGGTGCACCCCAAACCATCTCAAACCTGCATTTTACCTTACAGAAAAGGAAAGAGGTGCCAGGATGCTGGACCTGCACAAGCTAAGTACTGCCTGTCAATAAACAGGAACACAGGGCCCCTGGATTTTACTTCATTGCTTTTCTTAGTACAGTTATTTTGGCTCCTTAACTAAGGACAGTATTTAGAAGTAAAATGAGGAAGGTATTGCTTGACCTCCTTAAATCAAAAACAAAGCTTACAAATAATTGTCCATCGTGTGCTCATCTTCCCCATCCTGTTTCCCGAGGCTTTTCCCGCTCTCTACCATTTGTTTTCCATCTGCCACAAGTGGATGTCGGCTCCCTGATAATGAGGATTTTTGTCCGTCTGTTTACTGCCATATTCCCAGCACCCAGAACAGTGCATATCATGTACTAAGTCTTCAAAAACTAGCTGAATGACTGAATAAATAGATACCCACAGTCCCCTTTGTAGGGAAATTACCTTGCTGGAATGACAGCATGTGATATCCTGACTGTCCCCAGGACTGCCAGACCTCCAGCCAGCTGCTAGCAACCCACAGACAAGTAAACCTGATGCTGAGCACAAGCTTCTGAAGCTGCCCAGAGGGGAGAGTGGTGGGGCATGGGGAGAAGGGGAGCCACTGCAGATTCCTGCCCTTGGGAATTGAAGTTAGAAAGTATATTGCAGCCATTCTGCAAGCGCTGGGTTCTTGAGAGCCTCACATAACTCAAAACACACATAATTCAAGAGAAATTCTGCCAAAGGATGGAGAATCTTTCTGATTAATGCCGAAGTCAAAGCAACTTGCAGGAATGATATGACTAGTCAACAGTTCACACAGCCAGTGAACTTTGATATGGTGGTATACTAGGGCAACTATTAGCCAAAAATGGGATAATTTAAGGATCAAAAATACTGGTGACTATATTAAAAGCCATTAATTCAATAGCGCACTTAAAGATGGAAGGTAGGAGAGAAACACAAATCTCTGGACACCAATGTAGATAACTAGGTACAAATCACTATGCTGGTAATTGATTAGAGAAAGAATCAAGCAATTTCTCCACCTTACCAGTACAAACTCATTACTTCAGGGTAGCCAACACACCTAGTAGATGAAGGAAACTTCTCCACAGAAGAATTCCAGCTCATGAATGCAGAAGGCATAAGAAAACCACCATTTTGCAGGCTTAAATGAAAGAGCTGATTTGGGCAGTGCTGGTCCTGCATGATGCAACCAATACATGACAAGCCCATGAGTACCCCCAAGGGAGGGGGGGTCTGGCTATTGCTGTCAGGATCCACTGGTCTTTCTCAGCATCACCAAAAGTACTATCTTCCAATTCAATACCAGATGAAGCCCACACCACTTCATTTTTGGAGAAAAAACAGTGACCCTACATCTAGTCAAGACTTTACTAATTACAAGTTCACAGCAAACACAGGAATAGAGGGGTGAGTTCACCACTACCACAAGGAAGCAATCATGCTATCTGAAATGGGGAATATTTAGAGGGGTAACTGACCTGGTCTCATTTCTCCAACAAGTCAATGTTAATGGTTAGGAAAAAAATCATGTTATTAATGATGATTTTTTCGAGAGGGGTAATTCAAATTACTTCCTATTTTTGCAATAAAGAGTATATAAACCTTTTCTTTTCACTCTATTAGAAAAATTCAAACTCCTGAATAGTGACTGATCTGTAGCAAGAATCAGACGATGGGCACGGGAGCCGAGGTTGCAAGAAAAAAGGAGGGGCCCTGATGGGGAGCAAGGAAAAGCAGCACGGACTAGCCAAAGCCATAAGCAGCCAAAGGGGAGGCATCAGTCCTAGACTGCAAATCCGCTGTCTTCTTTGCTATGGTGCCTACAGCTATGATGGATCTAGAACACTGCTCTGGTGCCCAGCCCCAGGAGGATGACCCCAGGGCCTGAACTAACATGATGTCCCGGCTCCTGCTGCCCCCATGAACCTTATACACGAGCCGCTGCTTTCCACAACCAGCCTGCATCTCATGCGACCAAAAGTAACCTAACACAAGGCAATGATGATAAGCCATTAAAAGTGCTCTGAAAGCTTTTATCACCTTTATTGCCAAAATATTCTACATTTCAAGTAGTATTTTAAGACATGGTGCTTAGAGGGCACTACACATACCTGACCTTCTTCCAACATTAATGGTTTTATTTCTATATCTTGACACATGCTATTATAGAAGTCATTCATGGCACTGTTTAGTTTGCGGTAGTCAGCTTCATGGTCTGAAGAGGGACCACACCCTTTTATAACCACCCAGAAACATCCTGGATCTTCAACCTAAAAAATTTTTAAAAGACAAACAAAATAATGATTTAAAAGTAGAACTGTAAAATAATAAACCTTAGAATCACAATAACTTCTTCTAGTTTAGGTGAGCTAGCAAATTCTTGATGAGTAACTCTGTGTTAAATGATCCGCCCAAAGATATGTATCTATGTCAAAATATTGCACCGTATACCTTAGACAAGTTATATATCAATTATATTTCAATAAAGTGGGAACAGAAAGAAATGCAGAGATAAAATTCTAAAACATGTCACCAACATATAATATGTACTTTTTATTTGTTGTGACTCAAAATGCAAACTGAGATCAATGCCCTTAATCGCCGGTATTTTGAAAATATCCATAACAAAATGCAAAGGTTCAGAACAATATTTTTAGGCTGCTATGTTTTTTGTAAGAAAAATTAACACATATGAATATATGTATGTTGTCCTGATAGTAAGAGAAAGAAATGGTGGTTAGATAAACAGAAATAAATATAAATTATTACCTGCAAGAGAGGCCAGAAGAGGGGTAGAAAGGACAGGAATGAAAATCAGACTACTCTGGATATATCTTGTTATCTACTAATGTTATTAGAAACCAAGATTTTTTATTGTTGGAGAAAAGATACAAATATACAATGAAAAGTTAAATTTTAATTGAAAATATCAATAGGAAATCATGATTTTTCAAATGTATTTATTTCCTAACTCTGCCTGTTGAAAGGGTCTAAAAATAGTGACATCCCAAGATTTTGGGCCCTAGATCCCAGGTGGCAGAAGCACAGATGTTCACATAAGTGTTTCCTTCTGAATGTTTGAACATTTTTAAAATAATTAGTTGGAAAAAACAACAGCTGGCCATTCTCGTTCCAGTAATGACAGAGTAGTTCATGTGGACTAACTCAGCTCCAAGTAACAATGATAAACCCTAGAGAAAATACAAAAATCACAATTTGAAGGCACTGAAGAGTTATCACCAGCAGGTAGAAAATGCAGGGAACTCAATCCTTGACAGGAGGAAAGGTCACTGGGTGAGATCCCTGTTTACACACAGCTTTCCCCAGAACACTCCCTAGTCCTGGTGGCCTGAGTGGCTACAATTCCAGCACAAAGTCAGTGTTTGTGCTTGAGGAACCAGAGAACAGAGTTTGGGGCTGCCAGGACAGCTGTAAATTAAAGGAAGAAATTCTCAGGAGAGGCATGCAGGGGAGAGCCCTAAAGTCTGCATATGAAAACCCCTCAAATCCTTGGCAGCTGGTGACCATATAAAGAAACTCACATATCCATAGGGTAATACTACTCAACAATAAAGAGGAAGGCAATACTGACACACGCAAAGCAGAGATGAGGCTCAAATGCATTACACTAAGTCAAAGAAGTCAGACTCAGTGGCTACATACTCCTGTATGATTCTATATGCACAATTCCATTTTTATAACATTCTAGAAATGGGTAAGAAAACAGATCAGTGGTTGCCAAGGATTAGGGATGGGGGGAAAATGGCTACAACGGAGCACTAAGGTAATTTTGGGGGTGATGGAACTGGTCTGAATTTTGATTGTGGCTGCATGCATTTTTCAAAGTATCACAGAATTCTACATTAAAAACAATAAATGTTGCTATGTATATCACATCACAATTTAAAAAATAGTTTATGGGTAAAAAACTGATTTGAAGCAAACATGTTAAAATTTAAACTTGATAGGTGGTCGATGCAAAGGTGATTTTCTATACTTTTATGTATGTCCAGTATACTTCTAATAAAAAGCTAGATTTTTAATTTATTTTTAGTCAAAAGTAATGATTCTTTTAGAAAGCTTCTTGCTCTCTGATGTGACATCACCTTGACAGTATTTTTACCTAAAATGTTTAACTTAAACACAATCATGAGGAAAGAGACAGACAAATCCAAACTGAGGGGTTTTTTTGCAAAGCAACTGTTGTTGCTCTTCATAAGTTTCAATGATATCAAAGATAAAAAAAGCCAGGGAAATGACCTAAATTAGAGACTAACAGGCCAGGACAAGTAAATGCAATGTGTAATTTATTCGATCTTGAATTTAAAAAAACACCTTATATAAGACATTACTGAGACAACTGGAGAAATTTGAACATTGTATATTAGACAATATCATATAAATGGTAAATTTCTCAAGTGTGATAATTATATTGTGGTTACAAAAGAGAAAGCCTTTGTTCTTAGGAAGCATGTGTAAGGATTTAGAATTCTCAAATGGTTCAGCAAAAAAAAAAGTCTAATGTACATATAAAGAAACATGCGCACACAACAAAATATAAACATTTGTTGGAGTCTAGGTGTAGCATATATGGTTATCAATATTATTTTTGTAACTCAATTTTACATTTGAAAATCTTCAAAATACCAAGTTGGGCATGAATGCTTAAAAAAATTGATAAGGCATCACAGATCCTTTAAAGTTGCTAGCTCATTTTCTTCTAAACCAGAGGAAATGTAGGCCAGGTTCAGTTGCAAATGCTTCCACATGTTTTACTAGGTAGGGGGGGACAGGCTAACAGTTCTTCCAACCCCTCTCTCCTGGCCATCTTAATCATCTTGAGTGGCATTAACCACATCCACGTTGTGCTACCATCCACACCATCCACCTTCCCTCATCCCCTCTCCTTAGTCCCTGGCAAACACCAATCTACTTTCTATCTCTATGAATCTGACTACTCTAGGAACCTCATGTAAGAATCGCTAAGTATTTGTCCTTTCCTATCTTATTTCACTTAACGTGATGTCCTCAAGGTGCATCTGTGTGGTAGCATGCGTTAGAATTTCCTTCCTTTTTAATGGGAATAATATTCCATTCTACCGTATATATCACATTTTGCTTATCCATTCATTTGTTGATGTACACACTTGGGGAAAAATTTTTACTATCCGTGTAAAAGAGAAATCAACCTGGAGAACTACAACTGGTACCTGTGCCATACTGCATAGAAAATTTGCTCAGTGTGAGCAGGTAAGAACCGGAAGTGGGGGCAGACCAGAGGGGATAGAGAAACATGGTTCTTGGGTACAACTGAGAAGACAGGTTCCCAAGCTCTGGGCAGTGATGATCCAGCTCCTTCTGCAAAGGTTCTGCCCCAGTGGATTTGCATGTGGAAGGACCGTATCCCTGGAAGAGCCCTGTTCTAAGAAGAAATCCACTTATTCAGGGACTGATGGTGGAGAGAAGCTTGCTAGATGGATCTGAAACTCTTAAAAGTCTCAGGGCAAATCCTTTTTAAGAGTCAGCTGCCTCAAAAGCTTGTGAATCTGTTCGTATAAACTACGTTAAGACATAAAACAGCATAAAGGTTGGTTTTTTAAAACCCACCATTTGCTTTGTCCTTCTCCTTTGCCCACTACAATATTATTTGTTTTTTTCTTAAAGGGATTTGTATTTTTTTTTTCCAGTAGCTGAAACCCACCCCTTGGCTATGGTTTGAAACCCCTTCCTCCAAAAACACGCCATGCCTTGGCAGTCTCCTGCATCAGCGGATTCCACGGGAACCTGCAGCTGTTCCGAGGGCTCGGCAGGCCCCACCCACGCCCCGAAGATCTGACTGGGGCCCCGAGGGCCCGCGCGTGCAGAAGTTGGGGCTCAGAGACCTGGCTGCAAGCGCGCAGGGAACCCCACGAGTCACGCCGGGGTGGCGTGTGCAGGGGAGTACAGGTCACCCCCGCCCCGGGCCCGGGCTTGGGGCCCATCGGAGAGGGCCCGAGTCTGGGGAGAGGCATTGGTCAGGGTCCCGGCACCCACGGACCCGGGTGCGAGGGGCCCCCACCCAGTGCCGGCCCGAGACGGGGTGAGTGGGAGAAGGGGTTACAGACCATCCTAGTCCTGAGGTACCAGTCAGGAAATACAGGATACCCGGTTAATTCTGAGTTTCGGAGGAGAAAACAAGTAACTTTTTTGCTCGAAGTATGTCCCAAGTGGTGCGTGGTCACGCCTCAACTAAACTGTCCTGTTGTTTATGTGTAATTCGGAGTCCGGGTCTCGTCCGGCACCCCAGGCGCGGGCCCAGTGGCCGGCGCCCCCACCAGGGCGGCGCTGCGGTGGGAAAGGGCCAAGGCCCGGCCGGGGCGGCGCTCGCTCACCTTCAGCACCAGCACCTCCAGCATCCTCCCCGCGCGCGGCAGGCCTGCCTCTGGACTCGCCCCGGCAAGGCCCTGGCCGCCGCGGCCGCGCCCCTCTCCGGGTCTCCCGGTCATTGCGCCCTCGGAAGGAGCTTCGGAGGCAACGACGCAGGCAGGGCCTGCCTCCGCCATCCCCGCTCACCGCCCGCCCGGGCCGCGCACCACCCGCGACGCGCTCAGTCCTCCAAACGCGACGCCGCCCGGCTCTCCGACCCCCGCCCGCGCATGCTTCGAGGCTTCCAGAAACCCTTGGCGCTTCAACGGCCGGGATAACGGCCGCCCCTGCGCACAGCGCCCCGGTGTGGTGAGGCGGGGTGCAGAGAGATGCGTAGGAAAGGCGCGGCGCCCCAGGGCCAGGGGTCACGTGGGTCGCTCCCTGGCCCCCACGACCTCCCAGGGCCCAGGGACACCCCGACCACTATGTTCCCAGCGCCACTGGGCCGAGTGGCTGCCTATGGACAGATTCAGTTCATGGTTTTAACTGTCGGCCCTGCCCTCCACTCCACTCCAGCCTTCAGACTCCCTCTTGGTCACCCTCCACCTCGCAGCCTTGGGGCGAGGAAACTCACCCCCAGCCACTGATGCCCAGGCCTTCTTGGCCTCCTGGCAACATTCCCCACCACCTCCACCTCTGGAAAGGCTTTCCTCCCACCTGGCCCTCTATTGTCAGGGATCCCCAAGTTTCCATCATTGGTATTCTTGTCACCACCAAAGGTCACACACTGCAGCCTCCTGGGCCAGGTTCTCCTCCAGACATGTATTTGTAACTTCTGCTAAGGCACTGAAGGGTCCTCTAAACTTTGAACACTTGGAAACCTGTTTTCTCCCCTGAAAATTGGGACTCATAGAGTGATCTCAGGTGAGGTCACACTTTGTGAAACAAAGGACAACCCAAGAACCGCTCAGGGAGGATTAGCTCTTATTACTACCTCAGGAATCTCCAACACGAAGTCAACAAGCCAGAAGAAAGTGAGAGCATTCCTTAAGAATCAAAGGAACCATGGCTAAAAAAAAAAGTTCTGGGTCTAAGTGGTTTTACAGATGAATTCTTTTAATATTTCAATTGTGAAAAATAACTCATGTCAAATTGTTCATTTGCTAGAAAGGGAAACGAGGTGGCAAAGAGTGCACCAGTTTGCAGAGAGCATGGCAATTGTGGAGTTACCTATTTGGGAAATAAAACGTTCCCGTATCCAGTTTTGCTTTTAAGAGCAAAAATCACATGCTTAAAGTCTCAGGCAGGAGAGTTGGAGAGATGTGCTGACTTAGGATCAGGAGGAAAATACAGCTATAAGTACATGCTGTTCACCTGTTGCTGAATTGGGCTAACCAGGCCCCCGCCTCAGTGAAGGCACCTGGTAGGGCCAACTCACCTGAAAGCTCCACAACTTGAAAAAAATGGGAAACACCAGATGTAATTTAAATGAAGGATCCCAGAGACAGTTTCCAAGCCCCAAAGAAGATGCAGAGAACAGCCTTCTTCTAGTTCTATGTATAGAGTCAACATTTTTTTCTTTTGACCAGAACCCATGCTACCTATGGTGTTGCCCAAACTTTATCACAACGCAGCCCGCAGAGAATGGAGGCATATATACATGACAGCAGGATGAGGAGTCCAGACTGCTGCAATGAGCTTGCTGCCCTGGGGCTCCAGCCACCTAGGCCCTTGGAAGCTAAAGAAGTCCGTATCTGTCCCTCCCCCAACAGCTAGCAGATTTTTACAAATTGCTCCAAATAAATAACTCATAGGGATGTAAAGACACAGAACATTAGTTAATAATAACACTGTATTGCATATTTGAAAATTGCTAACACAGTAGATCCTAAAAGTACACAAGAAAAAAGAATTTTGTAACTATGTATGGTGATGGATATTAACTAGAATTATTGTGGTGATTGTCTTGCCAATGGGTTTCAGCCCTGGGCAAGTTCACTATGGATTCAGTGTGCCCAAAGAAAATAACAGTAAAACGTTCTTGGGGTGAAAGGGTTATACCCAACTTTATTCCCACAGTGGCAGGTCAGTCACTAAAATCCTGTTCACACAGAGCGAGTCTGCATGCAGCAAGCAGGTCTCTGCCTCTGGGCCCCTCTGCCCGCACAGTCATCCTCTGGGCTTCTTTGCCTACACAGTCGTCCCGCAAATCCGTTCTCTGGGCCTCTGTCCTCGGCACTGCCACCACTCCAGCCTCTGCTCTGCTCCTCTGCAGCCTTGCAGCCGAGCCACCATGTCACCCAGAACACTGGGCTGAGCTCTTTATATAGAATCAATAGCAACATTTTGCCCACACGTGTGTAGTGAGCAAGCCAACCAGGGCCAGGTGAGACTCCTGGCCACAGGACCTTTCATTTTATCCACAGTGATCATTTCAAAATATATACAAATATTGAATCATTATGTTGTACACTGAAACTAATGTAATATGTCAATTATAGCTCAATAAAAAAATTAGTGCACGACATAAAAAGGTGAAAAGATTCCCAAAGCATTTTAATAAGGCAGTTAAATCCTAGTACTAAAACCTGACAAAGATAACACAAAGAACTACCAATATAGGTGCTGAAATTCCAAATAAAATTCTACCATGTTAAACCCAAGACACACACACAAAATTAAGCCATTAAGTAGGCTGTAAATCTTATTCCAGGAAGGTTAAATGCTGCTGGTCACAAATGTGACTAGCTCATGGCAGAGCAAACAGCCAAAGGCTGTCAGGAGCAGACTGGCTTCTGCAGGCACTGTGGGGTCATATTAGGTGTAAGGAAATTAAAGTCTCATCACAGGAATGATCTTCGGTTTCTGCAAACGACCTGGGTGAAGAGTGAACGGTTTTTATTTTTTTGCTCCCCACACCAAAGCACCTTTAAAACCCCCAACAGAAGGGAAAAAGGGAAAGAGGACAAAGCAGTCAGAATGACAGGAGGGGCAGTCTGAGATTAGCAGGATCTCCAGTCTTGTGCAGACCAGTCTTCTGTCTATGCTCAGGGTGGTGGGGTGTAGTAGCAGGAAGCTGATCTAAATTTTCCATAACTGGCATAATTCTTAAAAAGGGACCCAGGAAGACTTTCTCCCCTCCTTCCCTCTAAGATCTCTTCTCCCCTAAATTCATCTTACTCTAGTTCAAATCATCTTACTCGGGAGTCATCATTTCTAAAAGGCAGCCTGCACTCCTCCGGTTTTAAAATATTATCATTGTTTTTACAAAAAAGGAATGAAAAACATGTTTGGCCCAAAAGCTGACCTGATTATTTGTCAGCTGATTTTTAAGCAAAGAACTTTTTTTGATTTCTTGTACATTTTGCATTAGTTGAGGGGAAGTGGACATTGCAATTATGGCATTCAACCCAAAGGTAGAGCCTGGTGCCTGCCCAGGGTTTATCCCAGGCACTTCAGTTGTCATTTATGGACTTGGTCTGTCCATCAAAGGACATCTGTCAGACTGTCCTTGTTTTGAGTGTATTTTTAATAGCTCAATTCACCATTTTTTTTAGTGAAGTATAATTGACATGTAACATCTTATTAGTTTCAGTGTACACATGATTCCATATTTGTATATATTTTGAAATGATCACCTCAATAAATCAACATTCACTGTGTTATTGAATTGAATTGTTAATTGCTGCAAGAGGATTCTCATCTTCATTTTGAACTATATGCTATCAAACTAAAATTAACCTTTGTCTCATTTATTGCTATTTATGTTGACTTCTACTTCATCTAACTAAAACTCTCTAAACTCTTCTTGCTTTTGATTTCCCTCTTTTTATTTTTAGCTCTCTTGAAGAATTGTTTTTTAAACAACTTATAATTAGGTTTACTTTTTTTCCAGTTTTTCTTACTTATTTAGTTGACACATAACATTGTATAAGTTCCTAGAGGGTATTATACTAAGTGAAATAAGACAGAAAAAGACAATACCAAGATCTCACTTATATGTGGAATATAAAAAATCAAAGAAATAAACAAATAAAACATATAGATTCAAACATGGAAAACAAACTTGTGGTGCCATTGGGGAGGTTGGAGAGAATGGTGGAGGGGATAAAAAGGACAAACTTCCAATTATAAAATAAGTTATGGAGATGAAAAGTACAGCATAGGTAACATAGTCAATAATATTGTAATAACTTTGTATAGTGACAGTAACTACACTTAATCAAGGCAAACATTCATAATGCATATAATTGTTGAATCACTATGTTGTACACCTGAAGCCAGTATAATATTATATACCAATTATGCTTCAGTAAAAATGTGAAATGAAATCTAACTAAAGTTTATCACATAGCAATTTGATACATGTATATATTATGAAATGATTACCACAGTAGGTTTAGTTAGCATTCATCACCTCACATACAGATTTTTTTCCCTTGTGATGAGAACTTTTAAGATCTACTCCTTAGCAGCTTTCAAATATGCAGTACAGTATCAGCAGCTGTTATTATTGTGCTGTACATTATATCCCTAGAACTTCTTTATCTTATAACTAAGTTTGTACCTTTTGACCTCCTTCAACCAATTCTCCAACCACCCATCACCCACCTCTGGCACCCACAGTCTGATGTCTGTTTCTGTGAGCTTGGTTTTTTTAGATTCCACTTATAAGTGAGATCATACAGTATTTATCTTTGACTCCATCTCACTTAGCACAATGCCCTCAAGGTCCATGTTGTTACAAATGGCAGGACTTCCTTCTTTTCATTTATTTTATTTTATTTTATTTTATTTTGGTATCATTAATGTACAATTACATGAGCAACGTTATGGTTACGAGACTACCCCCATTATCAAGTCCCCAGCACATACCCATTACAGTCACTGTCCATCAGCATAGTAAGATACTATAGAATTACTACTTGTCTTCTCTGTGTTGCACAGCCCTCCCCGTACACCGCCCCCATACCATGTGTGCAAATCGTAATGCCCCTTTTCCCCCCTTATCCCTCCCTTCCCACCCATCCTCCCCAATCCCTCTTCCTTTGGTAACTGTTAGGCCGTTTTGGGATTCTGTGATTCTGCTGCTGTTCTGTTCCTTCAGTTTATTCTTTGTTCTTATACTCCACAGATGAGTGAAATCATTTGATACTTGTCTTTGCCTGGCTTATTTCACTGAGCATAATACCCTCTAGCTCCATCCATGTTGTTGCAAATGGTAGGATTTGTTTTCTTCTTATGGCTGAATAATAATCCATTGTGTATACGTACCACACCTTCTTTATCCATTCATCTACTAATGAACACTTAGGTTGCTTCCTATTCTTGGCTATTGTAAATAGTACTGCGATAAACATAGGGGTGCATATGTCTTTTTCAAATTGGGCTCCTGCATTCTTAGAGTAAATTCCTGGGAGTGGAATTCCTGGGTCAAATGGCATATCTATTTTTAGTTTTTTGAGGAACCTTCATGCTGCTTTCCACAATGGTTGAGCTAATTTATATTCCCACCAACAGTGTAGGAGGGTTCCCCATTCTCCACATCCTCGCCAACATTTGTTGTTGTTTGTCTTTTGGATGGTGGCCATCCTAACTGGTGGAAGTTGATATCTCATTGTGGTTTTAATTTGCATTTCTCTGATGATTAGCGATGTGGAGCATCTTTTCATTTACCTGTTGGCCATCTGAATTTCTTCTTTGGAGAACTGTCTGTTCAGATCCTCTGCCCATTTTTTAATTGGATTGTTTGCTTTTTGTTTGTTGAGGCACGTGAGCTCTTTATATATTTTGGATGTCAAAATATATATGTCATTTATGAATATATTGTCCCATTCTGTAGGATGCCTTTTTGTTCTACTGATGGTGTCATTTGCTGTACAGAAGCTTTTTAGTTTGATGTAATCCCACTTGTTCATTTTTGCTTTTATTTCCCTTACCCATGGAGATATGTTCATGAAGAAGTTGTTCATGTTTCTATTGAAAGAGTTTTGCCTATGTTTTCTTCAAAGAGTTTTATGGTTTCGTAACTTACATTCAGGTCTTTGATCCATTTCGAGTTTACTTTTGTGTATGGGGTTAGACAGTAATCCAGTTTCATTCTCTTACATGTAGCTGTCTGGTTTTGCCAGCCCCAGGTGTTGAAGAGGCTGTCATTTTCCCATTGTATACCCACGGCTCCTTTATCTATTCTGTTCCACTGGTCTATAGGGCTGTTCTTGTGCCAGTATCAAATTATCTTGATTACTGTGGCTTTGTAGTAGAGCTTAAAGTTGAGAAGCAAGATCCCCCCTGCTTTATTCTTCCTTCTCAGGATTGCTTTCGCTATTCAGGATCTTTTGTGGCTCCATATGAATTTTAGAATGATTTGTTCCAGTTGTTTAAGAATGCTGTTGGTATTTTGATAGGAATTGCATTGAATCTGTAAATTGCTTTAGGCAGGATGGCCATTTTGACAATATTAATTCTTTCTACCCAAGAGCATGGGATGAATTTCCATTTATTAGTGTCCTTTTTATTTCTCTTAAGAGTGTCTTGTAGTTTTCAGGGTACAGGTCTTTTACTTCCTTGGTTAGGTTTATTCCTAGGTATTTTATTCTTTTTGATGCAATTGTGAATGGAATTGTTTTCCTGATTTCTCTTTCTGCTAGTTCATCGTTAGTTTATAGGAATGCAACAGATTTCTGTGCATTAATTTTGTATCCTGCAACTTTGCTGAATTCAGATATTAGTTCTAGTAGTTTTGGAGTGGAGTCTTTAGGGTTTTTTATCTACAATATCATGTCATCTGCAAATAGTGACAGTTTGACTTCTTCCTTACCAAACTGGATGCCTTTTATTTCTTTGTGTTGTCTGATTGCTGTGGCTAGGACCTCCAGAATTATGCTGAATAAAAGTGGGGACAGTGGGCATCCCTGTCTTGTTCCCTATCTTAAGTGAAAAGCTTTCAGCTTCTTGCTGTTAAGTATGGTGTTGGCTATGCGTTTGTCATATGTGGCCTTTATTATGTTGAGGTGCTTGCCCTCTTTACCCATTTTGTTGAGAGTTTTCATCATGAATGGATGTTGACTTTTGTCAAATGCTTTTTCAGCATCTATGGAGATGATTATGTGGTTTTTATCCTTCTTTTTGTTGATGTGGTGGATGATGTTGATGGATTTTCGAATGTTGTACCATCCTTGCATCCCTGAGATGAATCCCACTTGATCATGGAGTATGATCCTCTTGATGTATTTTTGAATTCAGTTTGCTAATATGTTGTTGAATAGGGATATTGGTCTGTAATTTTTATTTTTTGTGGTGTCTTTGCCTGGTTTTGGTATTAGAGTGATGTTAGCTTCATAGAATGAGCTTGGAAGTATTCCCTCCTCTTCTATTTTTTGGAAAAACTTTAAGGAGAATGGGTATTATGTCTTCTCTAAATGTCTGATAAAATTCAGTGGTGAATCCACCTGGTCCAGGGATTTTGTTCTTGGGTAGTTTTTTGATTACCACTTCAATTACATTGCTGGTAATTGGTCTATTTAGATATTCTGCTCCTTCTTGGGTCATTCTGGGAAGGTTGTATTTTTCTAGAAATTTCTCCATTTCTTCTAGGTTTTCCAGCTTGTTAGCATATAGATTTTCACAGTATTCTCTAATAATTCTTTGCATTTCTGTGATATCCATCGTGATTTTTTTCCTTTCTCATTTCTGGTTCTGTTTATGTGTGTAGATTCCCTTTTTCTCTTAATAAGTCTGGCTAGACTTATTATTTTTAACCCTCACCAGACTTATTATTTTCTCAAAGAACCAAGTCTTGGTTTCATTGATTTTTTCTATTGTTTTATTCTTCTCAATTTTATTTATTTCTTCTCTGATCTTTATTATGTCCCTCCTTCTTCTGACTTTGGCCTTCATTTGTTCTTCTTTTTCCAATTTCAATAATTGTGACTTTAGACTATTCATTTGGGATTGCTCTTCCTTCTTTAAATAGGTCTTGATTGCTATGTACTTTCCTCTTAGAACTGCCTCTGCTGCATCCCACAGAAGTTGGGGTATTGTGCTGTTGTTGTCATTTGTCTCCATATAATGCTTGATCTCTGTTTTAGTTTGGTCATTGATCCACTGAGCATTTTGTTAAGCCTCCATGTGTCTGTGAGCCTTTTTGCTTTCTTTGTACAATTTATTTCTAGTTTTATACTTTTGTGGTCTGAAAAGTTGATTGGTAGGATTTCAATCTTTTGGAATTTACTGAGGCTCTTTTTGTGGCCTAGTATGTGGTCTAGTCTGGAAAATGTTCCATGTGCCCTTGAAAAGAATGTGTATCCTGCTACTTTTGGGTGTAGAGTTCTGTAGATGTCTGTTAGGTCCATCTGTTCTAGTGTGTTGTTCAGTGCTTCTGTGTCCTTACTTATTTTCTGTCTGGTTGATCTTTCCTTTGGAGTGAGTGGTGTGTTGAAGTCTCCTAAAATGAATGCATTGCATTCTATTTCCTCCTTTAATCCTTTCAGTATTTGTTTCACATATGTCAGTACTCCTGTGTTGGGTGCATATGGTTATATCCTCTTGTTGGACTAACCTCTTTATCATTATGTAATGTTCTTTTTTATCTCTTGTTACTTTCTTTGTTTTGAAGTCTATTTTGTCTGATACAAGTACTGTAACACCTGCTTTTTTCTCACTATTGTTTGCATGAAATATCTTTTTCCATCCCTTCACTTTAAGTCTGTGTATGTCTTTGGGTTTGAGGTGCATCTCTTGTGAGCAGCATGTAGATGCGTCTTGCTTTTTTATCCATCCTATTACTCTGTGCCTTTTGATTGGTGCATTCGGTCCATTTACATTTAGGGTGACTATCATTAGATATGTACTTATTGCCATTGCAGGCTTTGGATTCTTGGTTACCGAAGGTTCAAGGGTAGTTTCTTTACTATGTAACTGTTTAACTTTAACTCACTCATTATGCTATTATATACACAGTCTGATGATTCTTTATTTCTCTCCCTTCTTACTCTTCCTCCTCCACTCTTTTTATGTTAGGTATTTTATTCTGTACTCTTTTGAGTTTCCCTTGACTGCTTTTGTGGATAGCTGATTTTATTTTTTGCCTATAGTTAGTATTTGGTCGATCTGCTTTCCTCGCTGTGATTTTATTTTCTCTGGTGACATCTATTTAGCCTTAGGAGTGCTTCCATCTAGAGTAGTCCCTTTAAAATATCCTGTAGAGGTGGTTTGTGGGAGGCAAATTCCCTCAACTTTTGCTTATCTGGAAATTGTTTAATCCCTCCTTCAAATTTAATGGATAATCTTGCTGGATACAGTATTCTTGGTTCAAGGCCTTTCTGTTTCATTGCATTAAATATATCATGCCATTCTCTTCTGGCCTATAAGGTTTCTGTTGAGAAGTTTGATGATAGCCTGATGGGTTTTCCTTTGTAGGGGATCTTTTTTTCTCTCTCTGGCTGCCTTTAAAACTCTGTCCTTGTCTTTGATCTTTGCCATTTTAATTATTATATGTCTTGGTGTTGTCGTTCTTGGATTCTTTGTGTCCAAAGATCTGTGGGTTTCCATGGTCTGAGAGACTATTTCCTTCCCCAGCTTGGGGAAATTTTCAGCAATTATTTCTTCAAAGACACTTTCTATCCCTTTTTCTCCCTCTTCTTCTGGTGTCCCTATTATGTGAATATTTTTCCATTTGGATTGGTCACACAGTTCTCTTAATATTCTTTCATTCCTAGAGATCCTTTTATCTCTCTCTGCATCAGCTTCTGGGTATTCCTGTTCTCTGATGTCTATTCTATTAACAGTCTCTTGCACTTCATCCAGACTCCTCTCAAGTCTTTCCATTAATTGTTTCATTTCTGTTATCTCCCTCTGGACTTCATCCCTTAGCTCTTGCATATTTCTCTGCAGCTCAATCAGCATGGTTATGACTTTTATTTTGAATTCTTTTTCAGGAAGATTGGTTATATCTATCTTGCCCGGCCTCTCTTTGGCATTGTTTGAGTCATTTTGGACTGGACCAGGTTCTTCTGCCTTTTCATGGTGATAGAAGTGATCACCGGCAAGTGGCGCGTGTGTCAGCTGGGAGAACAAAGTCCCTTCCTGCTTGCTGGTTGCCTTGCCCTTCTCTGCTGCCTGTGCCAGTTACCCGTACACAGGGAGTAGTCTCTGGGTTAATCCCCTGAGCTTCCATGGGTGGAGCAGCCCTCGGGATGGCCTAGGAAATGGCCAGGAGCCACAGGCAGGCAGCATATGTTCTCCTGCAAGAACAGTGCCCCTTCGTGCCTCTGGACTTTGCCCCGGCTTTCTCTGCCTTTGCCAGGCAGCTGCGTGCTGGCGGCAGCCTCTGAGTCTGGCCTGGTTAGCTGGTGCTGGGAGTAGACTGTGTGGATGCTGTGGGCAGGTCTGCTCCCCGGCTGGTCTGCAGCAGTGGCAGGTCAGCCAGTTTGCTTGCAGTGCAGGCGGGAGGCAATGAACAGGCAGGCTGCTTATCGCCGTGAGGGGCTTTGGAGCTGTGTTGCCACCCAGGGGGTTAGGGTGCCTGAAGTTCCTTAAGATTCCCAGCCTGCTGGGCTGAGTGTGCTGGGACGATTTTGTCCACCTATTAAGCCCTTGTTCCTTTAAGACTTTTATAGCGCCACTTTTCTTTTGTCCGAAGGGAGCCAGCTATTGGGACCCACTCACAGTCTCCATCTTGGATTTTACTTTTCTGTTTCTCTAATATCCAGTACACCATGCAATGTGTGTCTGTGCTCCCAGTGCAGATTATTAGGGCTGGTTATTTAGTAGTCCTGTGCTTCCACTCCCTCCCCACTCTGATTCTTTGCCTCCCGCCGGTGACTGCAGTGGGGGTGAATGCTCTGGTCCCACCAAGTCATGGCTTTGTATCTTACCCTTTTCGTGAGATGCTGAGTTCTTACAGATGTAGATGTAGCCTGGCTGTTGTACTATATCTTCTGGTCTCTCTTTTAGTAGTTGTATTTGCTGTATTTTCAAAATATATATGGTTTTGGGAGGAGATTTTCGCCACCCTACTCATACTGCCGTATTGAGCCTTTGTTCTGACTTCCTTCTTTTTTATGCCTGAATAATATGCTATCATATATATGGGTGTATATATAAATATATGTTATGTGTGTCTATATGTATGTATATATATATGCCATGTTTTCTTTATTCATCCATCCATCGGTAGACACCTAGGTTATACCCATGTCTTTGTTATTATAAATAATTCTGCAATGACTCACAGACACCAAGAAGGCACTCGTGGTTACCAAAGGGGAGGGGCTGGGAAGAGTGGGTGGGGAGGGATAAGGGGATTAAGGGTCACTATAGTTAGCAATCACAATATAGGTGGGTCACAGGGAAGGCAGTACAGCACTCTATAGCGTCTTACTACACTGATAGGGTCTGCAATAGAGGGGGAGAGGACTTGATAATATAGGTGAATGTTGAAACCACAGTGTTGTTTATGTGAAACCATCATAAGATTGTGTATCAATGGTACTTTAATAAAAATAAATAAATAAATAATGCTATAATGATCATGGGGAATACAGATATCTCATCAGGATAGTGATTTAATTTTCTTCATATATATATATATCTCATCATGATTTTGATTTGTATTTCCTAATAGTGATGTTGAGCACCTTTTCATGTACCTATCGGTCATTTGAATATATTCTTTGGAGAAACATTAATTCAGGTCCTTTGTCCATTTCTAAATTGGATTGTTTTGTTTTGAATTGTATAAGTTCCTTATATATTTTGGATATTAAGCCCTCTCTGATATCTGGTTTACAAATATTTTATCCCATTCTGTAGGTTGACTTTTCATTTTGTTGATTATTTTGCTGTATGAAAAGCTTTTTAATTTGATGTCCCACTTTATTTTTTATTTTGTTGCTTTTGCCTTAGGTATCATATCCAAAGTTACTGCCAAGATCCATGATTATAAGCTTTTTCTCTGTTTTCTTCTAAGAGTTTTATAGTTACAGGTCTTACATTTAAGTTTTCAATCCATTTTGAGTTAATTTTTATTAATGGGTTTAGATAGGGGTCTGGTTTCATTCTTTTACATCAGAATATCCAATTTTCCCAGCACCATTTATTGAAGAGACCTTTTCTCTAATACTAATTTCTTTACTCCCTTGTCAAAACTGTATAGGCATGGATTTATTCCTGAGCTCTCAGTTCTATTCCGTTGGTCTATGTGTATGTTTTTATGCTAGTACCATGCTGTTTTGATAGCTTTGTGCTATAGTTTAAAGTCAGGAAGTGTGATGTCTTTGTTCTTTCTGATTACTTTGACTATTTGAGGTCTTTTGTAGTTTCATATGAATTTTAGGATTGTATTTATTTATGTAAAAAAATATCATGGAATCTTGATAGACATTGAAGCTACAGATGACTTTGGGTAGTATCAATATTTTAACAATATTACTTGTTTCAATCCATAAACACAGGATAATCTTTCCATTTAATTGTATCTCCTTCAATTTCCCTCACCAATGTTATAGTTTTCAGTAGAGATCTTTCATCTCCTTGGATTCATTTATTCCTCAGTATTTCACTGTTTCTGATGCTGTTATAAATGGGAGGGTTTTATTTCCTTTTCAGATAATTTGTTGTTAGTGTATAGAAATGCTACTGGGTTTTTTTTTGTACATTGATTTAGTATCCTTCCACTTTAATGATTTCATTGATGAGATCTAACAGTTTTTGGGTAAGTCTTTAGGATTTTTTAAAAATATTAAATCATGTCATCTGCAAATTGAGACAATTTTACTACTTCCTTTCCAATTCTGATGAATTTTACTTCTTTTTCTTACCTGATGGCTCTGGCTAGGACTTCTAGTACTATGTTGAATAGGAGTGGTGAACATGGGAAACATTTTCTTGTTCCTGATCATAAAGGAAAAGGCTTCAGCCTTTCACCATTGAGTATGATGTTGGTTGTGGGCTTTTATTATGGTAAGCTATGTTCCTTCTATGTTTAATTTGTTGAGAGTGTTTATCATGGATGGATGTTGAATTTTGTTAAATGCTTTTTCTGCATCTATTAATATGATCTTATGATTTTTATCTTTCATACTATTAATGTGATATATCTTTTATTGATTTGTAGATGTTGAGCCATCCTTGTATCCCAGGAATGAATCCCACTTGATCATGATATATGATCCTTTTAATGTGCTGCTAAATTTGGTTTGCTAGTATTTTGTTTAGAACTTCTGCATCTATATTCATCAGAGATATTGCCCTGTAGTTTTCTTGTAGTATCTTCTTTGGGTTTTCTATCAAGGTTTGGGAGTGTTCCTTCCTCTTTGATTTGTTTGAAAGTTTGAGAATTAGCATTAATTCTTCCTTGAATATTTTTAAAATTCACCAGTGAAGCCATCTGGTCCTGGGATTTCTTTGTTGGGAGGTTTTTGATTACCGGTTGACTCAATCTCCTTACTCATTATCAGTCTGTTCAGATTTTCCATTTCTTCCTGATTCAATTTTGATAGGTTATCCTTTTGTTTGATGGATTTATCCTTTTGTTTTAGGCTGTTCAGTTTGTTGGTGTTATTGTTTATAATAACTTAATATCTTTTCTACTTGTAGCATCCATTGTAATGTCTCCTCTTCCATTTATAATTTCATTGATTTGTGACCTCTTTTTTCTTGGTTAGTCTAGCTAAACATTTGCCAATTTTGTTTATCTTTTCAAAGATTCAACTCTTAATTTTGTTAATCCTTTCTGTTGTTTTCCTGTCTCTATTTCACTTACTTCTGCTCTAATCATTCTTTCTTTCCTTTTACTAACTCTGGGTTTAATTTGTCCTCTTTGTAATTCCTTTACATAATTTTGCTTTAAAATATTTAATTTGAGATATTTATCTTTGAATTTACCCTATTTTTGTGCATTGTCATGGTTAATATTTATTCCTACCAGAATGATTTTAGTCTAAGCTTTTGGCTTTTGTTTCATTGCCATGTTCAGCGTTACCTGTCTCTTGCATTAGTAGTTATGCTTTGTTTTTGACTGACTTGAAAGGTGACCATTCTAGTTTTAATTCTGTGAGCTAATGTGCATTTAGAAACACTTAAAACAGGGTTTATCATCACTAAACTGCAGCCATTGATTCCTTCAACTTTTTTCTTATTCCTCACATAGCTACTTCCTGTTTATGATAGCATATGTAATCTGGGATCATTGAACCAAATTATTTTTATGAATTTTTTTTACAAACTAGGTTAAAATTTGAATTTTAACATTTGTAATACTTTATAGTTAACCTTTACTTCTTATATTTAATTGATTTCCACACTCATATCAGGACTTCTACCATGTATGCACTTACATTGTTGAAGTTTTTATTCTGATCAATCTTCAGTCATCTATAGTATTTCTATCAAATTTTATCAGAACAGGTGGAATCTCCAGAGTCCACATAAAAAGAATTATCTCTGTGGCTTTCACACATGGTTGATATAGAAGTATTGATATAGACTTGAATTATCACTTGGTTGATAGAGAATTACTTTCCCCTCAACATGTGTTGTCTAGTATGTCCTGCTATGCTGTGATACTCAGAAGTCTGATTTTGTAATTTTGCGGGAAATCTTTATCTTTTTAGTCCTGAAAATCTCTACATTCTTTATCTTTGTAATCAAAATGTCATCCAGGTTTTGGAGAATTTTTGTTAATTTTGCTTTGGTCACAACAGGACCTTTAATCTGAAAATAGACATTTTTCTTCATCTCAAGAAAACTGTATTCTCCTCTCTAAATAATGCTTTTCTTCTATTTGTTCTAGAATATTCTTTTAGACATGCCAATAACCCACATATTGGATGCTCATACTCATCTGGTTTTCTAAGGCTGCAGTAAAAAAGAGACTCAGTAACAAAAATAGTTCAGAGATCCATGTCTGTTTCATGGGAGAGAACTTTGGATAGTCCACTAACAGAAAGAAGACTCTTCTAATCGGTGTGTAGGAGAGGGGTGAATGAAGAGTTCAGAGAGGAAGAAGGTGGGACCTTGTTTTTAAATGTGAAGAACAGCTATTGGAGGGTTTTAATGAGGACAATGATAGGATAACTTACATTTTAATGTCAAGATCACCTTTCCAACTCAATGGCAGAATGCATTGTGTGGGGAAGAATGAAAATGGAGAGAGAGCTCTCAGACTGGTGCAGTTGACTAAGGAAGAGATAACTGGCTTTGAGGTGATAGCAATGCAGAGGGCAGAGGTGAGAAATTCAGGGCAATTATGGGTAATAGAATCAACAGGAGGTGCTAGACAAGGAATAAGGAAAGAGGAATCTAGAATGACTAAGGTTTTTAACTTAAATAGTGTAGTAGATTTCTAATATAGGGAAGACTGTGCTGAGTGAAACTGCTTAGGTGAGAAAATTGTAAGTTAGGGAAATGAAGGGCAAGTGATTTCCTTTTTAAAGGAAGTTGCTTATATCACCCAAGGAGTAAAGAGGGTCTAAGAACAAGTATTGAAGGACTCTAACATCTAAAGTTCAGTTAGAGGAGAAGAAAAGAAAGAAGACAAGAGGAGTGGCTAGGGAGTGTGCAACTGTCAAAAGTTGCAGAGAGGTTAAAAAAAATAAAGGTTTGAGGAGAAGATAAACTATGAAATAACTACATACTCCCAATTATGAGCCTTCCCACCCCCAACACACAAATTAGAAGAGAGGAAGTCCCTTTACATTTGAGTCCTGATTGTATACCACATTATAGGGCACTCCTGTTTTATTTTAATTAACAACTGTGAAGACAAGACATGTTAGCCTGAAATACTGATGTCAACTCAGTTTGGATTCTTATGGAAGTCATCCAGAAAAATCAGCACACACACAAACACAAAATTATAGGCAATGAAAATGTATACCAACTTAGTATTTATTTCTGAGTTTATAACTGCAAGTTTCAAGACATTGTATTACTGTATCATAGAAAATAAAATTTTTATTTATCAACCTCAGTGATCTAAATGTATTGCTCTAATTAGGATTAAATAATAAACTCTATCAACATCTCTATTTTGTAGGTAAGAAAATTAACACATTTCATGAAAAATGAAATCCATTATATAATGTGTAATACAAAGATCTGAAATAGAATTGGTGTCTTAACTACTTCCCATCTTTAATCAATAAACATATTCCTCTTAAGAGGTGAAAACACTACCCATATTAAAAATATTGAAAATGAACATCACTAATAAACACCTTAAATGATTGATAGTTCTATGTCTCTCTAACATCAATGTATTCATTAACCAGCACTCTGGAATAAAAATATTATGGTTTTTGTTATGGCTTTCTATTTCTTGAATATATTAACTAACTGGAAGAGGTTTCCATTTTGGTGAACCTAACAACTAATGCCATTTGGTTTTAAACAGAATTGTATTTTAATCATCAAGCTAAAGACACAGTAAGAAAATAATGCCATTGTGAGTGAAAGGTTGTCTCAGTCTACTGTTAGCCATGTAAGCAGACATCCCTTAACTCCAGCAGAGGGTCTAAGGCATCCATGGATCCATCTCCTAAGCACCTCAACGTGTACAAATACACTGGACAGTTAAAATACAATGACAGGAGAACATCTTATTAAAACTTTTCATAATAAAACAATACAGAAGTGGAAACACTTGTGACATTTTTTTTTTCTTATTTTGGTAATAAGATCATAATACTTTATACTTCCGTGATACTATTAAGGTTTAAAGAATAAAATAAGCAAGACAGTTTGTAATACACTTGAAATATGAAAGACTGCACTATAACTTTTACAGGCACAAAGTTCTTTAAGTTCCAATCAAGTCTGGTCAACCACATTATTCATTAGGATAACTTCAAGTAAGCCTATATATAAGCAGTTCTCTACAAATGGTTCTTATTTGCTACATAGTTCTTAGGATAAACGTGTTTATACTTTGACTGAACCGTCACGTAGATACTATAAACATGGCGGCTGTATATTACTATTCGGTGAAATGTCCTGACCTCTTTCAAGATTTCTTCAGTCTTTTTTTCAGTGGACAAAAGATTTTCTAAAAAGTCTGAATCTTCTAAGTACAGTTCATCACCTAAAAAATAATATTGTAATTCCACAAAGTGTTATTTTATGGAACATTCTGATACATTAGTGACATAAAAATCAGTATTTATTTTTATCTATGTCATGTGTTTGGAAGTGAGATGGTTGTTAACCTGAATTTTATGAACTTACCTCAGTTACTTTCTTATGCTTTTAATATCGACACCCTCTTGGCTCCCCATTCCCCGGCCAAGAATTTTCTTTGGACACATAAATATTTATTACTGGTATTTTTTCATCATTAACATTTGCACATAACTTTTATGCTAGTTAATGATTCTCTTTTTCTTAGTCAATGTTAATATTGGCCTTGATATCCAAATATTTTGGTGTTTCAATGTGAGCTGCTCTAATATTTTTAAGGTTAAATTGGAGAAATTATCATTTATACATCAAAACTACTACATTGTCCCACTGTAGGATAAGTAACAGCCATCACTATTCTGAGAACTGAGACACACTGCCATAAGTAAGACAACAAATTCTGAATCAAACAACTGATAATTTATAAGTTTTCATAATTCAAAATTAAGATATAAAAAAGTAAGATAATACATGAGAAAGAACTTTGTCAATGTCTAGGAAATACATTTATATAAAATGTGTAAATAAAGTGACTTACAGAACTTCTGGTTATAATAAATACTATATTTTAAAGACTTTGATCTTATTTAATTAATACCACTATAGTGTATAAAACACAGACTGTAATTCATGTCTCTGTGTTGGGCAATACTGCCATGTAGCCCAGTCCGTTAAATGTGAATACTGAAATGAAGAATATATGATGCTTCACTGATTTACCTGGTAAAAGCTGTATCATTGCATCAGCAGTTACAAATGTGATTGGCAGCCATCTTTCCACCCCTTCTGAGGCACGATCCAAACAAAATTTGTGCAAATCAGAGATAGAGGCAAAGTTTTCCAGTCTTTTTACTTCATAAAACTGTGGGGGTGGCAACCAAATTTTCTTCGATATGAAACTTTGGGTTGCCTCTGATGGAGATGACCACTGTGGAAGACAAAGGTAGGTTTTCTAAGGTTCATTCCATAGACAATGAAAGATGTAAGACTGTTAGATCAGTACCTAAGATCTAATTGAAGATGTACAATTAACTCATTAATGTGCCTTGCGAGAGTCCTCTGAGACGAGAAGATTAGGTGAAAAAAGCTCAGTTGATCCCCTTACGAGATTGTCAACTGATTGTAAGAACTAGTAACTCTGTATAGCTCAATCAAGGGTTGACCTGGGAGAACTGTACAGTATAAAAAGCATAAGATGCTGGAAACGCAAAGTAGTTCTGGTCAAGCCCAAAAGAAGACTCTGACATGTACATGCACGACAGCAGATTGAGAACTTAATGCCCATTTTTTCCTCCTATAAATGGGTGCCTTGGCTAGACGCTGAGGATTTGGTGGTGGACAAGACAAGGCTCTCTGAGACCCTATGGGGCCTGCAGCAACCAGAATGTAGCATGTTACATGTGCCACATGTTACAATCGGGGTAAAGAGGAGCAACAGGAGCTTTCAAGAAGAGAGGCATGACTCAGTCTGCACCTGAAGGCATGTAATAGCAGGGTATCGACCAGTGTTTGCCTATTTAACTTAAGTGACCTCACTACTGTGACCTGCCCTCCTTCCCAAGCCTTCCTTCCATACACAGTTAGACAAAAAGGGCTGATTCAATGAATATGGAATAACTCCAAAAGATCTTTCTTGAACTGGTTTATTCAATGTAACTCCAGAGGGAAAATGTGTTCCCAGCCTGGGGAAAATAAACCTTGGAAGCCAAAATCAGTCAAAGGGAAAAATAAAGTAGGAGAAACTCGTTCATTGCTTACAAGAATCATGGCTCTGTCTGTCTACTCCTGCTCGGCTGTGTCTCTCCCTGCCCTGGCTGGGAAGAAGAAGAAAAAAAACCTCTCTGGTCACTAGGCAAGCTCACATCTCCACCTTCCTTGTAATCACCTTCTCTCCACTCCTTGGAAACACACCTATTGATATGGAGATGCACTAAGGTCAGCAGAGAGATTCTGGAAATACTGTAACTTTGCCCACACTCCATATCCATTTACAATGGGAGAAACAGATTCCCACATACAAACCCAGGGAGTTGAAATTGATTTCTACCATGGATAACCAAAGGCCAAACAAAGGTTTAAAAACTTGTATGTACTTAAACATCCCCTGAGAAACCTGTTAAATCTTCAATATGGTGCTCAGCAAGACACTGCAGATCATTCTAAAGTTGGCCAGGGATGCATTTTGAAAAACAAAGCTCAGGCCTCAAAGGACCACCCAATCTCTAAATTATTTGCAAAGCATTCTGCCTTGTCAGTTCCATGTGAGTTCAGCGATAACAAGCAAGAGGAAGGGTTAAACAACAGGCATCAACCCATGTAATTCAACCTACTCCAGTTAATACAGACCATAGGTTAAAGGAACATACCATTTACTAGTTATTTGTTATTAGTAAAGCACTGCTCAAAATACTTTACATAAAATATTTCCATTCCTTAGCACAACCCTGCATACTCTCATTTTACAGATGAGGAAACTCAGGCAGCTCCGTTAACTAGAAAATTTGGGCTTCAAACTTGGGAGTGGGGAGCTTGGCTCTACACTCTACTGTTTCTACTATGTTTTTTAACCTCAGCATTACTGACACTTGAAGCCAGACCATCCCTGTGGGGGTCTGTCCTGTGCACTGATGATGTTTAGCAGCATCCCTGGGCTCTAGCCTGTAGAAGTCCCCAAGCTGTGACAACTAAAAATGTCTCCAGACATTGCCCAGTGTACCCCGGGGCAGGGTGGGCAAAACATCCACTTGTGTTGAGGATCACTTGGCTAAACAAGGTTAAGACTGTTTATTGGAACCACCACTTCCAGCCAGGAGTGCCAAAATTACCTTCCTCCAACTTAATAAAATAATAAAGAATGGACAAAATCTATGAATCCATGATTTTCAGACACTGAGAAGTACATTAATTATAATTTGGTGAGAAAAGAAAACAAATGAGGTGAACTCTATTATTGCCAAGACTTTCTGCCTAAAGGCAATCCCGAGACTACAGCACAAGGATGGAGAACCTAATCAGACTATAGGATTTTCACTGACTTGAGACAGACCAGAGGTTGGGAAGGCCCACACAGGCTAGAATTTGGAAAGCAATGTGTCAGAGAAGGGAATCTTTGCCCTTGAATCTCTGCTAAACACTAATTTCTATATGCATAAAGTGAAACCACGTGCCACTGGAAAACACTGATTCCTGAAAAAAGAATAATTACCTGGGAGCTTTAAGATTAAAAATTCCCAGGGCTCACAAAGGGCCAGGAATTTTCCAAACTCCCTTCAGCTACAATGGAGAGACCTTGTTGAATATAAGGGGCATTTAGTAGACCAGAGAAGGGTCACATGTTATAAGTGCAGGTAAATTAGCTTTAGAATAAAGGCTACTATTGACCTACCCCAAAACTGCTTAAAAAACAAACCTCATCCTTCCAAGACTGACCCAGGAAGAAAGAGAAAATCTAAACAGACTAATTACCAGCAATGAAATTGAATTGGTAATCAAAAAACTACCTAGGAACAAAACCCAAGGACCAGATGGCTTCACCGCTGAATTTTATCCGACATTTAGAGATGAACTACTACCTATCCTCCTTAAAGTTTTTCAAAAGTAGAAGAGGAGGGAAAATAACCAAACTCATTCTATGAGGCCAGCATCACTCTAATACCAAAACCAGGCAAAGACACCACAAAAAGAAAATTACAGACCAATATCCCTGATGAACATAGATGCAAAAATACTCAACAAAATATTAGCAAACTGAATTCAAAAATACATAAAAAAGATCATCCATCATGATTAAGTGGGATTTATTCCAGGGATGCAAGGATGGAACAATATTTGAAAATCCATTAATATCATCCATCACAACAAAAAGGACAAAAATCACATGATCATCTCCACAGATGATGAAAAAGCATTTGACAAAATTCAACATCCATTCATGATAAAAACCCTCAACAAAACAGGTATAGAGGGCAAGTACCTCAACATAATAAAGGCCACATATGACAAACCCATTGCCAACATCACACTTAACAGCGAAAAGCTGAAAGCTTTTCCTCTAAGATGGGGAACAAGACAAGGATGCCCACTCTCCTCACTTTTATTCAATGTAGTACTGGAGGTCCTAGCCACGTCAATCAGACAATACAGAGAAATAAAAGGCATCCTTTTATTTCTTTTGGTAAGGAAGAAGCTAAACTGTCACTCTTTGCAGATGACATGTACATAAAAAAAACGTAAAGAACTCACAAAAAAACTACTAGAACTAATATCTGAATTCAGCAAAGTTGCAGGATACAAAATTAATATATAGAAACCTGTGGCATTCCTACATACTAATGATGAACAAGCAGAAAGAGAAATCAGGAAAACAATTCCATTTACAATTGCATCAAAAAGAGTAAAATACCTAGGAATAAACCTAACCAAGGAAGTGAAAGACCTATAACCTGAAAACTACAAGACATTCATGAGAGAAATTAAAGAAGACACCAATAAATGGAAATACTTGCCATGCTCATGGATAGGAAGAATTAATATTGTCAAAATGGCCATCCTGCCTAAAGCAATACACAGATTCAATTCAAACTCTATCAAAATACTGACAGCATTCTTCAACCAACTGGAACAAACAGTTCTAAAATTCATATGGAACCACAAAAGACCCCGAATAGCCAAACCAATCCTGAGAAGGAAAAATAAAGCAGCAGGGATTATGTTCCCTAACTTCTAGCTCTACTACAAAGCCAAAGTAATCGAGACAATTTGGTACTGGCACAAAAACAGACCCACAGATAATGGAATAGAATGGGGAGTCCAGATATAAACCCAAGCATATATGGTCATTTAATATGCAATAAAGGAGCGATAGATATACAATAGGGAAATGTCAGCCTCTTCAACAACTGGTGTTGGCAGAAATGGACAGCTACATGTAAGAGAATGAAACCGGATTACTGTCTAACTCCATATACAAAAGTAAACTCAAAATGGATCAAAGACCTGAATGTCAGTCAGGAAACTATAAAACTCTTAGAAGAAAACAAGAAAAAAATATCTTGAATATAAACACGAGCAACTTTTTTCCTGAATACATCTCCTCAGGAAAGGGAAACAAAGGAAAAATGAACAAATGGGACTACCTCAAACTAAAAAGTTTCTGTACAGTAAAAGGCACCATCAGTAGAACAAAAAAGCATCCTATGGTATGGAAGAATATTTCATAAACAACATATCTGATAAGGGGTTAACACCCAAAATAATATAAAAACTCACATGCCTCAACACCCAAAAAGCAAATAACTCAATTAAAAAATGGGCAGAGAATCCGAACAGTCACTTCTCCAAAGAAATCAGATGGCCAACAGTCACATGAAAAGATGCTCCACATCGCTAATCATCAGGGAAATGCAAATTAAAACCACAATGAGATATCACCTCACACCAGTTAGGATGGCCAACATCCAAAGACAAGGAACAACAAATTCTGGCAAGGATCTGGAGAAAGGGGAACCCTCCCACACTGCTGGTGGGAATGTAAATTAGTTCAAGCATTGTGCAAAGCAGCATGGAGGTTCCTCAAAAAACTAAAAATAGAAATACCATTTGACCCAGGAATTCCATCCATTGCAATTTACCGGAAGAAAACAAGATTACTGAACAAAGGAAAAACTGAAGGAACAAAACAGCAGCAGAATCACAGAACCCAAGAATGGACTAACAGTTACCAAAGAGAAAGGGACTGGGGAGGATGGGTGGGGAGGGAGAAGGGTGGGGAAGAAGAAAGGGAGCCTTACGATTAGCATGTATAATGTGGGGGGGGGCAGGGAGGGCTGTGCAATACAGAGAAGACAAGCAGTGATTTTACAACATCTCACTATGCTGATGCACAGTGACTAATGGGGTATGTGCAGGGGACTTGGTGAAGGGGGGAGTCTAGTAAACACAATGTTCCTCATGTAATTGTAGATTAATGATACCAAAAAAAAAGACTGTATATCAGTGATACCGTAATAAAAAAAAACTTCATAGGGATCAAGTTTATTTGCAATAACTTAACTTCATGTCAGGAAAAGTGCAAAAATCTTTAAAGGAATGTGGCAAAACCTAGTACTCAATTTAAAAAAATCACAGTGTACAATATCCAACCAGCAACTGCAAGACCCATGACAAAACAGGAAAATGTGACCCATAACTAGAAGAAAAATTAGTCAACAGAAATCCATAAATTACAGCTGACAGAATTAGGAGAAAAGGACATTAAAACTACGGTTACAAGTATGTCCCATTGGTCAAAGACATATAGAAATATGTGAACATGAGAGAAACAGAAAATGTTTTTTAAGAAACTAAATGAAATTCTAGAGATGAAAAATTTCTATAGTGAAAAAAATACTGGATGCTATTTACAGCAGATTAGAAAGTACATAAGAAAAAAGAAAACTTGGAAACAGTCGCAGAATCTATTCAAAATAAAGCAAAGAGAAAAAGAGATTGAAAAAAAATGAACATGGTACAGCAACCTATAGGACATTATTAAGTAGTCCAATACACATGTAACTAGAGTCCCAGAAAATAGGGGAGGTGAAAAAGATTTGAAAAAATAAATAATAAAGCAAAGCAAAAACCATGTACATCACAATCAAGTTGCTAAACACCAATGATTAAGAAGTATTTAAAGCAACTACACACAGCAAAACAAACAAACAGAAACACCAAAACATTTTGTACAGCGAAAGAATTATACAAACTAGTGAATAAGGAAGATCTTTTGAGTACCAACAGAAAAACAACCTGTTCATCCAGAATTCTATACCCAACCAAAATATCTTTCAAAAAACCAAGGGCAAATAAAGTATTTTTCAGATAAACAAAATTTAGAGGATTCATTGTCAGATGATCTGAAATGCAAGGCATTAGAGAAAGTTCTTTAGGCAGAAAGATACCAGATTTAGATTTAAATCTACACAAAGGAATGAAGAATGCTGAGTGGTATATACGCAAGTAAACATAAAAGACTTTCCCCCCTCATTTTCACAGTCTTTAATGGATTGTTTAAGACAAAATAATAAGTGTATTGTGAAGTTTATAATAGCAGTAAAGTCAAAAGTATGACAGTAATAGCAAAATACAAGAGGGGAGAAATCTAAGTATATCGTTGTAAGGGCTTAACATGATGCAGGAAGTGAAAAATGTATACTGCAAACTCTAGAGCAACCACAAAGAAGTATAGTTAATAAGTCAACAATGGAGAGAAAATAGAGACCTAAAAATATTCAGTCCAAGAGAAATAGGAAAAGAAAAAGGGTGCAAAGAATAGACAGGACAGGCAAAAAACTAACAGCTAGATGGTATATTTGCATCTAACCTTACTGATAAATAACATTAAATATAGAAGATCTAAACATTCGATTAAAAGGCAGAAACTGCTATACTAGATAAAAAAGCAAGACTATATGCTGCCTACAAGAAATACATTTTAAGTATAAAGATAGGTTAAAAGTAAAGGATGGAAAATGATATATTAAGCTATTGCTAATCAAATGAAAGGTAAAATGGCTATATTAGTATAAGATAAACATCAGATTTCAGAATAAGGAATATTACCAGGGATAAAGATATTTCATAATAATCAAGGTGTCAATCCATCAAATTTTACTAGTCTGTGCAGCACCTCAACATACATGATGCAAAACCTGAGAGAAGGGAAAAAAGAAAAAGATAAAACACATAATTATTTGTTGAAGATTTCAGCATTCCTCTCTCAGTATTTGATGGAACAAGTAAAAGATATGGAAGACCTGAAAGACCCTATCAACGAACTTAACCTCACATTTTTAAGAACACTCCACCAAACACAACAAAATACATAAGGTTTTTAGGTGTAAATGGAACATTCACAAAGATAAGCCATATTTGTGGCCCTAAAGCAAGTCTCAATAAACTTAAAAAGACTGGAACCACACAAAGTATATACTCTGAGGAAACAGAATTAAACTGCTGTGGGATGAAATGAGTTAATGCATGTAAGGTGCTTAGAAAGGAGGGAGGCTGGGGCCTGAGCAGCACCACATAGCTACTGGGATCTCCACCGCAGCCTTGCTGGGATGAAAAGGTGGGTGGGCAGGAGACAGAGAGCACTTCACCATGACCCTGCTGCAGGGCTGAGGGCCGGGACAATCTCGGTCCCGTGGTCACTCAGTCACTTACTGGCTGTATGTTTCTGAGGAAAGTACACACAGTCCCCAATTTATCATAGTTTGACAGGATTTTTCAACTTTCCAATGGTGCCAAAGTGACATGCATTCAACAACAACAAAAAAACGTACTTCAAATTTTGAATTTGGATGTTTTCCTGGGCTACAGATATGCAGTAAGAAAGTCTCTTCTGATGCTGGCAGCACCCAGGTGCAGCTCCCAGTTAAACATGGGATCAGGAGAGTCAACAAGGATACGCTCATAACCATTTCCCTTTCAGTATAGGATTCAGTAAATTTCGTGAGATATTCAACACTATATAAAATTGGCTTTGTGTTAGATGATTTTGCCCAATTGTGGGCTAATGTAACTACTCTGAACACTAAGGTCGGCTATACTGTGCTACAATGTTCCATAAGGCAGTTCTAATAAATGCACTTTTGATTTAAGATACTTTCAACTTACTGAGTTTATCAGGCCGGAACCATACAGTAAATTGAGAACGAGCTATACCTAGCCTCTCTAGGCTCAGCCTTTCGGGGGTTCGGGGAGGGGCTTTGCGGCGCCCCGGGGCCCCCTTCTCCAGTTCCCGTGGGTCCTCACGCCCCACCAAGGGGACGGTCTACCTGGTAGTCCACCACCTCGGCCAGGTCTGGGTAGACGGGCGGCGGCTCGCGCAGGCAGCACAGGAAGAAGGTCGTGTCAAAGCGGCGGCCGCCGGGGCGCGTGAACGGCGTGAGCCAACCGCTCCAGTCGCTCAGCGCCCAGATGTTGGGTGTGCAGTCCAGGTGCGCACACAGGCGCAGAAAGTGGCGCGCGTCCCTGCGGACGCGGGCGCGCCAGTCGGCCAGGCCGGGCGGCGGCTCGAGGGCGCGGCCCAGCTCGGCCGCAGCGGGCGCCGAGTCCCTGGGCCCCCAGAACCCGCGGGGCCGCAGGAGCAGCACGCCCGCCTCCTCGAAGGCCTCGCGGATGGCGCAGATGCGGAAGGCTATGTCATCAGGCAGCACCTGCGGGTCCCCAGCGTCCGGTCGCCCCTGCGAGTCCCCGGCGTCAGGCCGCCCCGGGAAGGCGTTGCGCGCGGGAGGCGCTGGGCCCAGGCTGAAGCGCGGCGGCCTGTGGTGCGGCGCGAAGAGGCTCAGCCACTCGGCCGAGCGGTCGGCCGTGTCTAGCACGCCGCCCGGGAAGACGTGCGCCCCAGGCATGAAGCCGTGGCCGCCGGAGCGCTGCAGCAGCAGCAGCCGGAAGCCCTCTGGGGGCGGCGGGGCGGCGGGGCCTGGGTGCGTCCAGCCCGCCGCCAGCACCACGGAGGCCGCCCTCCGCCAGCCGCTTGGGCCCGGCCGCAGGGAGCCGCTCATGGCGGGCGGTGGCGGCGCGCGGCTTTCAGGCTTCGTGTTCTGCGCGGCCGGGGCTCCCGCGCCCCACTCTACCGCCTCCAGCAGTCTTTATGGGCTTGCGGCCGGCACCTTGGTCCGCGTCTCCTAGGACGAACCCTGGGCGTGGAGCTCCCTGGGCGCTCCGTGAACACGAGCTGTTCAACCTTCCCTGACGCCTGCCTGTGGGAGGGGCCCGGCGTTGGGCCGTCGTTCCCAGCCCGGCCACTCTCGCGGGACAAGGGCTGTCACAGTCTTCTGAAAAGAAGGTAGCGCCATCCCCACGCAGGACACTCGGACCACGAGCAGGAATGCTTACCGGCGCTCTTGACCTGCCCCATGGTAAAATGCTATGCAATTTTGTCACCAAACCTGGAGACCGTACCCCACCGAAACCAGAGAACTAGGACTTTCTTAAACAGCGGGCCGACACCTGGCTGTGTTTCTTTGGGCGGGGGAGAAGGTCCAGAGGGCGGGTCTCCGAGCTTTATCCTACCCTATGAACCTTTAGCTTACGAGCCATACCAATGAGAAACTAATGGATGAACCGGATGCCAAAACTTAAATTTCCCCTGCATAGCCTGAATGTGAAAGGTCCTCTTTGAATTCCTGCACCCCAGGGTAATCTGTCTTATGTTCCGGACAGGTTTGTCAGGGCACCTGGGGACACCATAAGCGTGAGATCATTTGATGATTACACTTCCATGAGAGATGTTTAATCCAGGCAAAGAGATGGGGATTTCTGTCCACCTGGCTGTCATACTCCTACCTCCAAGAAAAATATCAGTGTCTCTCAGAAAGAGCCTGCTTAAATCTGAATCTTCTCTTTCACAACTGATCAGTCATCAACAGCTGCTCCCACAATTGATATAATTGATCATGCATTTGTTATGTTTTGGGGTGAACTACAGACCATACTTTTGCTAAGCTGCTGTCATTTTAATGTGGATTATTTCCTGGAGGAGAACCTACAGATGGCAGTACCAGGTTTTATGTTGATTTTTATTGGCATCGTTTCCTAAAGGTGCAAATCCCTGTGTACTGACTGCATCTCAGAAATAAAAAACAAGGCTGAACGTTGAGAAAAGCATACGAGGAGTCAAGGGAGGATACATGACTTATTAGGAGGGTATACCAACTTTCATCCACCTTGAGTCACAGAATCCACAGTTGGGGAATCCCTCCCTGAACTGCTTCCCAATTGCGTGCAGCTCTCTGCTCTAAGACAATCATTTCAGAATCCATTGTACAGACCGGGGTGGCCCCCTGGGGCCTATGTTTTTTTTAACATTCCCACACTCCCCAGGTAATTTCAGTACTATGAGCCATGAGAAGCTGTGAAAAGTGGTGACATGATCAAGTTCATATCTTCGAAGGTCACCCTGACAGCAGCTTGGTGACTCAGTTGTTTGGAACTGCACTGGAAACCCATGGAATGCTATTTAGACAGTAGGAAATGGACTTGATATAATGTGGTAATTGGTTGAATATACAGAGAAAGGGAGAAAAAGGAGTTAAAGTTCAGGCTTGGGAGACTGAAGTAGAAAAAGTCTTTTTCTACTTCACTTTTCACCCCAGAGAAAGTGATCCAAGAGAAAGGAAGAAAGAAACCACGATGCTTTTATGACTCAGCCTCAGAAGTCACACTCCGTCATTTCCACAGTATTCTATTACACTTCCCTATTCAGTGTGGGATGGGACTACATCCCTTCAGTAACAGTCCTTCAATCCTAGGAGTAAGAATAATCCTAAGAGTAATATTAATATTTACTAAGCCCTTACTGTGTGTGAAGTTCTAGGAACTTCGTATAATCCACACACTGTATAACCCTCACAAAACCTTACAAGGTGGAAACAGCTACTGCCATTTTACAGATGCAAAACTATTCATAGAGGGGTCAAGTGTCTTCAGCAAGGACACATTCTCTTCATTGTAAAATAACACCATTTTATAGTTAAAAATGTATAATTCAGTATCAGCTAGTTTTCCCAAAAGCTGGTCACTCCTGAATGAGATGACCAAGACCTGGAGTGCATAGCACAGTGATGCAGTTTGCTTGGACTTTAACCAATGCAGAACCATCTCCAGACTGCACACTGCCATGTCCATCTTACTCAGGAGGCTCTCCAATGATGCAACACCAGTTTATGCATGCATATAGAGAGCACATCCTATAACCCTCAGTTACCTTAGCTGTAGCCAAGAACCAAAATAGAAGCAAAGAACAGATCCTGAGTAGCAAAAGCGATACAAATATATTCTAATTGAATGCTCACAGGAAAAAATTAATTTATGGATATATTACCTATTGCTGTTAACAAATTCCTCTACAACTTGGTGGCTTAAAACAATAAACATATATCTCACAGTTTCTGTAAACCGGGAATTCAAGAACTTCAAAGCTGCATGGTTCTGGCCCAGTGTCTCCCACGAGATTTTGGTAGGCATGTCAGTGAAGGCTTGACTCGGGGGTGGGGGATCCACTTCCACGGTGGCTCACTCACATGGCTGTTGGCCAGAGGCCTCAGTTCCTCCCCACATGGGCCTCTCCTTAGGGGTAGTTGAATGTCTCTGATACTTGGCAGTGAACTTCCCCAGAGAAAGTGATCCAAGAGAAAGGAAGAAAGAAACCACGATGCTTTTATGACCCAGCCTCAGAAGTCGCACTCCATCATTTCCACAGTATCCTATTACACTTCCCTATTCAGTGTGGGATGGGACTACATGAAAATACAAGGAGGTGGGGATCATTGTGGGCCATCTTGGAGGCTGGCTACCACAGCGAATAAAAAAATGAAATCATCTGACTATTAGAAGAAAGTAAGTAAATTCCTCTATATAATCTTTGACTCAAAATCTAGAAGCAATAAAGGAAAAGAGTGATTAACTTGACACTGAGGAGACGTTTGATTATGACAATTTTTTATAACTTGATTATGACATATTTATAACTTGATTATGACAATGCCATAGAAAATCTAAGACATGATAAAATGGAAAAATTATCTGTAGTGCCTGTCACAATGCATTAAGAGAGAGAAAAAAACAGGAAAAAATACCCCTCCAATTGTGTGCAAAAATGGGCAAGAGATATGAAGACAGTTCACAGTGATTTATTTATTACTCACACAACCTCCAAGTGTCAGAATCTGTCTTCAGACTATCAACATATTCTCAGAGTGCCCTGCCCAACCCTGTTCTGCCAGGAGCACAGTGCCAGCTGCCCCAGGCCTGACAGTAAATACACAGAGCAATCCCCTACTAGTTCTAGCAATTGCCATGTGCCACTTGGTCATGAGAGAGTGAGTTGCTTTGTTTATGACAATGGTTGCTTACTTCATAGCTCAGGACCGTTTACTCTTTATTCTTATGTTCTATTGTTCCTTCCCAGCTATCTTTACGATAAGTTGACTTGATTTATTAGAACGTGCATAACCCTGAAAGAAAAAAAAAACTTACCAAACATGTTATGTTTCTTCTTACCCGTAATCCCAAGAAGGCTTTTATTTCAATCTCTAGCTCAGTAAGCCCAACTTCATTTCCATTATCCATTATTTATCAGGTTTTACAGTTGAAAAAAAAAGGAAGAGAACATAACCTGCAGGGCTAGGCATGGAGAGATGACTTCACCTGAGAGACTCAACAGCAGCAGGAAAGTTTGTTTAGCCTACCTGGAAACTAGGGTATGTCCCGGGATTAAACAAAATTCACCAGTGATTGAACAGTAACAGCTTATGCACCAAGGATGTTTTCTCATATCTCATGTTTATGTTTGCTCATAAAACATAGGGATTCCATTTATATGACATTCTGGCAAAGGCAAAACTATAGGGACAGAAATCAAATGAGTAGTTGCCAGAGCCTGGGGTGGGAGGAAAGGATTGGCTACAGAAAACATGAAGGAACTTTTGAGGAGTGATGGAAACATTCTGTCTTGATTGTGGTGATGGCTACATGATTGTATACATTTGTCAAAACTCAAAACTGCACTCCTCAGAAGGGTGAGTATTACTGTATTTAAATTACACACTAATAAGTTTGACTTAAAAATGTATAGATTCCAACTTCTGAATCAATATGAATTTCAATCTGTTTTCTGTTTAATAAATACTAGGCTTTCTTGGACTCAGCCTCAGAGTCTGAATTTAAATTCCTAATCTAACTTAAATGCTATAAATAAGTAGAATTTACACACATTTGCTTTTAAGTCCCTTCATTAATTCTGATGTGGACTAAAATCACAGTAAGCTTAGTTCATTTGATTGTTAATATTCATATGGAATTTCTAACAGACTAATTTTATTTTTTTTAATTAAGGTATTATTGATATACACTCTTATGAAGGTTTCACATGAGCAGCATTGTGGTTTCGACATTCACCCATATTATTAAGTCCCCCCTACCCCATTGCAGTTTTTGTCCATCAGCATAGTAAGATGCCATAAAATTATTACTTGTCTTCTCTGTGACCTACCTATATTGCATGTGCTAATTTTAATGCCCTTTAATCCCTTCTCCCACGCTCCCAACCCCCCCTCCCTAAACCCTTCCCTTTGGTAAATGCTAGTCCCTTCTTGAAGTCTATGAGTCTGCTGCTGTTTTGTTCTTTCAGTTTTACTTTGTTCACTAACAGACTAATTTTAGACAATAACCACCAAAATCTAAGTTTCTATTTCACTATTGCACCCAAACCAACAGTAAACACCAAAAAGAAAAAAAAACCTGAACAAAATAACACTTTCTTGTTTGACTGAATTGTTAAGTGTTTTAAGCTCTGGGAGGGATGTTTGAGTTCATTAGTACAGATACCCCACCCCACCCCCATCCCACAAATGAGAGAAGTGAGGCACAGGGAGATCAATGACTTGTCTGATGGGCTTGGAAAGAGAGAGGCACAGTCCCTGCCCATCACTGGCCTGGTCTTGAGGGGGGCGGCACTCCCCAAAGGAACAGAAGAGGTGAGTCTTGCAGCACTTCGTTTCTCAGGCTCACACTCTTAACAAGCAGTCATTACAGAATAGAGAACTACATCTGAAAAGCAATCAAATAGCTAAAAATGTAAAATGTATCCATGCACATTGAAAAGGAAAATGCAGCATTACCAGGGACCTCATTCACACCAGAACTCTTTCAACCAAAACTACTTTTTAGACATCACACATCTTAAACATCACACAACTTCCTGTAGACCTGAGATAAATCATGAAGTTTATGCTCCAATTTTATTTACCAAAAATATTTTTCCCTTTGTGGCATTTAAAAGCAATTTCTTGGAGCACAGAGAAAAGAAATTGCCAGGTACTTTTTCCTCTCACAAACATTATTCCTTTTTGTTTTCATCTTTTTTAAACTAATAGTAATAGCTCAAAGTTCCCATGATAAGTCAGGATATTTCAAGGTCATATCTTCTCAGTATCAGATAAAGCAGTACTATTTTCTCCAAAGAGAAGCAAGGGATGATTTTTCTTTACAGGTACTTAACCTCACCAGAGATTTGTATAGCATTTAACTTTGGAAGAAAATATTTATCCTTTAACTTGTACCTTTAATTTGGGAAAGTAGATGTTCTCTGTCATAGCCTCTAACATTGACCATTTCTAACATTTTGAATTTTTTTTAATCATGTATATCAGATCATATCAAATGTTTTTAGAAAATTAATGACTCTGATATCAAACATGTAAAATGAATTAGGTTTCTATCAGACAGCAACGCCTTGAATTATATATAGAAACGAGAGCAGAGAGATAGAGTTAGAAAGCAGCCTATCGCTCAAGGAGAAAGTGATTTTATTTGCATCACATAACAAAAGTTCTTTTAGGCAATTTCATAACTCAAAATAATACCAAATATTTCTAGTGTCTAGAATTTTCAAACTCAAAGGGTCATCTAGGTTAATAGTTTCACAGGATAAATGTTTATTCTAATTCAGCTTTTTTCTTGTGTTTGCAACATTTTACCACTAATTTCAGTGAGCAGAGGATTCTCAAAATCAAGTACACAGCTGATTGCACAGAAATTAAATACAAGGCAAGGATCTGCCATGTGGGGGAAAGAGTATCAACAAAAAAAATTTATCCCAGTTGCTGTCTATGGACACACAACTTCTGATGGGCTGTTTCTTTAATAGGTTTTGCTGAACACTGTTTTTTTTTTTTCATGAACCAAAACATCTTGATAAGAACACAGAGTCACAGTCTTAGAAACAAAAGAATATATTTAGGGCTTAGTTTTTAGGGACATTTTCTGACACTGGAAAATGTTAAAATCTTTCCTGAGAGATGAAACTTTGGGGAAGGTGACAGAGCTTCCCTGTTGTGCTGTATGTGGCAGGAGGAAGAGTGGTTGAAAAACTGTGGCATCTCTGAAGGTGCCCTGGTCAACAGGTGCAAAATAACTTGAAGTGGCCTCTATTCGGATGAGGCAGAAGGAGTTCCTTTTATTAGTTATTGTCATAAAACTCTTAATTGACTTAAGACCTGGTGGATCTTTAAAAGCCATTATCACAGACACACACAAATAGACCCCATGTTTTCATTATTGAAGTTACTGGAATCTGTGTGCTGAGGAGGAACTGGAATGGTCTGGGCTGGGAAGGTGGTCCTTAGGACTGGATGTCCAGACAACACTTCTGCTATTTGCCTCTACCCGTCGGCCCTCCAAAGCTGCCCTTTTGATGAATTGTCAATTCCCTCCTCCTGGTCCCCTTTCTCACTTCTGGGGTACAAAAGAAAACCAAAATCCTTGTCAGTTTTCAGGCAAATCAGTCTCTGGGTTTTATTCCAGATTACTTTTAGAGAGATAAACGCCATCTGTTTTCTTAGCCTTACTTCTCCAACAATGCTCTCTCTGGACCACAGGTGGCACTGCTCAGTCAAATTCCAGCCTTGTCGCAGGATTTTCCACATTTTCAACTTTACTGACTGAAAGAAGCAGAGGCCACTTCAATCATCTAAACCTTGGTTCCAGTAGTTTATGCTCTTACCTCCTGCGTTCAAGGAGATCGACTTAAACAGATGTATGTTTAGTAACCAAGGCTTATAAGTAAAGACTGCTGTGTTTGATTCATTGGCACCTATGAATTCTTGGCTAAGTGTCCTTTATTTAAAAACAGCTTTTATAGTAAGAATATGGTTGGTTATGTGGTTTTTCTTGAAAATTATGGTAATTTTTAAAAAGCTTCTTAAGTTCTGAGTTAAAGCTTTTACATTCTAACTCAATCTCGGGGCTAATTGGCTGAAAACCTCTGTGCATCATTGATGCAATTTTATCCTCTCAGAGAGCTGTGCAGCTCCCTCCAAAGCAAGTTCTCCTCCAGGCCAGCAAACCAAATGCAGGAGATAGATAGGATTAAGGGCTCCAAAGAGGATTCCCCAGCCCTCTCCCAACAGAGGATCAAAAATTCTGGTCTAGTTCTGGAACAGAAATACAGTCCAGCAAAGGAGAAAGTGCCTGTTTAAATAGCATGTGTCCCTTCCCTTCCCAAAGCTTGTGCCCCTCCCAGGCTGACTCGAGGATGCGATTTTCAATAGACAAATATGCACAGTGGACCCAGGCTGGGGGGGGGGGGGCAGGTTCCCTTGTCTGAATTCCTAAGCAGAGTCAGACCTTTCGGGGGGTAGGGGGGCGGAAAGAAGTCACGACTCCAGACCTCTTCTATCTGCTTTTTGTGGCTATGTGCCAAGAAGCAAAATCGTTCGTCAAAGAGAAAGCACTTTGCACGAACTTCTATTTGCACATGCTCCTAAATTTAGGCCCCAAATGATGAAGGTAATAAAAACTGCTTACATCTTCTTGCGTTGCTTGTCCAGGAAACAAAACCACCAGCCACACACAGCAAAACAGCTCCCCTCTCCTTTATTTCACTTAACCCCCTTTTTAAACTGCCCCACGCAGAGATTGGGAATCGCTGACGGGTGGGGGCTGCAAGCTCGATTCAGTGTAAATACACCCCAGCAGCTCGGGAAACCCGGAGGAATCTGGGGACTGTCACTGTGGGCGATTGTCTATTAATAGGGGATAAAACACTGCATACATTAGCGCTAATGCCCTGGTGGCCCCTGCAAAATTAACTCCTCCTAGGCCAGCAAGAGGAAACCAGGTTTTGTCCAGGCAGATGTGTGCTTGAAACGCGCGTGTATATATATGCACCTAGGGATTTCGAACCGCTCCCCTTAAACATGCCAGATCCCCCTCCCATTCCAAGTCTTGGCGGTTGGGTTCCTCCCAGAAGGGGTGTCCCGGGTGGCAATGGTGGTGGCGGGATCCGTCAGGTGTCGGTCAGCTCAGCTTCGCCACGCAGACGGCCAGGGCCACAGCTGCCAGCAGCACGGCGCTGAAAACGGTGGCGGCCAGAGCCTTGCTCAGGTCACAGGGCCGCGCACGCTCCTCCGTGGACACGCCGCGCGCCGAGGAGGCGCCGGCGCTGCCACTGGACATGAGTTCGGCTCCTGCAACCTGCCGGGCTTGCACAGTCCAGCGGGGCACGTTGACCTTCATCTCCATGTCGTGAATCATCTCCTCCATCTGAAGGATCTCCCGCTTTAGCTCGAGCTGGTCGTTCACGTCGAAGTCGCTGTCCGCTTCGTGCCGCAGGCTGCGGGCGCTCAGAGCGCGCGCTGCTATGCCCGTCCCGCAGCCTGCCACCCCGGTGCGCACGAGCGTCCTCCGCGGCGCATGCAGCTGGAAAGCGGCGCCCAGCGCCAGCGCGCGCCGCATGTCGGCTTCCAGCAGATCCAGGCAGCTGGAGAAGGCCACCCAGAGGCGCTCGAACTCGGCGCGCTCTTCGGCGCCCAGGCCCCGATCGCGCAGGGCGGCAGTCAGCGGGGCGCGGATGGCCTCTGCCAGCTCCTGAGCCTTCTGGCGCGTCTTCTGCAGCTCCTCACGCAGGTTCTGCGAGTCCGCCGAGCCGCCGACGGTCAGCACCAGGTGGTGGTAGCATGCGGTCGCCTTGTTGAGCGCGTCCAGCAGCGCCTTGCACTCTTCTCGCGCCATGGCTGTGCGCTCTGACCGCCAGCGCCCCTTTCGGCCTCACGCCTTCAGCGCGGCAGGACGCCACCAGCCCCGACTGCGGCCTTGGGACAGCGGCCCGCGCGCTCTTCATGGCCCCAGACACACTTTATGCTGACGCTACTGTCGACAGAGGCTCTCAGGACCCGCGACTAGCGCCTCCGCGCACCTGCCGCTGAGAAGGAGCCTCCGGTAGCTGTCTCCGGTCCTCTCGTCCATCCTCCCCAAATGCACCCCGGGTCACAGGCCGAGTCTCTGCCCGGCCCTCGCCTTCACGGTGGCCCCCTGAGAAGCCCAAATCACCAGCAGATGCCCCATCATTCTCCCGTGCCGTCGCCAGGGTTGGCCAGCTACCACGCCCCATGCTCTGCCTTAGCATGCTGTCTAGGGCGACCAGGTTCGGTTGTTAGGATCCGCCCACTCCTTTCTGTCCTCTCCGGGCGCTTCCATCCCGTGGACCACGGATAGGCGGGGCCCCACGCGGGGCTATCACGTGTAGGTCCCCCATTTCCTCCTCCTCTTCACCCCATTACAGTTCTGGAATATGATCGCTTGGCAGATTCAACTCTCCTCTGTTTCACAGATGGGAAACTGAAGCCCTGGTTTAAAAAAAAGGTGGGTGGAGTTCCGGAGGCTCGGAATGGGCATGCGACGCCCATTCAAGAGAGAGGAGTAGAACCAGGGACCCTGGTTCCCAGACTCTGTCAACGACGGGAGTGTTGTGCCTCTTGACTGGTAACCTCCTTTCTGCAAAGCTACCAGTAAAGGGCCATCCGCGGGGCGAGACCCCTGGCCTCCGCATGCCAGTCCGGCCCGCTTTCCGGCTACCAAGCTTGGACCCACCCCTAGTGTCAGATCAGCCCTCAGTCCCGCCCTCTTCTCGTTCCGGGCACGCGCAGTCCGCGGCTCTGGGCTAGTCCCTCCAGAGTAGGAAGCTCTGTGCGCCGCCCGAGCCCCACCCGGGCTGCATGGGCTCAATGATTGCTCTGCCTGCACGTCACTCTGGATAAGGACGGCTGCTCATTGGGCTGACAGGAGGCGTGGCTCCGCCCCACGGCGGTGTAGGGGTTGGCCAGAGAGCGGAGCAGCCGAGCTCGGGTGGTGGGCGCTGAAGTCCCCGCTAAGGGGCTGGGAGGTATCGCCGTCGCTCTGGGAAAGGGCAGGGAGTGAAACTATGTAGGCTTTAAGTAAGTGTCTTTTTTCCTGCCTCCTCCCCGACTCCCTACCCTCTGGACTGCTGCGCCCCGGGACCCAGGGGCCGGGCGGCGCCCCGGAGCGGGAAGGGGGAGGGGCTCCTTTCCCTCCGCTGCCGGCGCCCCAGGTTGGGCTTGCCTGTCCCGCAGGGTGGACCGCCCCTCCCGCGCGCTCCCAGTCCGGGGTGCATCAGGGCTCTCCCTGCGTGTCGTGTGCGAAGGTTGAGGTGGCGAAAATGTGCCCTCTGATACCCGTGGCTCCTGGGCGGGCCAGCGGGTCCGGGGTCCAGTGAGCTCGGACTCGGGGGCAGTGGGCGGGGCTGTCGCTCGGGGGCTGAGGATCCTCTGGTTTTCTGGCGGCCTGGCCCCGCGGGTGGAAGGGAGGCTGTGGGTGGAGTTCCGGAGACTCGGGCCTTGCGGCCCCCGGTGGTGGAAAGGGGGAATCCCTTGCGTGCCTGCTTCTCGCGGGGCGGGGTCTCCTCGTCCTGCTGGTTAAGGATTACCCCAGGAAAACTCTTTAGCACCAAGAGATGTTCCGGACTCTGTGTTCACTTCTTTTTGTAGAACATGGACTGGCCATAACTGCCCGAGCCGATCTGTGCTTCTCTGGCCACCCCTTGAGGCCACCCCGGTAGGCTGACAGTGCTGGGCCACGGGAGCAGGTGGTGCCACTTCGTGGAAGATGTAGCACATTTAGGGAAGGAGGGGCCGGATGATGAGACTGAAGGGACTACTAGTTTTTAGTCGAGCTGGGATTTTCTTAAGTTTACGAGTTTCATGGAGAGGGGCCTCTATTTTGATTAAGTAATGCGCCGCTGCCACCCCAGCCCTAGAAAAAGGGCAGTGGATATTTGTGGAATACCCTTGAGGCCACCTCGCCTCGCGTGGCTGTGAGGCAGCACGGAAGGGCCAGAACGCTGGACCTCAGGGGCTTGCTTTCAGGGCTCTGTCCCTTAAACGGTAGATCTATCGGCCGTTGGTGGCAAGGTCCTGGGCCCTCTGGGCCTTGGCCAATTTTCTGCGGTGGAAGGTCTCAGCTACCCACTGGCCAAAAGGCCTTGACGGGGCAAGAGTAGTTTTCAGGACAAAATGAATGGAAGGAGGGGGAACCCATCACTCCGGGGAAACAGGGGAGATGAGGCTGCAGAGGGGAAGGGGAGGCTGGAAGTGAGAGGTCCTTAATGACACTTCTTTTCTGGAAGTTGAGAGTTCATCTAGTAGGGAGTGGAGGAGAAGCTACCCACCTCCCCACCCCATCCCACCTCACCCACCCATCCTCAGGGTGTATATTCCCAAATCACCAGCAGATGCCTGAAACTGCAGATCCTATATATACTATGTGTTTTTCCTAGGCATATGTACCTATGACAAAGTTTAATTTATAATTTAGACACAGAAAGGATTAATAACAATGACTAATAATAAAATAGAATAATTATAATTACTGTAATGAAAGTTATGTGAATGTGGCTCTCAGAATATCGTTTTGTAATATACTCACCCTTCTTGTGGTGATGTGCGAAGATAAAATGCCTACATGATGAGATGAAGTGAGGTGAATGACTAGGCATTGTGAGTAGCATTAGGCACTATTGACCTGGTGATATGTCAGAAGGAGGACCTTCTGCTTCTGTCTTGCCATTTCAGTTACCCAAGGAGAGTGAAAATGTAGGTAAGCTCAAGCTTCCTTCAACACCTCACTATCATTTTGTTCAAGTGGATGAATAAAATGAGGGCTGCTGTACTGTGCAGACCTCAGTGTTGAAAAGATCACTTTATTGTCTTGGGTGGGCAGTTTTGAGTGTGACCAGGCAGAACCTGTAGGTCACCAAGGGGGAGGTGCAGAATGGGAGCAGGAAGATACTTCGGATTAGCCCCAGTGGCAGGAAAGCATTTGGAGCTCTTAAGTTGGGAGGACAGTTTGGCTGAGCTCTGCCCACCTTGACTTGTCACCTGAAATAATCCTGCCTGGCAGCATTGCTGGTAGAACAAGCAGTAGTGCCTGCACAGGGCCTGGTGCCAAGGTGTTGGCTGTGCTTCCTTGTGGCTCTTAGACGGTATTGTCCTTAGAGCGGCAGCTGCTGGGTCTTTCGTATTGACATGTCTGTGTGTTGTTAGTGTTTCTGTCGGGGCTGTCCCTCTGTTTAATGAATTGCCAGGATTAGGTTGGTGTCCAGTAGCTTCATCCTCTTCTAGAGGAGCAGGGGAATGTGACCATGTGATGATAGCTACCAGACCTAGAAAGGACTGAGACCTGAGGAATCTGGACCTGATTTGTCCTGAGGTTGCTTCCACATCTCCCAGCCCCTGAGGTGTGGCCCTTGGAACCCCTGCCCTTCTGTCCAAGATGTGGTCAGGGAGGTGGGTGCTGGTGGCGCCACCTGCAGCTACTTGATGGGTTCCTCTGAACTTTCCTGCTCAGTTGGTGGGAACACCCCTCTTCCAGGCCTTTTTAGCCAGCAATGAGTGCACAGAGCTTTGTTTGTTTTTGTTTCTGGCTTTTTTCTAGTGCCTGTGTGGCTGCCTGGGGCCAGCCTCAAGCCCTTTCCTGGATACGGGCAGTGGATTTCCAGGTCATGTGAGAGATGTTCCTCTCTGGGGGCTCAAGCTTCCTTCAACACCTCACTATCATTTTGTTCAAGTGGATGAATAATTAGAATGTGCCTAAAGTGAGCCAGGTGGCCAGGTGCAGGCTGGGTGATTTGAAGAGGATCTTTGAGAAAAATAACGGTAGGATTCATGGACATTATGGGCCAGGACCCAAGTGACTGTAATACCATTCCTTACATTATCAAATTGCTTCCATTTGGTATTAAACATAGGTAAGTAGAAAATTTTCCCTTTCTGTCTTTTTCTTCTGAATCACAAATCCAACCAGCTGGAGAATATTACTTATCAGTTGGAGAAGATGCCCTGTCAGGGTCTTTGGCCAGGGCCCTGGAAGGATAGGAACAGCCACAGCAGTGGGATTTCAGCAGGTAGTACATCTCTGTGAGGCACAGACCTTTCTGTGCTGGATTCTCCTGAGCCAGGCTGCATGCTGTCACCAGTTGGTCCCTGATCACCCAGACTCATCTCGGTTGGCAGTATAGTTGAAAGACCACGAGTATGCACATTACCTCCTGAATGTCCAGTATTGGTTTGAGGCCTCACCTGGCTCCCCTGTTCATAGAGTAAGCTCAGAAATCATGGTCAGGGATATTTCTGGTATCTTTGACTAACTTCACTAGCTTTCCTATAAATCATCCCATCATCTGAGCTTAGGTAGGGGTAGAGTTTTTTAAAATAAGTTTTGTAAGAGCATTCACTCATCTTTCCAACTTTACAAGGGAAAGTCAGTTTACTTTGCATGTTATTTTAAAATATAAAACTAATTCTTGCTAGTAAACTTGTCATGGTGTTAAATTATCTTTAAGTATTTACCCCTATATAAGAATTAAACTCTGGCATTAAACACTAGATTGTATGTGATTATTACACATTCTTAACAATGGAACAGAAAAGTTGAGAACAGTGCTGGACAGAGCCCTTTGAATCCCTGCTTCTGGACAGAGGGTTCAGTTAGTGGCAACTGGGAGGACTGATTTTCAAGAGAAAGCTGATGACTTGGAACTGAAACAGCGAAATCTGCTCCGTTCACCAGCAGTGCTTGCCAAGAGTCTTGTGTGTTTACACAGTTCATGCATTTCAACTGAGTTTTGATGTGGCATTCAGGGGCCTTACCTTACTGCCCCTTTCTGACCCACTCTTACCATTACTATTATTTTTATTATATATATATGTATATATATATATATATATATATAATTTTATTATTATCATTAGTCTTATTACTTCCCTGGACTCAGCTTCTCCTGTAGTCAAAATAAGTTCACTCTGAATTTTCTGTTCCTACAGGAACCTGTTTGTGCCTCCTAAACCTTTGACCCTGCTCTAGTGCCTGTCAGAGATGCTTCCCCACTCCCCTCCCCACTGCTCTCCCCTGCTGCTCCCTCCTCTGGTCCTTACCTGTCCTGAGCAGCCAGGTTGTTAGTTCCATTGTCAAAGCCCACTCTTGTCACCTCCATCTTGGGTATAGAGGTGCTCATGCTCTGCCAGCATCTTGTCTGAAGAACAGAGGAAGTGTTCCTTCTCAGCTTTAGTATGACCGTATCACATCCTGTTACTCATGTGGTGTTTGTCCGAGGCATCTTTTGCATTCTGCCTTGTAGAATTAACTGTGTCAGGAACCAGGGATAATTTTGTTTTCTTGTGACTGTCCCAGCAAAATCACATTATCCAGTTGTTCGGGTAGGGACTCATAAAAGGATTATTTGGGTTCTAATAATAATTGAAATCAATGATTTGAATACCTGAATTGTTGCAGAGCTGTGCCTGGCTTCAGGAAGGGATTATATGTAGCCATTTTCATGCCAAGCTCTTCTGCCCAAGAGGATTTGCCGGGAGCTTAGGGGCCTCTCTGGTTGGACCAGACTGGGGAATTTGATGTGGGGCTTATGTGGCTGTCTGTTATGGGCACTTTTCCTTTGTGGGAAATGAAGTATGGAGTCTACGCATCTGTGGCTCATGAAATAACCAACCCTCAACGAAGGCATGTTTTTTTTACATGATGGGTGTAATGGTTAAAGAATGGGTGTTAGAATTTATTCTGACATCTGTGTAACCTTGAGTTGTTCATCTGCAACATGGGATGATTATACCTATAGTTATCATGAGCTTTAGAATGGGATGAGGCTGTATGGAAGTTACCACAGTCCCTGAACCAAGGATGCTCGATGGTGGCTGTTTTTATCATTAGCCGTAAGGGAAGAACTGTTCTGATGTTTTCCCAAGAAGGCTTTTTGGAGTAGTGTTACATAGTGAGAAAGTAATCCACTTTTTCACTCATGTTTCATTCATCTGATTGTATCAAGGACAAATTTACTTGATGCTCTTTAATAGTTGCTAGTTTATTCTTTTCAATAAAGAGAAGAGGCCTCAGGCTCAAGCTCAGAACTTTTGGCAGGCAGTGGTATTAGCAAGGTTTTAAATAATGTCAATTTGAAAAATAATTTTAAATTTAAGATTGTCTTCTCTTTATGGAAAGTGATATATTTTCTTCCATTTAAAGTACTAATAAGGGTTCTTTTTAAAATGAATTTTAAAAGGGAGTGGGTGTTTAAAGGAAAATGTCAAACATTAACAGTGGAGCTATTGTGTACAGTTGTGCAGGCTGTTCATTGCACGGGTGCCCCACCCAGGGGAGGAGAGGTATTGGTAAACTGGAGCTGAAATGTAGCCTGTGAGTGGCTTACCAAGCCATGAGCCCTGGCACAGAACTGTACTCATGGGAAGACGGGATTGCGGGTCTGCAAGCTCCTGGGGAGCTTCTCAGATGTAGTCTGAAACCAGCCCCCATTCTCAGAGGGCAGGGAAGGACTGAAGAAAGAAGCAGGCCACTCCAGATTGATAGGTGGCAGGTTTAATAAGCAAGGAGTCTTGTACACCAGGCTTATCTTGGGTGACCACAGATAACTAGATCTCTGCACCCAGCTGCCAATTCTTAAAAAGTTTTTGTAGATGCCTTAATGGACAGATACAGTCCAGATGGTCTCAAAACCACAAAACTATGTCTAGATTATATCCTTGGGGCAGCCTCTGGGAGCAGGGAAGGCAAACAGAACCTGCATTCCAAGGACAGAAAAGGGGATTAGGAGTCTCCCATTGCCTGAATCCATCTTACAGGTAAACCTATGGTTACATCTTCTTGGTGACTTCTCTCTATAGGGGTACCTTTTTAAAATTTGCACAAAGGCACCGTGTAGGCTGGCAGTTAGTGGTGGTGCATTGATATGCAATATGACAAAAATTGTGTGTAAATGGGAATCCTGCTTACAAATACAGATAGGTATTTGTATTTTCCATTGCACAGACTGAGATAGAGGCTCAAAGAGGTGGAATGACCTAGAACTCTGATTCTTTTTGTGTGCCCATTCATATTTTCTGACAGCTCAGTAAAAATCACTGATACATAGTAAGGGGAGCAGACTAGGGGCAGTGGAGGCCCCATTCACAACATGAGAAAATCTAAAGGTTGTATGTGACCTGTGATCTTTGTGGAGAAAATTTTATTGGAGGACATAAAAGAAGACATACATGGAAAGACATACCATGTTCATGAATAATAAGATCTATTCTCTCCAGTCCATAAATTTAGTCACAGCAGGGTTTTTCATGAAATCAATAAGCTGATTCTAATCATTGTGATACTGTAACTAATTAGGAATAACCAGGCAATTTTGGAGAACAGGGAAAGGACTTTCTTGCTGAGATGTCAAGGCTTATTATGAAGCTATATAGTCATGTAAAATAATGTGGTCAAGCTGCGTGTGGCTGTTAGGCACATGAAATGTGGCTAGTATAAATTGAGAAGTACTGTAAATGTGAATAAAATACACACCAGGCTTTGAAGACATAGTAAAAGTAAAAGATAATGTAAAACATGTCACTAATAATTAAAAAATACTGATCATATGCTAAAAATATATTTTGTTTATATTAGGATAAATAAAATATTAAAAATTTTCACCTGTTTCTTTTTTTCATGTGGCTACTAGAAAATTTAAAATTACATATGTAATATGCATAATGTATATGTAATTACATTTTTCACATATATCTGTTGGGTGGCACTTGTCTAGACCACTCAAACAGAGTAGAGCCCAGAAACAGGCCAGGCCAGACATATATGGGAACTTGGAGTATGACAAGCTAGCATTATCAGCAAGTGTGAAAGGGATAGACTGTTAAAAAAGTGGTGGTGGGACAAATGGCCTGTGCTACGGACTGAATGTTTCTGCCAATGCCCCCTGCCTCCCTGCCAAAAAAAAAATTCATATGTTGAAGCCCTAATCCTTAATGTGATGTTATTTGGGATAGGGCTTTAGGATCTAATTAGGTCACGGGGGTGAGACCCTGTGGTAGAATTAATGCCCTTATAAAAAGAGAAAGAGACAGGAGAACACCCTCTCCACCATGTGAGGATATAGCAGGAAGGGCTGGCTGCAGTCCAGGAAGTAGGCCTTCACCAAGAACCAAATCTGCCGGCACCTGATCTTGAACTTTCCATTCCCAGAACAGTGAGAAGTAAATGTGTGCTGTGTAAGCCACCCAGTCTGCGGTATTTTGTTACCCGGACAGCTTACCACATGGGAAAAAATTAAATTAGAGGCATAGCATGTATAAAAACAAAGATGAATTGAGACCTAAAAATGAAAAACCTCAATGTTCTTAGAAATTACGGGGACTGTTATTATGGCCTTACAGTTGGAAAGGATGTAGTTTTAGGTAACCTTTGCTGTACAGCAAACCAGCTTGAAATTTGGCTTAAAACCGTTTTGTATTCTGGAGGCTGGCAGGGTGGTTCTTGTATTAGTCTCACTTGGACTCACTCATGCGGCTGCCTTCAGTTGTGGGCGGGCTGTGCTCACTGGACCACCTGGCCTCTCTCTTGCCCCATGGTCTTTTATCCCCTGGGTTTAGTCATGGCATTGTGGTCTCAGGGTAGCAAGGGAATGATTGTGGAATTTGAAGGACTCTGGAGACTGGTCCTCAGTGATCACAGAGCATCAGTTCTGTTAGTTGGTAGAAGCACATCACTGGGCTGGCTCAGACTCAAGGGGTTGGGAAGTAGACTCCACCTTCCTATAGGGGGAATGGTGAAGTCACCTTGAAATGGACCACACCAGGTGACAGGAGTTCTTAAGATCCAAAAAATGCTCACCAGTAAGACAAAGATTGACAAGTTCAACTACATTAGATTCAAATATTTCTTTTTCTGAAAACACCCGTTTGAAAAAATGAAAAGACAGGTTACAGATTGGGAGAAGGTATTTGTAATATATTTTAGTGCCAGATGTAGAAAAAACTATAAACCATAAGGATAAGGCCAACAACCCATTAGAAAAGTGGGCAAAAGATAAGATAATTTATAGAACATAAATTGTGTTCAGTTTCATTAGTCTGAGAAATGAAAATTAAAAACTGCAAAACACTATTTTATACTCACAAACTGGCAGAAATGAGATAATCTGATGATACTAATAAATGTAAGCTAGGATGTGATGTGAGGCAGGGGAATGCTTGTGCGCTCCTGTCGGAGGCAGAAAGTGGCCCAGTGTTGTCAGCTTCTGATCGCTGTGCAGGTGGATTAGACCCTGTAGAACCTCTCCTAGGGACATTCCTGGATGTGTGCTCAGGGAAACATAAGGGTAGAAGAGGGTTCATTCCAGCACTGATTATAGTACTGCAAATGTGGAAACAACTTCAAGATAAGATACTAAATAGATAAATTGTTTCATGTGCATTTAGTATTATACAGCAGAAATTAGTGAATGAGTGAGAGCTGTGTGGGTCAGCATGGTTAGAACTTGAAAATGTAAATGTTGATTGAGAAATATGTGTTCCAGAATGCTTACAGTGTGATACCATTTATGTAAAGTTTAAAGCTTATAAAATAATATATTATTTATGAATACAGAAGAATTAAAGGCATAGCAAGGGGAGCAAGAAGGATACATAACTTCAGGATAGAGGTTGCTTCTGAGAGTGGGGGGGGAGATTGGGATCAGGGAGGGCCACACGGGGGACTCCAGTCTCCTGATATACTTTATTCCTTAAAATCTGAGGCAAATACCGCAAAGTATTACGACTTGGTAATTCAGGGTGGGAGGTAGGTTTGTATTATTACTCTACTTTTCTGCATGTTAAATATTTCATTAAAAATATAGGTCTGTTTTTAAAAGTCATAATTTTGGTCATGTAGCCAGTTTTATTTTTACAATGACTTGGTGTTGAACAAGATTTCCTGAATATAATTTATACATTTAACCACTAAAAAAAATCATCTTGGAATTGGTGGGTTATTTTTGCTATTTCTTACAGAGTGTTGAGTCTGTAGAGAGAATAATACATGTCAGGGATGTTTTTTAGAAATTGCCAGGTCAAGACTTCTATGTGTTAAGTAAATCTGAAAGTGGTCATTTACTGCTTTTTCCTTCCTTGTACCAGGAGACTCGCTTTGCCCCACCTGAAGTCCATATGGCTCTGTATGATGAGGATCTTCTGAAAAATCCTTTCTATCTGGCTCTTCAAAAGTGGCGTCCTGACTTGTGCAACAAGGTGGCCCAAATCCATGGCATTGTAAGTGCATTGATCCTGAGGGGTTTCCCTCTCAGTTAGGTGTGGACCAAGCAGTGCTGATGAGGCCAGAAATATGGTAGAACTTGGTCAAGTTTACAGGGAGTCAGTTACAAACCTGCTCAGTGTAACAAGCCCCAGACCATGCTCAGTGTGTGAATGAGCAGAGAGACTGCCATAAGCTACTTCCTCCAGGAAGCCTCTTGAGACTGCACCAGCCTAGCACGTAGTGCTTTCTGTGAATTCCCAGCCCCCATTGACACTGGTCTCCTGGTATTCACCTGTTTCTCTTGTTTCCATATTGACCATAGGGTTTTTTTGGGGCAGAAGTCACATTCCTCCTCAGGGACTCAGAAGCTCATGTCTGTGAGTGGGTGCTCACTCCCATAGAATAAGGGGACATGAGAACACATTCAGATGTCCCTTTCAAAGGCATTTCCTAAAGGCAAAGAGCTGTGGTGAAAGAACTTATAATGGAGGCCACAACCTCAAAAGCCTAGAGGGGCAGCCAGGTGACAGGAATGAGAGAGGCACGCAAGAGAAACTATGGTCTGTTGGTGGGGCATTTGCTGCCTGGAGGGAGGCACCGCATGGCAGGTCTTCCCAGTTTTCCGGCTGGTGGAGCTGGCCAGCATCTTACATATATACAACGCTGGGACACAGTGCCAGGCACGTTGTGCCACATGTGGTGTGACTTTACTCTCGCCCCTCAGGCAGCCCAGGATTCAAACCGAAGGAGGAGTCAAGTTAGCTCAGGTTAACTTCAGGCTCCCTGCTGTCTCTCCAGAGAACTGGAACTGACTTTCGCCTGACCCAGTCTGTGCGTCTGCCATCAGAACCCTGATTTCTGTTTTTTTGTTTAAAAAAATTTTTTTTTCAAAAAGAAGCACAGTGGTTTAACAGTTCCCATATTATTAAATCCTCACCCCCACTCGTGTGGTTACTATCAACATAGAAAGATGTTACAGAATCATCGACTATATTTTCCATGCTGTACTACTATCCCCGTAACTATCTTATGTTATGACTGAGAATCATTGTGTCCCTTTATCCCCCTCACCCTGCCTGCCCATTCCATCCCACCCCTCCCCCACGATAATGACCAGTCACTTCTCAGTGTCTGAGTCCACCGCTGTTTTGTTCATTCTGTTTTGCTTTGTTTTTATATTCCCCAAGTAAGTGAAATCATATGGTATTTGTCTTTCTCCAGCTGGCTTATTTCACTGAGCAAAACACTCTTTAGATCTGTCCACATTGTTGCAAATGGCAGGATTTCTTTTTCTTTTTATGGCAGAATGATATTCCATTGTGTATATGTATCACATCCTCTTTATTCATTCATCTACTGTTGGACACTTGGGTTGAGGAGCCTAATTTGTTAAATTTTTTTTTAATGAAAAATTCAGTTTTTATGATTGGTTCTGTGACTAATACATTTTTCTAAGAATTTTTTTACTGTGGATCTTAGAAGTTATCCAGTTCATTATTTAAAAAAACAGAGAATATAGCTGTTTTTGAAGAAAAAACAATCTCTTAAAGCTCACCACAGACATTCATTGTCACCTATTCACTTCATAGTCATTATGAAATGCCACTCTAGGCAAGGCACTGTGTTTGATGTGGAGGATTCAGCAAAAAACATGAGTAGACAAAACCATCCATACCCTCATGGAGCTTCAATTCTAGTGGGAGAGATGGTCCTACTCTGGGCAAATATATACTGATTGTAGTTGTGATATCATGGAAAAAAAGTACCAGATGCCAAGCAATTATGTTAACTGGGAGGGCGTGACCAAATCTGGAAATACTCCTTCTAATCTTTATCTGTGATATTTTAAAAAATGCTGTCTAGATAAAAGTCTATTATTATGTATAACTCTCTCTTACTTTTTAAAGATGCCACCCTGGAGTGCCGTTATTCTCAGCATGCTCTGGGGAGCCTGCCTGTCTTCCTCAGCACTGTGTGCCAGCACCCAGCACAGCTCTTGTCACCCAGTAGGTGCTTCTCCGGCTGCGAGCAGTGGAGTCCCACTTGAGCTCACTTTAGCAAGAGGCAATTTTGAACATGAACTTTGGCATCCGGGTCCCCTTCCTTTTGGGTACACTGAGGAGTGGGAGATTCTTCTTAAGACAGTGCCAACCTGAGTTCCCAGTGGTACCCTCGGTCCCTTTCTGCAGCCCCTCCTGAGATCCATGGGATCCACAGTCGCTGCTTGGGGCCCACATTTGGCAGCACTGAATTTCTGGCTGCCTTTGGCCTTGCTCGGGAGACTCAAGAACTCCTCCGCAGGAGTCCCCATGGAAGGGAGCTGGCTGTTTTTTTGCTGGTCTGCTCAGCCCGGTCAGATGTCGGTGGCTGGCTTCTGCCCTGCTGGCTGAGTGCTGGGGGCACGAGCTTATCCCTGTCCTGTCTGTGCTCTATCCATGTCTGTTGGTTGAATGAAAAACTAGACTATTCCTGTCACCTCTAGAAGAGTACTCCTCCTGTCTGCCACCTCTAAGGGATCCGTGTGGCCTCAGCAGGAATGCTGAGTTTCTTTCAAGGGCTTGGCCATTGGACCCTTAGTCACTCTTGAATCGGCCCTGGGGATCAGAGTCCTTTTTTGGGCCCTACAGAACTTCATGTGCTTTATCACTACTTTTAAATATGTACCCCTCACACTTCTCCCTATAAGCCAGGCTTGCTGGCTGCCTCTTCCTCAGGTGGCAGGGTGTAGAAGCTGAGGGTGCAGCTTGACTGCTCCCTCACCTGCCCCAGCCCTCCTCGAGTTTGACTTCCTTTCCAAACCTTCCTTTGATGGGATGCTTCTGTGACTAGGTAGGCATCTCCTGCCAACACCTGCTTTTGGACTGGACACTGGGAGCGCTTCCTCCCGTGTGCTCCGGATTCCAGTCACAGAGGCTTCTGACCACCCCCCGCTGCCTCAGTAGTCACCTCTGTTGTACCTAATAGCATCTAGCAAATTATACCCTGTGGCTTCTTCAGAGTGGGCTGGGCTGGCCTGCTTCGCCCTTGGGGCTCTTGTCCAGGGGTGTGAGAGGGACAGTCCTCCAGGATTCCCAGGTGGACTGCAGCTGCGTGCATTTGCCTATAGGAAAACCAAAAATTACAAAAGGAGAGTAAGTTTGGTCCTCTTACTGGTATCCTTTAATCATGGGGTGTGTAGGTTTTGAGGACTAGCCTGGGAATCTGGCAGCATGTCTTCCCAGTTCCAAAGAACTGGCTTGCAAGTAAAATACCTAGACAGCCCAGCTCAGAGCACTGAGGCTGGTGTTCTAGTTCTCAGGATTTGTTTAGTGTCAATACAGCCAACAAACATTTCTGAACATCTGCTGTGTGCCAAGCACTTTGCTGGGTTTCCAGGGTTATGCAGATGAGTAGGGAACATGGCCTGCCTTCAGGGAATTCCAGAAACAGACTGTTTGCAGGATGAGGACTAGGACAGAAGTTGTCACGGGATCCCACACATGGCATGCCTCGTGCAGTCTGGGGAGAAGTTGGGAGGGCACCTTGTAGAATGGAATGTAGTAACAATAGGGGTGGGGTCTTCTGAAGCACCTCAGAATTCCCTGGTCCCTTGAGTGCTGATCTGTGCTTTTGTTCTACTTTCTTTTTGTTAATTACAAGGGGTTTAAGTAAAAAGTCTTATTTTTAAGCTTTGAAATGACAGGTCCCTGACGTATGTCTATGCAGTAACCCTAAACCTTGTGTACTCCACATAGGCTGTTAAAACTCCATGACATGCACTCCAGAACTGGTCTGAAGTCCCTCCTTGGGAGAGCCTTGGTAGTTTGGCCCCTTCTCCCTCCGGCAGCTTCATAGCTGCTTCGCCTTCCTCCTCCACGGCTGGCTTCCTCATTCTGTCCCGGCAGGACTCTTCTGGGGATGGAAGGAGCCACAGAGAGCCCAGCTGTGGCTTCTACTTGCAGTGAAATGCTCTGCACAGCACTGTTAGCCTGAAAACTGGGGAGGGGGCGGAGTCCCTGAACTTGGAGGATCTCTATTTACTCCTCATCGAACATGCATTGGACACCTACTGTATGTTGAGCAGTGTGCTTGGTAAGGGATCCAGTGCATCAGGAGCTGGTCATGGTTTTCTCAGGTTAGGGAGGCCTGGAAGAGCACATAGGCGAATGGAATGTAGTAGCAGTAGGGGTGGGGTCTTCTGAAGCATCTCAGAATTTCCTGGTCCCTTGCATGGGACCGTATGACTCCTTTATCAATAGAGCTGGAGGGAGAGCATCTCTGGGCCTTTCTGGTTGTGGGTGTTAAGTCCCCGAGGTCTGGGTCATGGCCTTTCCTGGCCTGTGGCCAGCTCTCCAGACCCCTAGGGTCTTTTGTGTTCCCTGCAGCCACGAGGCCACCTGGAAGTCTTGAGATTGTTTCTTGAGTCAGGCTCAAACACGAGGGTCTCCCTTTCCTTTCTTTATTTTGTATTTTACTTTCATTAAAATTTGAAAGTACCGTGTTTAATTTCAAACATACAGAAGTAAAAAGTGTAATATTGAGCCCCTTGTACCTGTTACCCAGCTTCAGTGACCAGTCCCATCTGATTTCTGCCCCTTCCCGCCCTCTACCCTTGGCCTCTACATTATTTTGAAGCAAATCCCAGAACATTATATTGGATAGTCATATGATTTCATCTGTAAATATTCAGAAATTTATTTTTAAATGATAAGGACTCTTCTAAAAAATATAACCACAATGCCATTATCACAGCTAAAAAGTTCCTCAGTGATTCTTCACTGTGATCAAATATCTAGTCACTATTCAAATGTCCCAAATTGCCTCACAGTTGTTTGTTTGTTTACAGCTGGTTGGCTCACGTGAGGACCCAGAGGAGACGCCCACACCCTATCGGACTGATAGGTCTTTCAAGTCCCTCTTTTGCTTCTAACTTTACTGAGTTACGCTGATGTGTACCACACTGCACACACCCAATGTGCAAAATTCGATCGGTTTCAACATGTGTATAGACTTGTGAAACCATCACCACAGCCTTAAGTTCTCTTTAACTATATCTTCCCCTTTTTTTGCTTTCTCCCTTTCCTTGCGATTCATCTCTTCAGGTCGCCCTCCGTTCTGACTTTCGCCAGTTGCAGTCCTGTGGTGGCGTTTAACACATTCCTGTCTTCTGTTCTCTGAATGGTAAACACTGAACACTGAAGAGTCTCCTGTCTGTCTTTTTTTCTTTGCTTTTTGTCACTGTGATCATAGTTTGTAATACAAGCTGCAGAAACAGTTTCCCATTGTGGGCTGCCACCTCCACCAGAGATGACACGGTGCCAGGATCCCTCTGGCGCAGGCTCAGTCTGAGATGGGAACTGTGGTCTGACTGTGGCCATCCTGCTGACTGGGCACCAGCCTCTCGGCTCAATGCAGTGAAAATTGGTAGTCATTACCCAGATGTTGGTCTGATTCAGTCTTGATTTTGTGAGGAGGGGCAAGGCCCCCTCACAGACAGGGTTGTGTTGTTGACTCAGCAAGTGCCTCCCTTTCCTGCTGTGAGCGATCAGCGTGTCCCTCTGTGGGAAAGGGGTGTGCTTGTCTTCCCAACCTGCCCGAAGATGCTCCTGATGACCAGGACTCTGGAAGGCTCCAGTTCATGGTGTCTTTGCCAGCAAAACTCTGGCAAGTGCTGGGGCTGTGGTTCCAGTGCTGGCTCCAGGAAGTGGCAGGATGGGGCAGCAGTCAGGAAGGTGGCAGGAGTTAGAATCATGACTGCCACTCTAGCTGTGTGATTTTGGCTGAGTTGCTTACCTCCCGTGAGCCTCAGCTGCCTTGTCTGTATGATGCCTTTTGCCTTGCACTGGTCTGCCTGGGAGGCTGGGCTCTAGGAACTTGGCCACCTCAGTCATCTTCCTTTTTTTAAAAAATTTTTTATTAAGGTATGATTGATATACACTCATATGAAGGTTTCACATGAAAAAAACAATGTGGTTACTACATTTACCCATATTATCAAGTCCCCACCCATACCCCAATGCAGTCACTGTCCATCAGTACAGTAAGATGCCACAGATCCACTATGTGCCTTCTCTGTGCTACACTGTTCTCCCCGAGATCCCCCACACCATGTGTACTAAACATAATACCCCTCAGTTCCCTTCTTCCTCCCTCCCCACCTACCCTCCCACACCCCTCCCCTTTGGTAACCACTAGTTCATTCTTGGAGTCTCTGAGTCTGCTGCTATTTTGTTCCTTCAGTTTTGCTTCATTGTTACACTCCACAAATGAGGGAAATGATTTGGCATTTGTCTTTCTCCACCTGGCTTATTTCACTGAGCATAATGTCCTCCAGCTCCATCCATGTTGTTGCTAATGGTAGGATTTGTTTCTTTCTTATGGCTGAATAGTAAGTATTCCATTGTGTATATGTACCACATCTTCTTTACCCATTCATCTACTGATGGACACTTAGGTTGCTTCCATATCTTGGCTATTGTAAAAAGTGCTGCAATAAACATAGGGGTGCATACGTCTTTTTGAGTCTGAGAAGTTGTATTCTTTGGGTACATTCCAAGGAGTGGGATTCCCGAGTCAAATGGTATTTCTATTTTCAGTTTTTTGAGGAACCTCCACATTGCTTTCCCCAGTGGTTGAGCTAGCTTACATTCTCACCAGCAGTGTAGGAAGGTTCCCCTTTCTCCTAATCCTGGCCAATGTTTGTTGTTCTTAATCTTTTCGATGCTGGCCATCCTTACTGGTGTGACGTGATATCTCATTGTGGTTTTAATTTGCATTTCCCTGATGATTAGTGATGTGGAGCATCTTTTCATGTGTCTGTTGGCCATCTGAATTTCTTCTTTGGAGAATTGTCTCTTCATATCCTCTGCCCAATTTTTAATCGAGTTATTTGCTTTTTGGGTGTTGAGGCATGTGAGTTCTTTATATATTTTGGATGTTAACCCCTTGTCGGATATGTCATTTACAAATATATTCTCCCATACTGTAGGATGCCTTTTTGTTCTGTTGCTGGTGTCCTTTGCCGTACAGAAACTTTTTAGTTCGATGTAGTTTTATGAGTTCATTTTTGCTTTTGTTTCCCTTGCTCAAGGAGATGTGTTCAGGAAGAAGCTGCTCATGTTTATATTCAGGAGATTTTTGCCTATCTTGTCTTCTAAGAGTTTTATGGTTTCATGACTTACATTCAGGTATTTGATCCATTTGGAGTTTACTTTTGTGTATGGGGTTAAACAATAATCCAGTTCCATTCTCTTGCATGTAGCTGTCCAGTTTTGCCAACACCAGTTGTTGAAGAGGCTGTCATTTCCCCATTGTATGTCCATGGCTCCTTTATCATATATTAATTGACCATATATGGTTGGATTTCTATCAAGGCTCTCTAGTCTGTTCCATTTGTCTATGGTTCTGTTCTTGTGCTAGTACCAAATTATCTTGATTACTGTGGCTTTGTAGTAGAGCTTGAAGTTGGGGAGTGTAATTTCCCCTGCTTTATTCTTCCTTCTCAGGATTGCTTTGGCTATTTGAGGTCTTTGTGGTTCCATATGAATTTTAGGATGATTTGCTCTAGTTCATTGAAGAATGCTGTTGGTATTTTGATAGGAACTGCACTGAATCTGTAGATTGCTTTAGGCAGGATGGCCATTTTGACAATATTAATTCTTCCTATCCATGAGCATGGGATGTATTTCCATTTATTGGTATCTTTAATTTCTCTCAAGAGTGTCTTGTAGTTTTCAGAGTATAGGTCTTTCACTTCTTGGTTCAGTTTATTCCTAGGTATTTTATTGTTTTTGATGCAATTGTGAATGGAATTGTTTTCCTGATTTATCTCTCTGCTAGTTCATTGTTAGTGTATAGGAATGCAACAGATTTCGGTGTATAATTTTGTATCCTGCAACTTTGCTGAGTTCAGATATTAGATTTCGTAGTTTTGGAGTGGATTCTTTAGGGTTTTTTATGTACAATATCATGTCATCTGCAAACAGGGACAGTTTAACTTCTTCCTTGCCAATCTGGATGCCTTTTATTTCTTTGTGTTGTCTGATTGCCGTGGCTAGGACCTCTAGTACTATGTTGAATAGAAGTGGGGAAAGTGGGCATCCTTGTCTTGTTCCAGGTCTTAAAGGAAAAGCTTTCAGCTTCTTGCTGTTAAATAAGTACGATGTTGGCTGTGGGTTTGTCATATATGCCCTTTATTATGTTGAGGTACTTGCCATCTATACCCATTTTGTTGAGAGTTTTTATCATGCATGAATGGATGTTGACTTTTGCCAAATGCTTTTTCAGCATCTATGGAGATGATTATGTGGTTTTTGTCCTTCTTTTTGTTGATGTGGTAGATGATGTTGATGGATTTTTGAATGTTGTAGCATCCTTGCATCCCCGGCATAAATCCTACTTGATCATGGTGGATGATCTTTTTGATGTATTTTTGAATTCACTTTGCTAATATTTTGTCAAGTATTTTTGCATCTATGTTCATCAGGGATATTGCTCTGTAATTTTCTTTTTTTGTGGTGTCTTTGCCTGGTTTTGGTATTAGAGTGATGCTAGCCTCATAGAATGAGTTTGGGAGTGTTCCCTCCTCTTCTATTTTTTGGAAAACTTAAGGAGAATAGGTGTTAGCTTTTCACTAAATGTTTGATAAAATTCAGTGGTGAAGCCGTCTGGTCCAGGAGTTTTGTTCTTAGGTAGGTTTTTGGATTATGAGTTCAATTTTGTTGGTGGTAACTGGTGTTTTCAGATTTTCTGTTACTTCCTTGGACAGACTTGGAAGTTTGTATTTTTCTAGGAAGTTGTCCATTTCTTCTAGGTTATCCAGTTTGTTAGCATATAATTTTTCATAGTATTCTCTAATAATTCTTTGTATTTCCATGGAGTCTGTAGTTATTTTTCTTCTCTCATTTCTGATTCTGTTTATGTGATAGACTCTCTTTTTTTCTTGATATAAGTCTGGCTGGGGATTTATTTCTTTTGTTTATTTTCTTGAAAAAACAGCTTTTGCTTTCATTGATTCTTTCTATTGTTTTATTCTTCTCAATTTTATTTATTTCTGCTCTAATCTTTATTATGTCCCTCCTTCTACTGACTTTGGGCCTCATTTGTTGTTCTTTTTCTAGTTTCATTAATTGTTAGTTTAGACTGCTTATATGGGATTGTTCTTTCTTGAGGTAGGCCTGTATTGCAATATACTTTCCTCTGAGCACAGCCTTGGCTGCATCCCACAGATTTTGTGGTGTTGAATTATTGTTCTCATTTGTCTCCATATATTGCTCGATCTCTGTTTTTATTTAGTCATTGATCCACTGGTTATTTAGGAGCATGTTGTGAAGCCTCCATGTGTTTGTGGGATTTTTCATTTTCTTTGCGTAGTTTATTTCTAGTTTCATACCTTTGTGGTCTGAGAAACTTGTTGGTACAATTTCAATCTTTTTGAATTTACTGAGGCTCTTTTTGTGGCCTAGTTTATGATCTATTCTTGAAAATGTTCCATATGCACCTGAGAAGAATGTGTATTCTGTTGCTTTTGGGTGTAGAGTTCTGTAGATGTCTGTTAGGTCCATCTGTTCTATTGCATTGTTCAGTGCCTCTGTCTCCTTACTTATCTTCTGTCTGGTTGATCTGTCCTTCAGAATGAGTGAGTGTTGAAGTCTCCTAGAATGAATGCATTGCATTCTATTTCCCCTTTTAATCTTGTTTTACATATGTGGGTGCTCCTGTGTTGAGAGCATAGATATTTATAATGGTTATATCTTATTGTTGGATTAACCCCTTTATCATTATGTAATGTCCTTCTTTGTCTCTTGTTACCTTCTTTGTTTTGAAGTCTTTTTTGTCTGATACAGGTACTGCAACTCCTGCTTTTTTCTCTTTGTTAGTTGCATGAAATATCTTTTTCGATCCCTTCACTTTTAGTCTGTGTATGTCTTTGGGTTTAAAGTGAGTCTCTTGTAGGCAGCATATAGATGGGTCTTGTCTTTTTATCCATTCAGTGACTCTGTGTCCTTTGATTGGTGCATTCAGTCCATTTACATTTAGCGTGATTATCGATAGGTATGTAGTTATTGATATTGCAGGCTTTAGATTCATGGTTACCAAAGGTTCAGGGTTAACTTCCTTACCATCTAAGAGTCTAACTTAACTCACTTAATATGCTATTACAAACACAATCTGAAGGTTCTTATCTTTTTCTCCTCCTTTTTCTTCCTCCTCCATTCTTTATATATTAGGTGTCATATTCTGTATTCTTTGTCTATCCCTTGATTGACTTTGGGGTTAGTTAATTTTGCATTTGCTTAGTAATTAACTGTTCTACTTTCTTTACTGTGGTTTTATTACCTCTGGTGACAGCTATTAAACCTTAGGAACACTTCCATCTATAGCAGTCTCCCCAAAATAGACTGTAGAGATAATTTGTGGGAGGTAAATTCTCTCAGCTTTTGCTTATCTGGAAATTGTTTAATCGCTCCTTCAAATTTAAATGATAATCTTCAGGATAAAGTAATCTTGGTTCCAGGCCCTTCTGCTTCATTGCCTTAAATACATCATGCCACTCCCTTCAGGGCTGTAAGGTTTCTGCCGAGAAGTCTGATGTTAGCCTGATGGGCTTTCCTTTGTATGTGATCTTATTTCTCTCTCTAGCTGCTTTTAATAGTCTGTCCTTATCCTTGATCTTTGCCAATTTTATTACTATATGCCTTGGTGTTGTCTTCCTTGGGTCCCTTGTGTTGGGAGATTTGTAGATCTCCATGGCCTGGGAGACTATCTCCTTCCCCAGATTGTGGAAGTTTTCAGCAATACCTCCTCAAAGACACTTTCTTTCCCTTTCTCTCTCTCTTCTTCTGGTATCCCTATAATGTGAATATTGTTCTATTTGGATTGGTCACACAGTTCTCTCAATATTCCTTCATTCTTGGAGATCCTTTTTTCTCTCTGCCTCAGCTTCTTTGTATTCCTCTTCTCTAGTTTCTATTTCATGTATCGTCTCCTCCACCGTATCCAGCCTGCTTTTAATACCCTCCATCGTGCTCTTCAGTGATTGGATCTCCAACCGGAATTCATTCCGGAGTTCTTGGATATCTTTCCATACCTCCATTAGCATGTTGATGATTTTTATTTTGAACTCCCTTTCAGGAAGAGTCATAAGGTCCATGTCATTTAAATTTTTCTCTGGCGTTATATTAGTTTTACTCTGGATCAGGTTCCTTTGGCTTTTCATATTTGTATATGGCACTCTCTAGTGTCCAGAAGGTCTCCTCTGGAGCTGCTAAGCCCCTGAAGCAATGTCCAGGGGTCGCAGGGGAGCGGTACTGGTGCCTGGGGGGAGGAAAGAGCTGTTCCCCCACCTCCCGGCTGCTGTGCCTGTCTCCACTGCCTGAACCAGTGGGCTGAGCACACAGGTATAAGCTTTTGTCCCAGAGCAGCCGGATATGGATCCCTGCTTTCCACAAGTGGCTAGAATCTCAGTCTCTCCAGGAATTCTGCCTGTCTTAGCTTTCCAACCCCGTAATCACAAGAGTATCATGAAAGCACCAGGAAATGTAGGTTTGTTCTCCCAGAGCAGATCTCCAGAGTTAGGTGTTCAGCAGTCCCAGGCCTCCACTCCCTCCCTGCTCCGTTTCTCTTCCTCCTGCTTGTGAGCTGGGTCCCGCCGGGCCACAGCTTTGGTACGTTACCCTGTTCCCTGAGGTCTGCTCTTTTCTCCAGGTGTATGCAGTCTGGCACTGTCCTCTTTCCTGTTGCTCTCTCAGGATTAGTTGCACCAACTGTATTTTTGAATTGTATGTGGTTTTAGGAGGAAGCCTCTGTCTCACCTCTCATGCTGCCATCTTTAATCCTCTTCTCAGTCATCTTCCTTTCACTAAGTTGTGCAGGAGTCTGGGAGATTCCTCTTCAGCTTGAGTCCGAGAGCCACACACAGATCCACATGGGGTTCCCAGGGCAGTGTTGAGAGTCATGCTCCTTTCCGTGTCTTCATTGAGCTGAGAAGCTGCTGCCTGGTCCACATGGTGGCAATGGTCAGACCACAGTTTCCAACTCTGCTCCAGTAGGAGTCTGGCACCTTGCGTCATCTCTGGTGGAGGTGGCAGCCCACAAAAGGAAACTTTCTGTGGCTTGTATTATAAACTGTGATCACAGCCAGGCTTAACGAAAAGCATAGAAAAAAGACAGCAGGAAACTGTCTTCAGTGTGCAGTGCTTATCACTCAGGTGGTGGGGATTATATGTGACGTTTTAGTTACACTTCTCTGTGCTTTACAGGTGTCCTCTCCTCAGCTGGAAGCATTCCTCAGCCTGTGGGGCACCTGGAGTTGGCCATGGGAGGAACCCAGTGGATGTGGGATGAAGTGGGTTTGTGCCTCCTCCCTCTGCCTGGGCTGGGGGCGCTGGGGAGCTGTGGCTTCCATCACGAGGACAGCAAAGTAATGCAGCTGGCAGCAAGCACTGCCACATTGGCAAGTCACCCTAGACATTCTCTCTGCCAGCAGGTCCCAGCACAGTTCCGCCCGAGCATCTCTGGAGATGTCCTGTTCAGCTGAAGCTGTAAATGATACATGTCTTTAGTATTCACCCTAATTTTTTTCCCCCAGGTCTTAGTGCCCTGCAGAGGAAGCCTGTCCAGCAGTGTGCAGTCGGCTTGTCAATTTGAGTCCTATATTTTGATACCACTGGAAGAACATTTTCAGACCTTAAATGGGAAGGTATTCATTTCTAGTGGGTCACTCGGTGTTTGGGAGTGGGGCAGGGAAGGGAATGCTGCTTCTCACCCTTTCTCGTCTCTGTTAACATGGCTTTGACATCCACAGCAGCCCTGTGGGATGGGGTTGGGGGACCCCTGCCTTTGAAGAAAGGGGATGGCAGTGGTGGGGCCTCAGAGGGGCCGGGCATGTCTCTCTCCGTCCGTGGGGCTTCTGTCCCTGGAACACCTCCTCAACGAGGTCCTGTCAGTAAACTCTTTTATCCCGTTCCCTTGAAAGGTCGTTGGTTTCTTGATCACAAATTTGATATCAGTGATGAATTTTAAATTTTTAAAAAACTTTTTGTTTTGAGATCATCTCAAATCTACAAAAGGTTTCAGTGAAGTGCAAAGAACTTTGATATAGCCTCCCCTCAGGCAGGTCAGCTGGCACGTTGGCCACGGTTCTTTTCTGTCTGCTTCTCAATCTTCCTGTACATGTGCATGCATGTGCGTGTGCGCACACACACACACACACACACAAGCACACACATATTATCATTGCTTTTCTTGAACCTTTTTCAGAAAGAGTAAGTTGCAGGCACCATGTCCCTTTACTTTAAAACAATGTATGTTTCCTACATAACTATGGCCTGGTGATCACACTCAGAAGATTTAACATTCATAGAATGCTGTTCTCCAATTGACTGTCCTTATACAAATTGTGCTGTTTATATTGATAAGATCCTTTTATAGCAAAAACAAATTTTTTTTCTTTCTAGATCTGGGATCGTGCAGTGCATTTGGTTGCTACTATTTGTAATTCCCTTCAGTTTGGAACTGTTTCTCAGTCTGTCCTTGTCTTTCATGACATTTTTGTTTTGTATTTATACTCTCCCCCAGCATGGGGTTCTCTGGTGTTTCCTCATGAGAAGATTGCAGGGAGGCAGTTTTGGTGGGAATGCCTGGGAAGGGTATTTTATCTTTCTCTGTGTTGTGTCAGGAGGCATGTGATGTCAGCCTTGATCCTTGTTGATGTGAACTTTGGGGCATGCATTTCTTATTTTCTAAGCAGAAGCAGATAGGTTCTGAGGGTAGGAGGTTCAGCCCTCATTAGGACCGGCTGGCGTGGCCAGCCTCCTACAGTCAGAGGAGGGGCCACACTCCCGTTCTCCACGGCATTGGTGCCGCAGCTTGGTCCTCAGACCTGGCGGCCAGGGCTTGTGGACTCTGGCAGGGGGAGGAGGCACAGGACATGGGGTTACTGGTGTCGTGGCTCACAAGCCATGAAGCTTTTTTCCTACCAGGGATAGGCTTGCCACAGCTGCCAGTCCCTTGTTAGTTAATTTGTGCTCTTTGGGGCCCCCAAATCTACAGAGAGAACAGAGGGTCAGGCTTATGGCTGGTCTGCCCTGTGTACACTGGCCTTGGCCAGGGCAGTGGACTAGGCGGGATTAATTTGAGCATCCTCCGGCCCCTCCGCGTTGCAGTCCCGGGCCTTTTTGACCTTTTAACTCAGATAGGAGAGCCTTCTTGCTTTTTCCTTTCCTGGAGGCACAGGTTTTCTTCTGCTCTAAGGAATGGCTTAATGCTTTTCGGCTGCAACATTTAAAAAGGATCAGGGTACTGTGTATTCACAGCTATAGGGTAAACAAAAATCAAAGAAACATTTAGTATGTCTAAAAGCAAAATAAGAAAGTTGGTCCCCTGGCAAATCCACAGTGGAGCAAAGGCAGGCAGGTCGGGTGAAGGGCCGTATTCAGGGCAGGGCTGAGGGGGGTTGATGGACCCCACTAGCTGCTGGTGCAGTGATGGCTTTCTTGTTCCAGGATGTCTTCATACAAGGAAACAGGATTAAATTAGGAGCTGGTTTTGCCTCTCTTCTCTCAGTGCCCATTCTCTTTGAAGAAACTTTCTACAATGAAAAGGAAGAAAGTTTCAGCATACTCTGTATAGCCCATCCTTTGGAAAAGAGAGAGAGTTCAGGTATTCTGGGAGAGGACCCCTTTCTCCTGTTCCAGGGAAATATGTTGAGCTTCCTCCTGATACAGCTGTTACAAACATCCCATAACATATTTAAGAGCCCACTAGAAACCTGCATAACTGTTTATAGTAGTTGCCCATAAACCTAATCAAAAAGCCATCTTGAGCTAAGGCATGTGCACTGGGGCTACTGCATGTGGCTGCGCCGGCTGGACGGTGTACATCCCAGGAGGCACTGGTCACATAGACCTCAGTGGGAACGTCGCCCTGGCTTTGTCCCTGGGCCTCACCTTGAGGGCTAGCTCTTACAGAATTATACCACCTAGACCTGCTCTTATGCCTCTTGGTGATCTCATTATTTTTAATGAGAAATAATTTTTCAGTTGCTCCAGGAGACTGAGGTAGCAGTTCATGTGCCAGATGCACCCTGAGGGCTCTTACTGTCAGGAGCCAGGGCTTCTTCCTCAGATCTTCACAGGTCATGTCCATGGTCCCAAATAGTCCAGGTTTTGTCCCAGTAAAGGGCTTCAAAAGGATGAGGCTCTCTCCAGGTTGTCCTGTAACTGGGCTGCTCTTAGACAATTTCTTGAAATAAAGTTACCTTCTCCTCCCCAGGAAGATGGGGCCCCAGACCCTGGGGGAGCAGGGTAAAGAATGTGACAGACACCCCACTAGGAAACCATGAAGGATTCAGCCAGCCTGACCCTCTTTCTCTTTTTCAGAAGAGCCTTCAGCATCCTCAGATTCCTTTTCCTTGAAAACCATCGAAGATGTGAGAGAGTTTTTGGGGAGACACTCAGAGAGATTTGACAAGAGCATTGCCTCTTTCCAGAGAACTTTCAGAGAACGTGACCGCAAGAGCCTGCGCCATCACATAGTCAGTAGCTGTGTCTTGCTTTGCCAGGCATGCCCTATCTCAGGCCAGCTCAGAGCACCAGGATCCCTCTCAGTTCACTCTGAAACATTGCTGCTTCCACTGTTGGAAGTTTTGTTTAAATGTTTCTAAGTATAAAAGTAGCAGTCGCCACTATAAAAAACCTGAAAATCATGGAGAAGTATGAAAATGAATGTTGTTACCATCTACTTTAACCCCAAGAGGAATTTTTTCCTATTTTAGTGCATATACACCTAAAAAAAAATGTTGAAGAAAATTGCATAATTGATTTAAACTTGCATTACGACTTTAAAGTTTATCACTCAGGAAGCACATTTTGTGAAATGTTCTCCGCACTCCAGGACATGTTACATGTTCTGGCCTTTGCATTGTGGCTTCAGAATGGGACAGTGACTGTCTCTCTGCTCTGTGTTGCACAGGACTCGGTGAATGCTCTCTACACTAAATGCCTCCAGCAGCTCCTGAGGGACTCTCACTTGGTAAGCAGCAGGACTTGCAAAAGAGAGAATTGCAGTGTGCCAACTTACCAGTCCAGGCTCTTTAACTGTTCTTTTCTTGTTCTGCAGAAAGTGCTGGCCAAGCAGGAGGCCCAGATGAACCTGATGAAGCAGGCAGTAGAGGTGAGAGGCCAAGGCAGTGGGGGAGAGAGGTGGCAGTGCTGGGGGCTCCCCTTGTGCCCCCCACCCATCCTGAACCCTGTTGATTTCACAGATGTACGTCCAGCATGATATTTATGATCTAATCTTTAAATATGTGGGGACCATGGAGGCAAGTGAGGTAGGTTCTAAATTATATCGTCCAGGATGGGAGCCTTATTTATTCTAAACCTTTTGAGAAATTTGAAGCTTTGTTAAAAATCTGTTGTTAGGATGCTGCCTTTAACAAAATCACAAGAAGCCTTCAAGATGTCCAGCAGAGAGATATTGGTGTGAAACCTGAGTTCAGGTAAGGGCTTTGCGGCAGCAGCTGGGCATCCCCGGGGGCTGGGACTGCATCTCTCCTGGAGTCAGGGCCCCCAGCAGCGGTGGGTGCACTGATTTGCCTTGGTTTGTACTGAGGGGCAGTGTGGTTATTTGTGACCAGGATAAAGGACTGAAGTTGGCAGATGGTCGTTCTGTCGCTGGCACTCTCCTGCACCTGTCTGTCAGCATGCTGGCTGGGTGGGGTGTTGCACAGCTAATCTCTAGGTGGGCATATCACTTGCCTGGGTGGGTCCTATACACAGACATCTCTCCTCACCTGCCCGTCTGCAGCAAGCCTGCCATAGAGGCACATCCTTTTGAATTAATTCAAGTTTCACCAGGGTACAAAGATGTTTAAAGTGCTTATGTTTAAACTTTTTTTCTCCTTTTGGGTTATTTCAGTCTGGGGCTAAGGATTTTTGACTTTTTGTTTCTGACTTTCTGGTGCACCTATACCACCCAACAGCCTGAACAGGACATTTAAAGTCATTGAGTTCTGCCACTGACTTGAGTCAGCTTACTTCTGAGTTTCTGGTTTTGTTCTTCATTACTATGGTCGCTGTAAGCAATGTAAATGTGAGGTGTTGTTCGTTCAGGGAAGAAGAGCCCTCACACTGTGGTCTTCAGTTGTCACTTTCCAAATTATTTTACAGCTTCAACATACCTCGTGCAAAGAGAGAACTGGCTCAGCTGAACAGGTGCACCTCACCACAGCAGAAGTTGGTTTGTTTGCGAAAGGTGGTGCAGCTGATTACACATTCTCCTAGCCAGAGAGGTTTGTGCTTGGGGAAGGGGCCTGCAGTTGGGTAGATGAGTATGTTCAGATGCTCAAGTCTTAAGGAGCAGTGCCGTCTTAAAGGGTCATAAAAATGGGCTGACGAGCATCTGGACTCTGTCTTGATAAGTGGGTGCCTACTAATGGAGATGGGGGGCTAGGCTAGGCATCATTAGGCAGAGACACAGCAGCCTCAATAATGGTAGTGATGGGTACATGGGGTTCAGCTGTTTGTTAGACTGTCCTCCCTAATTTTGTATGTGTTTAAAATTTTCCATTAAAAAAAAGTAAAACTGAACAAAATAACTAAGAAAATAGAAATGAGGAGGCATATCTGTGTATCTTCAAAGCATATTAAACAGAATAGGCAGGGGTATATATGGTATACTTCCACAGCATTACAGTAAGAGGGCACGGCTACATCTCCACGTATAGACTGTCTCTGGAAAGATACGTGGAAGCAGCATCCTCTGGAAAGGAAGACTGGGTGGCTGGGATGGTAGGGACAGGGCTGTTTTGCACTGTTTGAATTTTTAACCATGTAAATGTATTACGTACACAGAATTTCAAAGTGAAAAACTGAAGTCAAGCTAGGTGTCAGTATTCGACTCCACAGTGTATAAAATGGAAATGATCTCAGGAGGAAAGAGGCTTTTGGTGGTGGCTCTGGGCACAGCTTCACGTTGTTGTAGCCACTATCACTGACCAGCCTGGGCACTTAACTGCCCCAGAAGGTGGTGAGGGGGGTCTGCTTGGAATTTCCTCCTTTTTAACATATTCTGAGAATGCTGGGCATTCGTCCTTCCCTTGAATGTAACATCTGTTCAGAATGAGGCCAAGGGACTTGTGCAGTTGGGTGTCTCCCTGATGTGTCATCTCAGCTTGTGGTTTCATGGGTGGTGGTGGGAGCTGTATGCCTGTCGCCCATTTAAGTCTCATACTGGCTTTCAACGCGTGCTCCCCCTGCAGTTAACCTGGAGACCATGTGTGCTGATGATCTGCTATCGGTCCTGTTATATTTGCTTGTGAAAACAGAGATCCCTAATTGGTAAATTTTTTTTGTTAAATTACTTTCTCAAAATGGCATCCCTGTCCTGTGGTGGTTTTGATATAACTCCAGGAAATTGAGTACCTCTTAGGAGTCAGTTGCTGTGCCTGCTGCCTTCATTCTGCAGGGGGGCTTCCATTCCATTTACAGATGAGGAAACTGAGGCCAAGAGAGCTTATGTTTCTCATCCTGGAGCACACAGCCAGTCAGTGGCCGAGCAGGAAGTTGACTCCAGTTCTGTTGACCTCAAAGCCTATCCTCTTTCTGCAGGAACCCACGGTTCACTTAACAGTAATCACCCCTCTAAACACTAGCCTATTCCAGGAAAGTAACAAGAAGTTTTACTTATTTTCTTGATTGTACACACTCAAAATAGAGATGGAGAAGTTAGCATTCAGTTCCCTGAAGCTAAGTCTTCAGTCACCCAGACCACAGCATTGTTTCTGTAGACTGTTTATTGGATATGCAATAAAACTCTTTTCTTCCTTTTGCTAGGATGGCAAATTTGAGTTATATCAAAAACTTCAGGTTCAGCAGCTCGGCCAAAGATGAATTGGGATACTGCCTGACCTCCGTTGAGGCTGCAATCGAATACATTCGTCAAGGAAGCCTCTCCGTTAAGCCGCCCGTAAGATCTTCCGTCTGCCCTGGCCCTCTGTGGGTGCCACGGCACAGTGGATAGGGTTCTGAGGTTGATGGGTGGTGGTGGGATTCTTGAATGGTCCCTGGGGAATGGGGCTGAGCTGAGGGTGGGAGCCTTGGCAAGCATACAGCAGGCTGAACACCAAACACCCGGTTGGTTGCTGATGATTGGGACTCACACCATTAATATCCTGCTTCATTAATCCGTGTCCTCCTCAAAAGCGCATGGGCAGAAGGGGAAGCTAGAAACAGTGAATTTGGATATCTAGGCAGGAAATTAGATTCTTGATTTATGCAATTTTAGGACTCACTGGCCACTTTATTTTCTTTTGGGTTGGTGAGCTTTGGCTAGGAAGGCAATTACATTTCTGTGTGAGTTGTGAGAATCTCAAACCGAAATTGTACTGCTTGCCTATTTCACTGCATACCAACCAGCAAAATGTGACGGCACTCACAGGAATCACAAAGCTTAAATTAATAAAATGAAGAGATTTCTGTATTATAAACCAAGAGTCCTGAGGATTGAACATTCACTTGATCTTAATTTTCTGCTGGTGTTAGACGCTCCCAAGGTAATGATAAGTTAGAACATCTGGAAGAGAACCGAGGCCTGTCCAGACGGGTGCACTCAAGGAAAAGCAGTTCCCCTGAATACATTCATTGTTAATGTGTTTATGTATTTTCCAGTCTTTTTTCCTATCCATGTGTTCTTCACATAATTGAAATTATATTGTATATAGCATTTGTATACTGTTTTTCCCCAAAAGAATGGTTTCATTTTTTTCTGATTTGAAGACTAGTGTTTACTTATAAACAATACTTGCAGTTTGTAAAGTTGCAGTGAAGATAACAGAAATCACTCATAAACTTACAAGCTGGGGATGACTTTTATTAACATTTGGTATATGTCTTTTTTCTATGTGTATTCAGTTGTATTTTTAACCCGAATATGAGATTATGCTGCACTTGCTGGCATGTAGCCTGACAGTATCCTGGTGCTCGCTAAAGAATTAAGTTGTGGTCTGGTCTGGGGTCTGATTTGACCTCCCAGGCATATGCAGGTGAAATTGGAGGCTGTTTTGTCTCATCTCAGATGTGGCTGTCAGTGACTCTTGAGAAAAGTTGTTCTAATTTAGGGGGAAATCATTAACATTCTAGAATGTACATGTGCATGCAAAATCAGGATTCCCACTCATTTCTGTAGTTGGGGAAGTAAGATTTTAGTTTGAGTGTCTTCTGTGGGGCTCTGGGAACAGGTGTTGCTCCCATGGGCCTGAAGCAGTGCCCTGGTTCTTGCCCTTGCTGGTTTGATAGGTTGCTCCCTTCTGGCTCCACCACCCTGATGAAGACTCACCTGATGCTGCCTGATGGGGCCGGGAGCACCCCATGTCACCTGGAGGGAGGTGCCCACCCCTTGAAGGTGCTCTGGTCCCCTTGCTGCCCCCATACGGTACCATGGGCATCCTACTTTCTTACCTAACATGGTGTGTAGTCAGGAAGGCCAACACTTGAAGGCCTTTGGCCAGAGTGTCTGGAGGTGGCTGACCAAATGTATCAGTCAGCTTCTCACACCTACTTTTACTTTGGAGAATATTCCAAGTGGAATTGGAGTGTTTGAGGGGTGGCCTCTTGTGCTGGTGTTGATTTGGGTTCAGGGCTTCTGTTTGCCCTTGGGCAAATCTCTCTGTCCTTCTTAGCCTCTGTCCACTTTCTTGTCCACACTGGGGATAGTGCTGTATATTTTACCTCTAGCTATGTGGGTGTGAAGCTCAAATAGGATGTTCCGAAGTGCCTTTTTGAAGCATGAAGTGATCCTGATGCCCTTACTTGCTTTTCCAGTACCCCTGCATCTGGGTGGCTCTGTTTCTTAGTTCTCTGCATCCTGCATGGGCAGTCCCAGGATGGCCATTAGCTTGGGTGGACAAGGTAGGGACATGATCCATTGCCCCTCTTGTCTGGAGTGCCTGACCCTGGTCCTGCCTTCCTCGATTTGGGGTGGTTGGCCCTGTCAGATTTGGGGCAAGGTGTGTGTCATTCTTACGGATGGTTGCCAAGCTGGTCAGGCCTGAGTGGTGCTCTTTACCTTTGTTGACGAGCAGGTATTGTGGCCTCCTTGTCTTCTGTGAGTCCATCCAGCACTGGCTGCTGTCAGGGGCAATGCCTCTGCCTTAGCTGCCTGCTGGTCTCTCAGCTGTACAGTTCCATTGAGGGACATGGGAGGCCACTGCTGTGTGTTGGTGTCATTCCCTGGGGAAAGAACCCATGTATTTCCACACAGCAGTGAGGTTTCTGAAAAGTATTAAGGACCAAATATTAGTAAATTCAATTATGTTTTACTGTTGACTTTATATAATGTAGTTTCACAGAAATATTCTCCCCAACATATAATCATACTAGAGGTAACCATAAATATTCTTTAAGCATAAAGACTTAAAGTCTCATAAATTAAGACTTTAGCATTTTAAAAATGAATATCACTGGGATGATTTCAGTTTAACCTTTTTGGACAAAAAAAAACAACAAAACCCAGTGGGGTGAGCCCTGAAGGAAGCTGTACCCCTCTCTGTTCAGGCTTTGCCCCTGTCTGGTCTTTCTCACTTTGTTGGGCTTCTGATAAATAGTGTTTACCCCTTCCCAAAATAGGTCTTAGCTGATACACTATCTCTTCTGGTAGCTCATTCTCTGAAGATTCAGGCCTGGAAGACTAGGCCTCTTCACCACCACCCTTCAAATGGTTACTCAGAGTTGAGGAAAGAACCCCAAATTCACCTGAGCAATGTCTTTGATGTTTCCCTAAGATGCTTGGCTACAAGTCAGTGAATAAACAGGCTGTTATAACTTTCTGTGGTATATAGCACCTGGGAGCAAAGTAGCTCTGATACTGAGGGGTTAGCGTTTGTTGCCAAGCTCACCCTCTCATGGCAGCCTGTCAGAGGACCCTGCTTAACAGAGGACCCCCGGAAATGGTCCATCCCCTGAAGTGAGGTGCTGTCAGCTACATCCTGAGATAGACCCCTAAGCCAGAATGTAGAAGGCTATGAAGAAAATTTTGTCAGCGTTTGATGAGTTCTTCTGGGAGCAGGTGACTGGAAAAAAATTCCCTTTACCTCCCACCAAGACTCTTTTTGAGGAAGTTAATTTGTCATCAGACAGTTTAATTGCAGGTTCTCAAGTGAGCATTGAAGTGTCTTGCTAGAAATTATTTTGTAAAGGAAGGATGCATTTTTAGATTTTTGCCTCTAGGTAAATATGACCTGCAATTTGAAGACCTGACTTTATTAATTGGGGTAGACCCTGGTATCTTACTAGACTTAGTGGCAGTGGCCATATCATTTGCTGTTTTAATGTGTATGTACCAAAAGCAAGACCCTTCTACTTGGCTTGAGCCTGGGAAATACAGGCCAGCCTGTGAAATGGTTTTCCTGTCTGTAGGCCCAGATAAAATGTCCAGGGATAGGGCTATGCAGGCATTAGGACAGAAGCCTGAGAGGAGGGGGAGGCCAGGACTGTCTGGGTTTCCGTATGGAGGCTGACGGTGTGTGCATGCTGCATTCCACACGCAGAGGGGACGCATCCTATACGCACTCAGAGAGCATGCTGCTCCTCTCCCGGGCTCCCACCGGAAAGCAGTCATCGGAGCTGCCACTTCCTGGAGAGACAGAGGGGCTGCTCTTCTCCAGACAGAGGGTCTGCTCTCCGGCTCCAGGGCGGGGATGGAGGCACTGCTGGCTGTGTTCTCTGGGAAATGGCAAGGATCAGTCTGGGTCCTTTATTTTTAGGATTTTCACTGGCATCGCATAACATGTGATAAACCAGATTGTTGGGTTTTCCCTGCAGGAGTCTGAGGGATTTGGTGACAGACTGTTCCTGAAGCAGAGAATGAGCCTGCTATCTCAGATGGCTTCAACTCCCATTGACAGTCTGTTTCAGGTAAGATCCTGTGGGCACAGGTGTGTGAGGAGCACCCCATTTTCCTGAGTCTTTGGAGCTTCCACAGAATCCATCAGGGTGGTCTATGTAGTTGAACACTGAAGTTGGTATTGTGCTCAGAGCGAGTGGTAGAAATCCAAAGTTTCATGGTTGGGAGCAGCACATGTGCCCGTCTCCCACATGTGTGTTCTGCTGTAGCCATGCTGGTGTGGATGCCACAACAAAGGTGTTGGGCCTCTGTGCACAGAACCCTCGCCTGGCTGTCCTCCTCTCTCCATTTGGTGAACTATGGCTTGTCCAAGGCCAGAGCAGTGGCCCCTCACTGCTGCCTCAGTAGAGTCAGTGCCCCTCCACAGCATTGCAGGGGTGTGTGTGAGCTTGCACAGGGCTGAGAGCTCTGCCTGGGTGGTCTGATCATGCAGCACATGCAGCAGCTCCCTGCCCAGGTCTGATGGACTGCTGGGAGGCTGGTGAGGTGCCCTGTTAGCAGTCGGTGAGGGCTGGGTGATGGCGCATCCTCAGGGAGCCTGCTGATGCTTCCAGGCTACTCGCAGCCAGAGAGCCTCCTGGGGCACATGTTCAGAACACCTCACTCCCTGAGGGGAGCACACCCGAGGACCGCCTGCAGGTTTGTTTGCTGCTGGGACCTCTTCTAATTGCAGCCCTTCCTTTCCCCTGAACGCAGGCTGTTAGAATACGAGGGAATAGAACCGACGCTTGTCCTAGTGAGAGGTCAGGCTCCACACTGAGCTTCAGGGTATGTTATTGCCCCTTTACTCCTGCTGCTCTGAGGATCTTGTTTATTAATTATGGACAATTTGTCACATTTACAAAAATACTAGTGCAGTGAACTAATGGAACCATCTCCCAATTTTATTTCATCTCTACCGTTTTCCCCATCTGCTCAGCTTATTTTGAAATCCCTGAGAGCAAGTCAGTTCATCCATGGGTACATAGATATGTGTTTTTGTAAGAATGCTCAGAAATTTCACACCTTAAACAGTGAATAATTCCTTGACATCAATAGTATTTTTTATGTCGCTTTTTAGCACATTGCATCAGGCAACCAGAAAGAAGTGGAAAGACTTCTGAGTCAAGAAGACCAAGATAAAGATGCCATCCAAAAGATGTGCCACCCTCTGTGCTCCTGTGACAGCTGTGAGAAGCTCGTCTCTGGGTGAGAAGAGCCCTGAGGGGGTGCCACATGCCAGGAGGCAGGAGGCATGGGCCTGGGCAGAGCTTTCCCTCTTGTTTACCATGCAGTTTTGAATGAGGGACTTAATCTTACTGCACTCAGCTTCCCTTGCTGTAAAGCGGAGGCAGTAATGTCTACTTCTTTGGAGAATCAGATGGAATAAACATTATAAAAATACTTGGTACACTGCTGGGCTGGATACCAGGGTAGGCAGGTATAGGGCCTCCGCAGCCTCAGAAAGTGGGTTTTAGGATAGGAGGAATGTCAACTTCTCCCAAGAACCTTTTGGCTTCTGTTTTCATTAGGCTATTTTTCTGTTTGTCAAGGCTTAGAGGGGCTGGAACCAGATGTCTCAGTTCCGCCCATTGTGGGAGACCCAGCAGGGCTGGGTGACCTCCAAGACACTGTAGAGAGACCCAGCGTGGACCTCACCCTGAGATATGTCTTCTAGTCCCAGGACCCTGGCCTGTTCAGTCTGGGCAGAGAGATGCTTGGACATGCCATTTCCAGGGTGTATTGCTCTGTATCTTTCTCTTTTAGGAGGCTAAATGACCCCTCAGTCGTCACTCCATTCTCCAGAGATGACAGGGGCCAAACACCGCTCCATGTGGCTGCCCTCTGTGGTATGTGGTCTTCCGTGGGCCTCTGTGGGCCATCAAGGCAAAGGGATGGAGCCCAGTGTGGCCCACAGAAGCCTGGCTGAAAGGAAGCAGTGGAGATGGGGTGGGGAAAGGAGCTGCGTAGTGCCCCCCACCCACTCTGGGGCTTTGCTGGGAGAGAAGAATAGCAGACATTCCGCAAGCCCTCAGGCGCAGCCCCCGGGCCAGAGGAGTGCGGGTCTGTGCTCGCACTGTGCGGACACCTGACTGCCCCAGACTGGCGGTCTGGTGAGGAAAGGCTTGCATCTGAGCTATGAGAACGGTCTCAGAATTATCAGTTTGGGATTCTTATAGTCCCACTTCTAAAAAAATTACTGTCTTTCAAAGTGCATATACAAGATAGAAAATACAAACTACCTCAGTATCACCATCCTTTCTCCCAGAGACAACTTTGATTAATGAGAGTCTGGAATTTCAGCATGTTTGTGTGTATATGTATATAAAATATATGATATGGGGATCGTACTGTTCTGTGCTGTGCTTTTTTTCATTTGGCAATATGTAAGGACATTTCTCCTTGTCAGTATTTTTTAATGGTTTCACAATATTCCATTCCATGAATTGATGAGCCATGGCATCTTCTGTGGACATGCAAGGTTCTTTTTTACTACCTCCTGCTGCTGAAAGGTGGACTGTAGCCAAGTCCCTTCTTAGGCCCTCCTCAAGGGTCCCAGATCTGCACAGTCTGACTTGACATTAACTCTGATTCCTTTCCAGCGGAGAAGTACTTCCCGGCATGTCTCATGCCAGAGAAAGAGGGTGAAAAAGTTTGGTTTCCCATTGAGTGTTTGGAGAGCTTCTTCACTTTCCTTCTCTGTGGTGAAATCCTTCTGTTCTGTAGGGCAGGCGTCCCTCATTGACCTCCTGGTTTCCAAAGGTGCTGTGGTGAACGCCACGGACTATCATGGGTCAACCCCACTTCACCTTGCGTGTCAGAAGGGCTATCAGAGCGTGGCGGTGAGTCCATTTGACTCCACAGTCGTGTGGGCCACCCTCCTCTTTTCCATGTGACTCTGCTGTGGCCACCCAGGAAGGGCTGTGAGTCTAAGGCACCTCCCTGTGGGTCCAGTGGACAAGGCATAGATTTGAAATGTCATCATAATCTTGGGGCAGAAGGGTGGGGATGGAGACTTTTTCCTTAATCTCTGAACTTTTCATAAGGAAGGATGAGTGTGATGATATAATTTTAATTGTAGTACAGGTATTTAAGATTGCAAATGGAGACAAGGGACCTCCCCCTGTAAGACTCCAGGCCATACTCCCTGTTTGTGCTGGTGTTCACCTGCTGTGCTTTCCTTTGGAAGCTGCTGTTGTTACACTACAAGGCCAGCACCGAGGTGCAAGATAATAATGGCAACACCCCTCTCCACCTGGCCTGCACCTATGGTCATGAAGACGTAAGTGGTGCCTCCTGTTCCCAAAGTGGCTGCTTGTACCCTTTCTGACTTGTGAAGCAGCATGCATTTCTAATTAGTTGAATGTTTTATCTTATGTTGATAATTAACAGAACATTTGGTATGTAATTTTTTTTAATTAAAAATTTTTTATAGATGCTAAAGTGAACTAACAAATCTAAAACTTAATTGCTCAGTATCTTATCCTGAAATTAAATAATTCTCATTCATCCCTGCTGTCATCTTTGTTCATGTTCAATTTTTACATTTTGCATTCTTGTAGTAAGACCAAATAAGTCGTCATTTCTATTTGCACTTAATATGTAACTCTGTGTGGTGTTCTTTCCCAGCCACTCTCTCCCCTCATTCTCTCTGCAGTAATATTCAGGTAGGGTTATACCTACATGGTGTTGAGGCTGGGTTAGGAGGCTGATGTGCAAAAATGAGATCGTACCCTACATGTTCTTATGCAACTTACTTTCCTAACTTCACAGCATATCATGGAGAGCCTCTGAGTCAGTAAATGTAGATTGAGCCCATAATTTAATTGGTATACAATAATCTATTGTGTTGTATTGGTATCCCTGAGACCACCCATTGGTTCAGTGATTTGCTAGGAGGACTTATAGGACTCAGCATACAGTCGTACTCATGACTATGATTTATTACGGCAAAAGGACATGAAACAAAATCAGCAAAGGGAAAGGTGAGTGGATGAAGTCCAGAGAAAACTGGGCACCTCAAAGAGTGTTCTCCCCAAGGAGACATGCAGGACATGCTTAATTCCTCCAGCAAGGAGTTTGCAATAACACATACAAAGTGTTTTCTATCAGAGAAACTCTTCAGGGGCCCAAGATTTCTATTGGAGGCTGGTCACATGAACTCTCTCTCCCTAGCACTTACCAAAATTCCAGGTGCCCAGAAGGAAAGCAGTTGTTTAGCATAAACCACAGAGTACACATAACTTAGGCACAGTTAGCCACTCTTACCAGTTAGGGGAATGTGGAAACACTGCCCAAATCCACACTCCCAGGGAACATTGCAAGTCAAGAGCCAACCTGGCAGGCAGGCCTTTCAAGGAGAGTGGTCTCGGGCTTGCTATGGTAACTCCTTGCTGTCCATGGCTTCATCACAGTTTTATTCAGCCTGTTCTTACTGACTGGCTATTGGGTTCTTTGGAAAAATGATGTATCCTGATAAGATAAGCTGGAACCCTTGAGGCGTAACTCTCTGTTACTCCGCATTAGTTTGGTTGAGTGTAGCCTTGATTAAGTTGGAATGTGAACTGAGGCTGTGGAGTCCACAGACATTGCCTGAGGCTTGGCATGTCAGTTGATGGTAACATTTCCTGTTTTCCTTGCAGTGTGTGAAGGCTCTGGTCTACTATGATGTGCAGTCGTGCAGACTAGACATCGGTAATGAGAAAGGAGACACTCCGCTGCATGTTGCTGCACGCTGGGGTTACCAAGGCATCATAGAGACGTTGCTACAGAATGGAGCATCCACAGAGATCCAGAACAGACTGAAGGAGACACCCCTCAAGTGTGCATTAAATTCAAAGGTAGCTTTTCATCTCTGGGCAGCTGTGTGACTTTAAAAAAATCAAAGTCCAAAGATTAGGTCTTGGCTGTGCTGGATGAAGTACATTAATGCCCAAGGACAGAACTTGGCCCTCACCCTCTCTGCTGCATTTGGGACCTGGTTGTTAATGGGCTTTACTTATTTGTGTTATTTTCATTTTACTAGTGGTTTTTCTGTGCTGCTCCATGAGCTATTCCCCGCAGTTTTCCCTGCTGTCTGAGTGTTGGGTCATGAGCAGGTGGAGCAGGTGGAAACGGGACAGTGGCCCTGACCGAGCATAGCAGGGATGGGGTGGGGCTGGGCAGCAGTGACTGTTACTTCACCATCAGCTCCCAAATGCTTATTCCACTTTGGCCAGATTTGAACATCACTGGATACAGTTTCCTTCATAAATGACTTATTAATGAACTACTCATCCTTTCCTGTTAGCAATTTCCTGCAACAAGTTGTGCTCACCTTGGGAGTGGGTGGGGAGAGGGCGGCCTTGTCTCCCAGCAGCAGCCCTGGTTGAAGGGTGCCCGCAGAGTAGCATGCTTGGCCAGCTAGCCAGAGGAGGTGCAGTGGGGGTCCACCGCCATCAGGCTGCTGGGCCCAGAGCATCGCTGTTGGGTGGCTCACATGAGTGAGTCCATTTTAACACAGGTCTCCACTTGTCTCCCTTTGCACAGGCCCCGCTTTCTGCCTCTTGGTGTTTTACTGTCTTCCTGTTATACTTTCCACATTCTAGGGAGTTCTTACCCTTTTAGGGAGTTCTTTCAGTTCATATCTTCTAGGAAAGCACAGGATTTTTGCTTTTTTAAAAAACCACTTTATTGAAGTTATAGTTAACGTGCAAAAGGCTGGACATATGTACTGTGTACATCTTGATGGGTTGGGGGTAAGTACACAGCCAAGAGACCAGCAGCACCATCTGTGCCATAACATGTCCAGTCCCTCCTATGTCCCCTCCCACCCTCTTTATCATCAGTATTACTGTGTATGTGTGATAAGAACACACACAAGCTCCACAGCAGCTTGGATTTTGAAGGGCTAGTTGCTGCTCTGACCCAGGGGACCTCAGCCATACTTCCTGTGCGCTCACAGTGCTCAGCTTTGTAGCAGCCTGAGCTGACAGGCTGGGCGGTGCTGCCCTTGGTCTGCGATGTCCACGAGGAGCAGAGGCCCCTCTGCCACTGTGGTTTCTACCGAGGCCCCATGCAAAGGGAAAGCAGCAGAGGGAAGGGGCAGGCTGCCTTCATGGCTTGGCTCTGAGACCCGTGGGTGCCAGTGGGAAAGGTCATAGTTCATGCCTGTGGACAGACAGCCTGGACAAGGCAGCCTTGGAGGCCCCTCTGCGCCTGGGTTTCTCTTGTCCTCTGAGCCCATTTGTGGGAAGCACCAGCTCCTGTCAGACAGTCGGGCAGGGAAGTGGTAGAAGAGGCCCAGACTTCATGAGCATGGTCCTGAGTTAGGTCCCACCCACTCCGCGCCGTGGTGTCTCTGTCTCCCCCTAAGTGTGGCTGGGCTGCATGGCCTGAGGGGATGGCAGGTGGTGTGGGAATATACTTTGGTGATGCGTGCCATTCAGACTTGTCATATCCCCTTTGTCCTCCCAGATTCTGTCTATAATGGAAGCCTGCCATCTGTCCTTTGGAAGGAGGCAGAAGTCTTCAGAAGTAAGTGAACAGGGCTTTGCCTGTTGGCCCCATTTGAGAACAGAGCCACGTCCTGGGCCCTCATGTGTCCTTTCTGTCGGGCTGTCTTGCTGCAGATCCCTGTGCAGTCCCCTCAGCACTCCGTGGACTCCATCAGCCAGGGCTCCTCCACCTCCAGCTTCTCCTCTGTGCTGGTGAGCTCCAGGCAAGAGGAGCCCCAGGATTACAGAGAGGTGAGGCTCCCAGACGGGAGGGCAGAGAGGAGGGCTGGGTGGCCCTGTTACGGTGGCTGGTTAAAGAGCTGTGACCTCGTGAGTGGGCCTGCTCGCTGACCTGGGGCAGCCACATCTGCTGTGCCCTCGAGGGGAGCTGGGCCTGTTCTCACCCTGCTTCCCTTTGTGCTCAGCTCGCTGAACAGCTCTAAGCTTGTGGATAGTGTGTGCGTGTGGAGGGGTGTGTGCATGCCAAGGGTTGTGCATGGGTGGAGGGGTGTGTGCGTGTGGAGGGGTGTGAGCGTGCAGAGGGGGTGTGCACGTGTGGGCATGTGGAGGGGTGTGTGCATGCCAAGGGGTGTGAGCATGTGGAGGGGATGTGCGCGTGCCGAGGGGTGTGGAAACCTTCTAGGAAAGGTACAAATAAAGTCACCTTAGGTCCACTGATTGAAGATTATTTACAAACTAAATTCTCTGTCCTTACAATCCTACTCTGTGAGCACTACTTTTAAGCTGGTGTGTCTTCTGACTTCTTGCAAAGGTTCCATAGACATTTATATGTCCTACATGTGGCATTTTATTAAAGCTGATTTATAGCCTGTTTGTTTTGTTTTTCCATTTAACCTTAGAGCTCATCCAGCATCAGCCCACAGAGTGGACCGTTGCTGCGTCCTTTCCCTATTCCCTGTTCCCTGTGGGTGGGTGACCCTCACTGGCTCCACCAGTGACCCCCTTCCCTGTACTCCCAAGACCTGCTCTCAAGGGCCCAGTAAGCTTAGCTAGATGCAAAACCATAGCAAAGAAAGCCAAGAGATGTGCTCCAAAACTAACTGAAACCTGAAATCATTCTTGGGATGCTCCCCTGGGCATCCTCAGCTAGCAGATGATGCGAGATGGCTCTTTGTGGTCCTAAAGAGTGGCTGGCTCCTAGGAAGCACTTGTCACAATGATCTCACATTGCCACATGAATAGCAGTGTCATTTTCTAGAGCTTACATGGTATGGGGTCAGTGCACACTAGCACCTTCCTATGATGTCCTATCTGAGCAGTTTAGGGGTGTATTTGAAAGATACTGAATGAGAGATTAAAACTCTCCATATCAAGAGAGAGACAAAAGCTGCTAGGTTTTCAGAATGTTGTTTTTATTATTTCTGTGACTATTTTGTTGAAATAATTTTTCTAACATTTTCTTTCCTTTTATTAAGGTAGAAAAACTTTTAAGAGCAGTTGCTGATGGAGATCTAGAAATGGTGAGTGTCTGGAAGTGCATTTAAAAAAGTTTTTGCTTTTTTAAAAACAGCTATGCCTGTGTTCCTTGTCTCCAGTTAGGATACGATGTTTTGTTTTCCCTTCATGTAATGAGCAGATGAACCTAAAGCTTCAGAAAGAGTGTGTCCTTGCCTTTTAGACATTCATATTCCAGGAGAATGGTGAGATGTTGGCAAAGAGACCAGCCTGTGTCCAGGGGCACAGAGTGCGCACTCAGAGCAGGACACTAGCTGGGGGCAGGAGGAGCAGGCGGGTGGGAGAGGAGGGGGTGATGGAGGCGGCAGCCCATAGGAGTTGTGGGAGGCTGTGATGCCTGGGCCTGGAGGCTGAGGTCTGAGGCCCAGGGCCCTGAGGAGTCACAAGCAAGTGTCTGGAGAGATGGTGCTGGCTGTTGTGTGTTTGCACCAGGAGGGGGGGATGTCCTGGCTGGAGGGAAGGTGTCTGTCCTAACCCTCACTGTTGGGGGACAGGGAACATGAGATCCCTGGAGAGTGGAGACAGCCTTCACTAGGTTCCCCAGCAGTTTCCCCTGCCTTGGGCTTCCTGAAAGGAATTTGCTGTGTCTTCCACTTGAACAGGAGGTGTAAATTAGCTGCTTACCAGATTAGGGGCTCTGAATAAGTCATATTATGAAAACTTCACAGTGATGTGTGTTGGCAGAGTGCTTTTCTCAATAATTGAGCTTGAGGTGGTAGACAGAGATTCCCAGGATCTGATTATTACCACCTCTGGGATGTTAGGCATCTGAATGTAGTTATCCATCTGTTAGCCTTTGCCCAGAGGCCACTGTTAACCCCCCAGACCAACAGGCTGTTACCCTGGGGGTGGGCCACGGGGGTCTGTATCTGGCCCATGTTGTGGCTTCTCTCATGAGACAGCCCCCGAGAACCCAGCATTCTTTGGGGTAAGCAAGGGGGACATCTCCAGGCACCCTAACAGCCTTGGTGTGGCATGGCCTGTGTGGAGAAGAGAGAATGACTGTTCTTGTGTCATGGCACATCTGTTATTTTTCCTTCTGTGGGTGAGGCCACTCCTGAAGGAGGTGACAGGGGCAAACTGCCTGGTGCCCTGGGGTCACCATCCAAACTAAGCCACACACAGGGTAGCTAGCCTCCAAGCAGCCCCTGCCCGAGGCCACCTGCCCCCCGATCTTGTTCTCCTGCCATCACGAGGACCCAGCCCTGCTCTGTCCCAGCAGGCCGGTAGGTGAGGCCCCTGAGTGGGGCCTTTGGTGTTTCCACTCTGAGACATGGCTGTTGTCAGGGTGTGGAAGGGTCTTGGAGGGCAGAATCTGGGGACGGACAGGGGTCTTGCTGGAACTCTTTGTCACTCTTCACAATATGCTGACTTCCTCAGTGCTTAGAACCAGGCCTAGAAATGTATTTCTATTGTTCTCTTTTCTCAAATTTAGTATGCTAGGAATTAATCTTTTCTTGAACATAAATTTGACCTCTTTGAGGGTCTTTTTCAATGCTTTCACCTGTGGGCTAGTGCAGTATAGTGGACAAGGTGCTGGCATAGAGTCAGAAGGCCTGTTTAGGTTCTGATTACTAGTCTTGTGGCCTTGAACAAGCTGTCGACCTGGAGTGCGTTTTTCCCCAGGTGAGGAGGGAGGGACAGGTCGTTGAGAGAGCAGGGAGGGGGCGGTGCTCACTGACTGCTCCAGGACCAGGGCTTTCACGCAGCTCCCCGCAGCAACACCCTGGCCCCTTTCTGGGATGGAAGAGAAGAATCTCCAACACAGGCTGCAAACACGGTAGCTTAATCTCTCTGTTACTACCACTGAAAGGATTTAGAAAGAAATGTTTGAGCACAGGTGAACCCTCTTCATGAGGGCAGCAGTTTTCTAAATTACTTTGGTGGTGGAGGAAGTGTAGTCCCTGATTTGTGTTTGTGCGTGTGTGTGTGTGTGTGTGTGTGTGTGTGTGCGTGCACATGCATGTGTTAGATGCTGCAGCTTGTGAAGGAGCCAAGGATGAGCGTCAGGTTCCTGTTCCTTCTCGCTGCCCCACGCTAGGTGCGGTACCTTTTGGAGTGGACAGAAGAGGACCTGGATGAAGTGGAAGATACTGTCAGTGCTGTGGATCTTGAATTTTGCCACCCCTTGTGCCAGTGCCCCAAATGTGCTCCAGCTCAAAAGGTTTGCATCAGTTCTTTTGGTGGGGGTGGGGGTATGGGGGCAAATTCTTCTTTTTCCCCTTAGGAAAGATGTCTGCTTTTCTCAGCCAGCTAATGACAGACTGGCTGGGGGTGGGCATCCCTGAGGCATGGTGGGGATGGGTTAGCTCAGGCTGACATGAGTGCGGGATCTGGCTTGGGCTGCCTTCTGAGCGGGCAGCGAGTGGGATGGGCACAGCCACTTAGTGTTTTGGCTGCTCTCTGGGTGTCTGCATCACGGGCAGCAGTTTATGAACAGACTCACCCAGAGTCTCCATCCATGGGGCTGCTGTCCCCTGGGGCCACTGACCACACTGGCACACCCTCTGTGGGAGAATCCTCCTCCCTCTAATACAGAGGATGTCCTGTTTTCTTTATCCATTTCCCCCAATGGTGACAGCTTGTACAACCAGAGTACAGTCTCCTAAACAGGATATTGACATGGATGCGATCCATCCATCTTATCCAAGTGTCCTGTTTTACTTGTGCTCATTTGTGTGTGTGTGTTTAGCCCTGTTCATGTTTGTGTATCCACCTCCACATTCAAGGTACAGAACAGTTCTGTCACCACAAGAACCACTCATGTTGCCCTTCACCACCCCCACCTCTCTCCCTATCAGTTCTGACTCACCATCCCTGACCCTTTGCAACCACTGATCTGTTCATGTCTATAATTCTCTCATCTCAAAAATGTCATGTAACTTTAATCATACAGCTTCTCACTTTTGGGATTGGCTCTGTTGGCTCAGCATGATTCCAGCTTGCTGCATGTAGGCCAGGGCCTGTTCCTTTTTGCTTGAGCAGTATTCCACAGTATGTGTGTGCCGCAGTTTGTTGAACCATGTAAGTGATTTGCAGTTTTGGGATGTTACAAATAAAGTTGCTATGTATATCCATGTACAGGTTTTTGTTAGAACACAAGTTTTCATTTCTATAAGATAAATGCCCAAGGATGCAGTTACTGAATCACAAGGTAATTCTACGGTCAGTTTATAAGGAACCAAAGAACTGGTTTCTAGATGGCTGTGCCATTTTGCATTCCCACCAGCAACGTATGCACACTCCAGTTTCTCCACATCTCACCAGCATTTGGTGTTGTCGCTATTTTTTTAGCCATCCTGACAGGTGTGTATCATTATCTCATTCTGGTTGTAATTTGCATTTCCCTTGTGGGTAATGATGTTGAGTATCATTTCTTTTGCTTATTTGCCATCTGTACAGGTGCTTCAGTGAAATATCTGCTCATTTCCTTAGCCCATTTTGTGCTTTTTTTCCTTCACTGTTGGATTTGGAGAGTTGTCATATATTCTAGATTCCAGCTCTTTATCAGATATGTGGTTTGCAAACATTTTCTTTCAGTAAGTACATAGCTTGCCTGTAGCTTCTTCACATGGCTTCTTACAGAGCAAGCTTTAATTTAGAAGTCCATCTTACCAGTTTTTCTTTTATGGATTGTGCTTTTGGTGTCAACTGTAAGAACCCTTTCCTTAGCCCTAGATCCCAAAGATATCTTCCTGTTTTTTCCTTAAAGTTTCATAATATTACATTTTATAGTTAAGTCTGTGATCCAGTTTGAGTTAATTTTTATATAGGATGTGAGGTCATACCTTATACCTTTTAGGCTGAGGTTCATTTTTTTGCCTATGGATGTCCACTTGCTCAGCACCATTTGTTGAAAAGGGCACATTCTATCTCCATTGACTTGGTTTCACACCCCAGTCAACTATATACAATGTGGGTCTGTCTCTGGGGCCTCTGTTCTGTTCCACTGATATGTGTGGTTATCCCTGCACCAGTGCCACACTGTCTTAATTACTGTAGCTAGATACTAAGACTTAGTATCGGATAAAGTGATTACTTTTAATTTACTCTTCTTTGCTAGGATCAGTTTAGCTATTCTAGGGCCTGTGCTTTTCCATATAAATTTTAGAATAAGCTTGTCTGTGTGTACAAAACATCTTGTTAAGATTTTGATAGGGATTTTGCATTAAGACTGTAGATAAATGTGGGGAAAAATAGTGTCTTCACTATGTTGAGTCTTCATGAACATGGTATCTCTCCAAATATTTAAGCCACCTTTGATTTCTTCATTTTGCGATTTTCAGCATATGCATCCTGTCCTTGTTTTCCTAAGTGTATACCTAAGCATTTCATTTTACATTGAGCAGTTGTAAATGGCACTGTGTACATGGTATGCACTCATTTGCTATCTATTGAACTCGTTATGTATGTCCCATGCTAAGAAAATTAGTTTGACTTTACAAAATAAATACAATGGTGCTGTCCTTTGTACTGCAAGATAGTATTACCTTATTTAAAAAAAAACTTCACCATGGGTTACTCTAACCCAAGAATAATGAAATGACTAAAATTTTCATTCACATGTAGCTTTTCACCTGCAGGGTAATATGTACATTGGGGATGTGAAGCTTTTTTTTGTCCCCATGCTGCAGGCGCTGTTAGTCCAAAACAAAAAAACAAAGAAGATTCCCCTAAGTGGGTTGCTATGAAAAACGTAGGGATTAAAAAGGCAGATGTTGTTTCAAAGGAGACAGTGTGCTGACAAAGCCTTCGGCCCAGTCAGCAACTGTGCATGGCTAGAGGCGGTCACTGCGCCTTCATCACTGCTCCTTTTGTCCTTTTTCTACCTCTGTTCTTCCCTACCTTGTTGTTTATTTGTTGTAATAAGAAATTGAATTATACATTAACATAACTGTTGAATTTATTGGATAAAATCTTATATTCTCTGCTCTCTTAAAACCTCTTTATTTTTTTCCTTTTGTGATTTTTCAAAAAGACACAAAATGAAATTGCTTCATGTCTGTGATTAAATTGTCCCCCTACCCTGTCCTCTGGCCCACTGGTATCTTCTGAGTTTGTTTTCTTATTTGAAGTAAATAGTTTGGTGAGTATAAACAGATGTAGAGGCCCAGGAAGCCATCCCCGCAGTCAAGATAGAGAACATTTCCGTCACCACCAAGCTGCCCTGCGCTGCTTTGCAGCTCTTGCCTTCCTTGCCTGCCCCAGGCAGCCATGGATCTGCTTGCCATCATTACAGCTTGTTTGCATGTTCTAGAATTGTCTGTGAATGGAACCACTGAATGGCATACTCTTTTGAGTCTGGCTTCCATATTCAGCAGAATGTTTTTTTATTTTTTTATTTTTTTATTTTGGTATCATTAATCTACAGTTACAGAAAGGATATTATGTTCCCCCCTTCACCAAGTCCCCCCCACATACCCCTTCACAGTCACTGTCTATCTGCTTAGTAAGATGCTGTAAAAACACTACTTGTCTTCTCTGTGTTCAGCAGAATGTTTTTGAGATCCACATTGGATTAGTAGTTCATTTCTTTTGTTTGCTGGGCAGCTTTTTGTTGAATATACCATGATTTTTTAACTAATCACCTGTTGGACATTTGATTAGTTGCCTGTTTTTGGCTTTGTGGAGAAAGCTGTGGTGAATATTTGTGAACAAGTCTTTGTATAAACATATATGTTTACTTATATAACTAGGATTGTAATTGCAGAGCTACCAATAAGTATATAAAAAAATATATATATATATATATATTTTTATAAGCCTCTGCTTTATTACATGCATAATTACAAACCAGTGCTAAATGAAAATGCATAAAGCAATGGTGACCTGGGTTGAAGCCACAAAGAGAAAGGGCTGGACAATTCCATTAACCCTTCTGCCAATGTCCATTCCATTGCCTTTAACATGATTGTTCCCATTTCTTAAATTTGCATAGCACTTGTCAAAGTACTTTTCCATTCATTGTCTCAGTTTATCCTCGCAAACCACCCTGTGAGGTAGGTAGGGCTATTGTCCCAGTTTTTCAGATGGAACACAGAGGCACAGAGCTGTTGAGATCTCAAGGCTAGTTAGTAGAAGCATAGGGAATAGAAACCAGGTCTCCTGACTCCCCAGCCCACATCTTCCTTCTTAGACTGTCACTGTGCATGACCAGGAAGCCGAATGAAGTGAGCTGAGCCACAGCCTTGGTGCAGACTGTGCCTACGAATGAGGACCAACATCTGTAAAAGCTAGAATAAAGCTAAGAAAGCATGACTAAAGGGTTGGCAACACTCAGATAAATAACTGTTCTTAACAGTTCAGCACCAAGCTTCCTGTGGAAATTCAGGCTATATTAGCTTTGGTTGATGCTTGTTTCTGGATGCCCTAGCTACTGCTGATGTCTATACATTAGCTTCAGTTGAACTTCTGCTAACTCTCAGGAACTAAAATGTTGAGTCAGATAGGTTTTCTTTGGCTACTGCAATTGGAGCCAGCCCTATAAATGAGCTTGTTACAGAGATATTTATATAGTGGCTCATGGGCTGGAACCCACCCCCTCTGCTCCTCTTGGCCTCATTGGCTCACCCAGAGGGTGGTATTTTTCTTATAGCCAGGAATGAATGGACAGAGGCAAGAGCAGGAAGCTGGCCTTGGTCAGATGAGGAAGAGTCATCGTCATGACACCAGTGTCATCCGCAGGTGCGTGACCAGGTGCTGTCTGTCAGGCCCAGCTCTTTCTGGACTGTACCTTGTTAGCAGCATAGCTTCAAAACACAGTTTAAAAGAACAAAATAGTAAAACATATTTTATCTAGGATGAAATTAATCCTTAATCATTACATAGTCCCAAAGGACCAAATATATAATAATAATAAAGAAGAAAAAGAGAGAAGGGATAAAGCGAAATGAAGGAGAAACGGTCAGTTTTCCAGGGTGTCGTGTCTCCCATCCCCACCAGCACTGTGTGAGAGCTCTGATTACCCCCACATCCTTTTGGCTTTTTAACTTTAAAGTTAAGTGAGCACTGGTAGGTATTTCATTGTGTTTTCTCTCTCCTTCAATTGTTTATTTTGATTTTTGAGCTATGATTTACATACAGTAAAATTCATCCTTTCAGTTGAACGTATGGTTTTTCTAAGTAGTGTTTTTAATCATCAAAAAGTGAACTGATAACCAAATTTTTAATCCTTGGTCAGTCACATAAAGTATTGACATGTTAATTCCACTATCAAAATGTATGACACAGCATCACAATTTAATGTTTGTTTTTAGTTATATGGCTTATAAATCAGTTTTGTTTGCCATTTTACCAATTGGTTGTTCTTATGTCAGCATGATTGATTTTAAAACACTGAATAATAAGATAGTTTCATGGTAAAAATGAAGATAGACGAGAGATATGCAGCAAACAGTTTTATGAGACTTGACAAATAAACCATCAAGGTACAGAATATCTCCTTGCCCCCAAATACTCTTTCCTGCCCCTGTAGTTACCCTCTGGCAACCACTGATCTGTTTTCTGATGCTTTGATTTTTGTCATTCCTGATTCAATCTGCATTGCCCTGATAACTAAGGATATTATTTTATGTGCTCATTGACTGGCCGTTCATCTGTTTTCTTTGGTGAAAAGTCTTTCAAATCTTTTGCCTATTGTTTTATCTTTTTAAAGTTTTTATTAAGGTATTATTGATATACACTCTTATGAAGGTTTCACATGAAAAAACGATGTGGCTACTACATTCACCCATATTATCAAGTCCCCACCCATACCCCACTGCAGTCACTGTCCATCAGTGCAGTAAGATGCCACAGATTTACTGTTTGCCTTCTCTGTGCTACACTGTTCTCCCCGTGATCCCCACACCATGTGTACTAAACATAATACCCTTCAATCCCCATCTCCTTCCCTCCTGACCCCCTCCCACGCCCCTCCTTTTTGGTAACCACTAATCCCTTTTTGGAGTCTGTGAGTCTGCTGCTATTTTGTTCCTTCAGTTTTACTTCGTTGTTATACTCCACAAATGAGGGAAATCATTTGGCACTTGTCTTTCTCCGCCTGACTTATTTCACTGAGCATAATGTCCTCCAGCTCCATCCATGTTGTTGCAAATGGTAGGATTTGTTTCTTTCTTATGGCTGAATAGTAAGTATTCCATTGTGTATATGTACCACATCTTCTTTACCCATTCATCTACTGATGGACACTTAGGTTGCTTCCATATCTTGGCTATTGTAAAAAGTGTGCAGTAAACATAGGGGTGCATATGTCTTTTTGAGTCTGAGAAGTTGTATTCTTTGGGTACATTCCAAGGAGTGGGATTCCCGAGTCAAATGGTATTTCTATTTTCAGTTTTTTGAGGAACCTCCACATTGCTTTCCCCAATGGTTGAACTAGCTTACATTCCCACCAGCAGTGTAGGAGGGTTCCCCTTTCTCCTAATCCTCCCCAGCATTTGTTGTTCTTAATCTTTTTGATGTCGGCCATCATTACTGGTGTGAGGTGATATCTCATTGTGGTTTTAATTTTCATTTCCCTGATGATTACTGGTGTGGAGCATCTTTTCATGTGTCTGTTGGCCATCTGAATTTCTTCTTTGGAGAATTGCCTCTTCATATCCTCTGCCCATTTTTTAATCGAGTTATTTGTTTTTTGGGTGTTGAGGCATGTGAGTTCTTTATATATTTTGGATGTTAAGCCCTTGTCGGATATGTCATTGACAAATATATTCTCCCATACTGTAGGATGCCTTTTTGTTTTGTTGATGATGTCCTTTGCCATACAGAAACTTTTTAGTTTGATGTAGTCCCATGAGTTCATTTTTGCTTTTGTTTCCCTTTCTCAAGGAGATGCATTCAGGAAGAAGATGCTCATGTTTATATTCAGGAGATTTTTGCCTATGTTGTTTTCTAAGAGTTTTATGGTTTCATGACTTACATTCAGGTATTTGATCCATTTTGAGTTTACTTTTGTGTATGGGGTTAAACAATAATCCAGTTTCATTCTCTTGCATGTAGCTGTCCAGTTTTGCCAACAGCAGTTGTTGAAGAGGCTGTCATTTCCCCATTGTATGTCCATGGCTCCTTTATCATATATTAATTGACCATATATGGTTGGGTTTCTATCTGGGCTCTCTAGTCAGTTCCATTGGTCTATGGTTCTGTTCTTGTGCTAGTACCAAATTGTCTTAATTACTGTGGTTTTGTAGTAGAGCTTGAAGTTGGGGAGCATAATCCCCCCAGCTTTATTCTTCCTTCTCAGAATTGCTTTGGCTATTCAGAGTCTTTTGTGTACAATTTGCTCTAGTTCATTAAAGAATGCTGTTGGTATTTTGATAGGAATTACATTGAATCTGTAGATTGCTTTGGGCATGATAGCCATTTTGACAGTATTAATTCTTCTTATCCATGATCATGGGATGTGTTTCCATTTATTGATATCTTCTTTAATTTCTCTCAAGAGTGTCTTGTAGTTTTCAGAGTATAGGTCTTTCACTTCCTTGGTTAGGTTTATTCCTGGGTATTTTATTCTTTTTGATGCAATTGTGAATGGAATTGTTTTCCTGATTTCTGTGCTAGTTCATCATTAGTGTATAGGAATACAACAGGTATCTGTGTATTAATTTTGTATCCTGCAACTTTGCTGAATTCAGATATTAGATCTAGTAGTTTTGGCGTGGATTCTTTAGGGTTGCTTATTATTTTAAAAAGAAGTGGGATTGTCTGACTGAGTTGTAAGAGTTTGTTTTTGTTTAAATTCTGGCTGGTGTAAGTCCTTTGTCAGATACACATACTGCAAACATTTGGTTCCATTCTGTGACTTGCCTTTTCATTTTCTTAACAGTGTCTTTCAAAGAGCAAACATTTAAAATTTTTATTAAGTCTGTAGTTTATCAAACTTTATGGTTTTTGCTTTTTGTGTCTTATCTAAGAAATCTTTGTTTATTCCAGTGTTTCAAAGATTTTCTTCTGTGTGTGCTTCAGGAAGTTTATTGTAGGTTTTACATTTAGGTCTGTCACACCTTTAAAATTTTTGTGTTTGGTGTGAGAAGTGCTGGTGTGCTGTTTTCCATATACAGATATCCAGTTGTGCCAGCACCATTTGTTTAAGCAGACTTTGTTTTCCTCACTGAATTGTCTTGGCATAATTAGGGTATCATTTTAGGGGGCTTGCTTTCTTGAAAATAGAACTTACTCCTTTGGTATATCATACCTTTTTGAAAGTAGTAGGAATTAACTTGTGGGCAACCGGAGTCCAGATCCCACATTTTGCACAGGGACTTGGTGGGGGCAGGTGACTTTTAATTCTTTCAGCCTGTTTTTTTACACCTCTAATTACATTTCTTTCTCCATCTTCTGCACTTACTAGAAGCTGGCCAAGATTCCTTTCGGTGGGCTTGGTGTGAATGTGACCAACCAGGATGGCTCTACCCCACTGCACGTTGCTGCCCTGCATGGCAGGGAGGACCTCATCACCCTCCTGCTAAAGCACGGTGCCAGTGCAGGTGCCAGAAATGTAAACCAAGCTGTCCCACTCCACCTGGCCTGCCAGAAAGGTCACTTTCAGGTACACGTTATGGCTCTTGACAACGTGTACAGGGTGCTAGCTTTTGGTTAGAATCTCACTTGGTGGGATGCTGCAGAGGGGCAAGGGTTTGGTGGCTGGTGCAAAGGACAGGCATCATTCCGTCCTCCAGCCCTGAGATTCTGAGATGCACATGGCAGGGACCCTCAGCTACAGGACGTAGAACTCTGGTGCTTCTGGTAGTGGGGCCAACCGCTCCGCTTACGGCCGTTCACACCCGGATGGCACAGAGGCTGTCATTCTGACTGATGCCAGCAGGAGCTGTCTCTGGTGCCTGGGGGTTGGTCATTGAGGGCTCTACCCCCATTTTACATTCCCAGAGCCCTTGGTCTGTGCCATCCAGTTTAGTGTTTTATGATGTATGGCCTCTAAAAGAGGTTTGAGAGATAATTGTGAAATGATTGACTTTTTAAAATCTTTTTTAAAAATGGTCCATTTTTTTAAAGTTTTATTAGTTCTACTGTAAGCTTTTTAATGATAGGAACAACTGTATTTCAGGTCTTCTGTCTCTCTCACAGTGCTTCCAGCAACCATTTCTTAGTCTGTGATAATGGAGTAATAATTTCAACTCTGCAGGGTACAGCTAATGGTTATGTGAAAAGATAGTGCCTAGCACATTGCCCAGCAAATATCCTTCCCTCCCCAGTTCAGCTGGTCTGCTTTCTCCCGAGGGTCAGACTTATGTCTAAAGAGCCTTCTAAATAAAATTAAGAGAAAAGTAAAAAAGTATCAAGTTAGAGGATTTCTCCCTGCAAATTTTAATTAAGGTTGAAAATGTTTCTTCTCTCGGGTAGGTGGTGAAGTGTCTATTAGATTCTAATGCAAAACCCAATAAAAAGGATGTAAGTGGGAACACACCCCTCATCTATGCCTGTTCCAACGGCCACCACGAAGTTGCTGCACTGCTGCTGCAGGTGAGGCTCCCACAGCCCAGAAGCGGCTCTGCCCGCCAGCAGTGGGCATCCTGTCATCCAGATCCTACGGTACTGGTCTTTGGCATTCCTTTGATCGTGCTGTTCCTCTTTCTAGCATGGGGCCTCCATTAATGTTTCTAACAATAAGGGCAACACAGCCCTGCACGAGGCTGTGATGGAAAAGCATGTCTTCGTGGTGGAGCTGCTTCTACTTCACGGAGCATCAGTTCGGGTGTTGAACAAGAGGCAGCGCACAGCTATAGATTGTGCCAAACAGGTGAGTTGGAGCGCTTAAACGTTGAGGGCATCCCAGACTCCCTCACTGCTTTGTCTGGATTCTGTGTTTAAACCCGATCTGAAATAGCAGTGGCAAGGGCTTAAATCGCTATGTCAGCTGAGTTGGTGTGCCCCAGGCCTGCACATGTTGAATACCCTGGACCTTGGTCACCTGGTTGGACGTGGCCTGCTTGGGAAGCCAGGAATCCATCTTTCAGGGGTAGTTCCAAAGGGCTGACAGAGATGCTCCCCAAGCAATGGCAGGTGTCCGCGTCCTCGTCCTCGCAGGGACAGTGCTCACAGAGAAGCAGCACGTTCGATGGCACGCTGAGTGCACCCTCATGGCAGTGGGAATACATCCGTGGTCTCGGCCGCACAGTGGAGAATGTTAGTTCCATTGGTGACTTTATACCTTGAGTTCTCCAAGGAGAACTATGGTGACCAGTTGCCACCCTCTCCCGTGCTCTGGGTATTTGCCATGGAGAAATGGCAAGGAAGAGTCTTTTTCTCCTGGGGAGAAGGTTCTTGCTTTCATGTTGAGTCTTTATCTAGTTTTCTACTCTGGAAAGACAACCGTAGGCTGTTAAATGACACTACTGATACGTTCAAGTCACCTGAACCCAACCTTCTCATGGGCTTATTAATTTTCAGTGACATTTCTTAACAGAATTGAAATATTCTAAACTTTCAATTTAGCACTTTTTCAAATAATGAATGTCTTTTTCAAATGATGAATGAGTACTTACTATGTGCTGGACCCTTAATACCTCAAGATAATTCTACAATAATAGATTCTATTATTGTCAACCCAGTTGCATAGAGCTCTTCAACACCTGGCCCAGAGGACTTAGCAGAGGGCAGAGGCAGGCTCCAAATGCAGGGCTGTCCTTAGCAACTAGGCTTCATGGCTTCCAAGTTTTGTCTGTAGTTGCTTCTTAGCTTTCTGGCCTAGCCACACCAATACTGACAGTTATGTCTAAACAGGCAATAACCTGCTAACAAATACAAAGTACTGTTATCTTTTTTCCCTTTCAAACTGTAGAATTCAAAAATAATGGAATTACTTCAGGTAGTACCAAGCTGTGTGGCTACATTAGACGATGTTGGCGAAGCAGACCCCGACCCCCAGGAGTATGTTACTGTTAAGATCAGGAAAAAATGTAAGAACTTTCTGTAATTCTCAACTTGGGTTTATTTTAAAGTTCATGATTAGCTGCTGGTTTTCATCTAATTGTAAATGTAAAATGTAATTATAATTATGACTAGGATGGGACATAGGCACCAAGGAAACATGTTACAGCCTGCTTCACCAGCTGCTTTGATACCGGTTTTCTGGTTGATTATGATGCTGATTCCTAAGGCACTTAGGTGGACGCTCAGGCCTCCCTCACCAATGGGAGAGGAGGAGCAACCTCTGATAGAGTCATTCTTTCATGCCTCAGGTTCCAAAAGTTAGGCCTGTTTCTAAGCATTTCCTGGACAGCCAGGCTAAATGCTTACCACAAAGGATTTTTTTTTTAATTTGCAGGATGCAGAGGTTGACAATAATTAGAATAGCAGTTGCCAAACAGGGGTGGAGTTGAAGTATTCTCTTTTTTTAAAAAAATTGTTATAGTTTAGATGGGGTATTTGTTGTACTTTTAAAAATAATTATAATATAGTTTGCAATGCAATAATGTGAATATCCCACCCCACTCACACATCTGGATAGTCCTGAGGCTGTCTCACCATAATTGGCTGTGGTTGAAGATTATCAGTGCATTAAGGATTATCTTTCTTTCATGGAGGTTCACATAGTAATAAATAGATACCTATTAATATGTTTCTTGAAGCAAATGCAGTGCTTAATTTTCTAAATTTTAAGAAAATGGGAAGGTTGCATCTATGCTATAATTTTAAAATAAACTAAATATTCAAAAGTTTATCCTTCTGTCTACAGGGAACTCAAAATATGATCTTCCAGATGAACCTTTTACAAGACAGTTTTACTTTGTCCACACAGTTGGTCAGTTTAAGTGAGTATAAAATTTGAGTTGATTTCTGTGCTTTTGACCCTACTGTTAAAACTAAAGCAGGCTATGTGCCACTTTTATGGGTCATAGGAAAATCTTAACCTGTCAAATGCTGCCACCTGGTGGGCAACCAGAGTGCTTTACAGCACTATCCCACCCGTTGATTCTGGGTTTGCATTTCAGGGGAAGGACTTCAAGGGAGAGTATGGCACGAGGTAGAAGTGTCCCTAATTTTACTGACGATTCCTTGCATGAGGTGAGTTATTAAACACTGGCTTATATCATATTTTTTAAAGCCTGGCCTTTTCAAAACGAATCCATGGTAAACATGTTTCTCATTTAATTATTCCCTTCACAATTAAGACAAGTTCTTTAATAAGACAGCCAAGACTATAGACTTCACTTACTGTTATATTTAACAATACATTTCTGAGCTAAGGAAGGAAAGTGAGGGAAAAGTGGAAATAGTTACAAACATAGTTCATGGTGTGTATACTGGGTGAGGTATCTCAAATTTCAGTGTAAACAAATTCACAGAAGTGTTTAAGCACAAAGGTGTTAAAGGAAGAAAAGTTTGTGTATTGACAGGTAAAAAGTTCTCCAAATATGGTATGAAGTTGCCCATATAGACAATTCTGTGTGTGGCCATTTTCCTAAAGCACTCTTTTAATCACTCACTTATAAAAAGAAGCCTGCTTTTCCTTCTGTGGTGCTGTGAGGTGGTTTCTTAGAGAGATGACTTCTTATTGTGGCTTGCCAATATATGACTATTGATGAGTAAATAGAATTTATAGCATGTGTGGCATACGCTTACTGGAACAAATATACAGAAATTCCAAACTTTATTTAGAGAATTAAAATGATTTTTGCTAGCATGACTAATTTTGATTTCATATTTAATCTCTTATGACTTTGCTAATAGACCTGTTGCTGGGTAGGAGACCTGCAGACTTTGAAATCTGCCTGGGTTTTATCAAGTGCTAGCTTTTCCTGTGCTATGAGACTTTTGCAGATTACTTAATTTTGCTAATCCTGTTTCCTCAGCTATAAAATGAGGTAACAATAGTACATACTTGTTAAGAGTTGTAAAGATTGAATTTGAAACATGTAAAGCATTTACATTGTGCCTGACACATGGAGGCTCATGTCATACTATCCCCACAGGGATGTTAAGAGCTGAAATTATGCCTGGAAGGTACTGAGCACAGTGGATGACACATATAAGCACCCAAGGCTAGCTGTTATTATATGGTGGTACAAAAGTGAACTGTTTGAATTGTACCTTTCCTCCAGCCAGGGACCCAGAGAGTCACATGGAAACAGAATAACCTCCCAGACCAGGGCAGATCTCCGACTGCTGACAAAGGAAATGGTGATCAGCCCAAGAGGCCTGGACTGAAACAGACTGCCCCTGGGAGCAGGCAACTGCTCCTCAGACACACAGTCAATGATGCAGCTGTAGCCAAGGGCCCAGAGACTGCTGGCAACCTAACTGCTCCCCAAGGGGCTCCTATTTCCCACTCTTAACAGTCATTGAGGAATTGCTAAATTGCTGCTGAGAAGTGAGTTCTCAACAAGATGATCCTGAGCAGGGGTGCAGCTTAGAACTAAATGTACTATTTAGCTTGGGGAAAGGCAAGAAGCTCCTGAAAGCTTTTCTGTGTCTGAGGCAAACAATGCACTGAAGAAAATTACCACCATTTTTTTCCTCTTCAGAGCTACTGAATATACCTGAGAAGGAATGAACAGAACTCCAGCAGTGTTCAGATTCTTAAGACCGGGGTGTATGTTTCTTCTGAAGTATTAAGGCTTCCTTGGTTACAGTGAGAGAGGTTTCATCACTAGATTCTGACCTCCTCCTACTGAAAGGTGCTAAACCTCTGTGATATCTATAAAGCAGCAAACTACAAATTCTTCCATCTGGGATAAGCTCAAGAGAATCAATTTAGGTTTCATGGTACTAAGGAGGCCGGGCAGAAATGTCACAATTGAATAAAGAAAACAGGGCCTTCAAAATGTTCCTTTGCAAAGTGACACTTGAATCCAAAGATGCCTAAATGCCATTTTGATGTTCATTTAGTAAAAAGGACATACTGACCTGGTCTGTGATAGGTACGTGGAAAAAGTTGGGTATAATTTTTCTCCCAACAAACTTAAGTTCCGATATTTGATCACTGCACATATGCACCTGTAGCAGTGTCTCTAGAGACGTCCCTGTACGGCGCCTTCCTTACATGTCACACCTGACAGGTGGTTACTGAACTAGAGAGTAGATTTGGCACATCTTTTCTTAGTCTTTTGATTCAGATTGAAAACGTACAGCACAAACTAGGTCAAAGTTACTTTAAGTTAGAATTTATTGTCATTTATTCCTTTTTATGAATTTATATATACTTATTTTTTTATGTTATTAATTGGTCTAGAGCCACAAACATGGGTTTGTCCTGAGTACATTTTCAAATAACTTTATAATAAGGAAATGGTTTTGTGCATGTTCTTGGAAACACTTGTGTATGTATAGAAGGGAGGGACTGATTATTTTTCTACAAAGTAATTTATGATTTCTAATTTTCTAATGTGCCTTGGATATGTGCCAAATGATGGAAAAGAAACAGTAAACTTTATGATTCTTGAGCGTGTCGTGGAATACTTCTTTAGTGTTTTGTTATGGAGCTATTATGTTTTAGCCTCTACCATAAACATGTGCTATATATGTATAGAAAAATATTCCATTGGATATACATTTTATTTTTCATTTATAAATGTGTAACTGAAATATGTAAACCAGATCATTCAGAGCAGATCATTATCCATCTATCTGACTAGGGCCAACTTACTCCAGTAGAGAGAGTGCCTAGGGACCACAAAAATGTTTTAATTTCTTCTAAAATCAGAAAACTAAAATGAATACAGCTTCTTAGCCCAAACAGGAAATAAGCACTCCTGCTTTGCAAATTTATTTTCCTTCTTTTCTCCACTTTTAAACAGAAAAACCTTATTGACTTGCTGCTGTGTTTATCATCCTAATTAAGAAAACTATATCCTATGCAATTTATCAGCATAACCATTTCCAAGATGCAAATACAGACATTTGATACCCCCTGATTTTTTGGGTGATGTAATTTAATCTTGAAAACATTCATGTACACACTTAACTCTAAATTAAATTTACAATGCCCTGCCTGGCAGAACTGTCAAATAAGGAAATAGGTTCCAAGAAATAAGGGGGCTGTTTCCTTGCACTGTCAGAGCTGGGAGTCAGGTCTGATTGGCAGCGTCACCTGAATTGGCAGTTTCAGGCTTGGTATTTCATCTGGTGATATAAATACTGTAAAAGGGACTGTCAATCTTATGGTAGTTTCCTCTTGAGCTACTCTGGAAATCAGCAGGGTGAGCCATCTGAAGTGGTTCCCTTATTTTAAAAACACTTGTTTTTTTCCTCCAATTGCTTTTTCCTGCTTAAAACTAAACTTGACAAATCAGAAACTGGTAATGCTCAAATTTCTATTTTGTGTAAGAACACTCCCCACTTTCTAAAATGTACTTCATCCCCTTGCTACCTTTAGATTCTCTATTACTGTACATTATTCTCAAGTGTCTTTGAAGGACAGGGGTTTGATAATCTTTAAACACATTTACATCAGTAGCTGTCATTAGGACACGGTTATTCTGCAAGAAAAAGTGTGTAATGAAACGCTGAGAATTATCTAGTTTCCCTCCAGCATTTTAACGTAAATGAGACCTAAAACAAAATTTACCTGTAACTGGGGTTTTTTTCCCCTTCAAAATCCTTGATCAGAATTTACCTTTGTCTGTTTAATTCTGTTCCTTTAAAAAAATTCTGGTGTTCTTAATGGTTCTACTCATTTGTTTATTCAGGAATACTAGACACTCCAACATTGTTTCTTCATTGACTAGTTTTAAATTTCAAGTCTCAATAAAACCTCAAGTATAATAAACATGTCAGCAATATGCTAGTTAACACAGACTGGGATGGTAAACCATGTTTCCCTGCACTTTTCTGCTTCTAATCCTATTCATCTCATTAAATGTCATGAACTTCCTCCTGGGCTGGGTCTCATAGGACTAAGACATGTAAAAAGGTTACACCAAACAGCTCACTTGAAAGTTAAATTTATAATTTATATTCTTGAGCAAAGGTTTCATAACCGAGTGGAGGTAAAGCATGATATAAAAGATGACCTCTGCTTTAAAGTTACCTTTATCATTGAAGAACCCAGAACATTTCTATGGAAATGTTTACCTACTAAACTGTGTGAACTGGATTTTAATCATTAGAAGTAATTTCTCTTACAAATATGTTTATTATTGTTGAAGTATGATTGCTAATAGTGACTTTGGTAATTTTTGTCAATAGCAGTACCATGCTATAGAAGTTGTAATTTGGTCCCAACGCCTGTGAGAAGCAGTTAAGTAGTATCTGCAGGAAGAAAAACTGCTTATCTGCTTTCAGAACCTATGTCTTGGAAATACTAGATGTTAAATATTAGACATCAAAGTTGATTCAGCTTAATCCATGGGTTTTAACTCCCATGATGTTATTGGATCCTGCTATTTTCTTTTTACTGAAGAGTGCTCAAGCAGCTTCTGTATCTGCCAAGGCCATCCCTCTGTAATACTAATGTCACAATTACAAAGAATAGACTAATGCTGCTACACATGTGTAAAAGTTCTTGGTAGGGAGGGAAAAATTTTAAATGCAGATATTCTAATCATTCAGTGCTGGTAGTGAAACAACTTTGCCCAAGTGGTTTTAATTTGCATAACAAGTTTATTTTTTAAAAGGCATATAGACAATAAACAAAGTAAACATTCAGTCAGATCTTAACTTCTGCCAAGTAGTATCTGTCCTAGAATTGTTCCATTAAGTTCCAGTCTCTATAAACACTGTAAATTCAATAATCGTCATCTTCATCAGAGTCCATTACTTTTCTTCTGTTGAACTAGGAGGGGTGGGGGGAATTAAATGAGTGTCATAACATGTTCAATAAAGCATAATTCAGATTTTCTGAGAAGAAAAATTTCTAACTACTAAATAGCAAGACATATTTGTGTCTTTAAAACTCAGTGTTTTAGATCTAAGGTGGGGAGGGGAACGATGACAGAAGAACCTTAAAAATTAAATCCCTCAATATATGCGGCCTTTATCCCCAGACTTCCACGTGTTACAAAATGACTATGGGTTGAAACGTGTTTTGGTAGAGTAGATGGACATTCAGCACATCATTAAAATACCTTCTGCCCTGTGCATTTGGGAAACTTACTTTAACTGTGGTTTTCTTTTCTGTTTGTTGGCTTACTTTTTCAAGGATTTCTATTAAACCTTGTTCTGATACCTAGGATAATCAGAAAGAAGCAGTTTTTTAAACAGTTTATCTCAGCAAACAGAATCATTTTAGTTTTTCTGGAATGTGAAGACAGAAGTCAAGAGGGAAGGAGAGGTAGGACAAGAGGTTATAACTACTGGTTAAAGTTCCAAGTAAAGTTCGCTTTGCTAGCCTTGTTTGAGGAAGGGGGAAAGTATCAATCAGCTTCCTCAGAAAAATCCAAAGTGAACAGCTATTTAAGAAAAACTTTATAACTATTAGCAGATAATAACCACCACCTACACCACTGTGCTAAGTGTCAGTGATAGAGACACATTGCCTATGTCTCTGAGACCTTGAAAAGCTTAAATGCAGGAGATAAATCACTTAGAAAAAGATGAAGCAGTCACTGTCTCTTCCACACACAGGTTCCTAGTGTAAGGGGCTCAGGGCAAGGCTGATCCCTGCAGGGTGTGGTGGCAGCAGAGGGCTTTCCAGTGCAAATGTCTGAATCTTGAAGGAAAGTCAGGCTTGCCAGAATATACCCATCATGGCCTTACAGCAATGCACAAACTAGGGATTTTAGCACCTCATGATTTGCAAAACAGCTTCTGCCTACATTGGTAATATAACTGGTATCGTTAACAAACTTTGTTTCCAGTGTAGAAGCAATTTAAGCTAGCTGACCCTAACCCTAAGTCATTGTGTCACAGACACCAGTAAGGTTCCAAGCAATGGAACCAGCTATGTCAGGAAAGCAGCAAAGGCTTTTAGGAAAAGCAATAAGCAATTTGTTATCCTTTAGGATTTATGGTAGATACAACTATTTTCTCCTTTAAAAATTGATTCATTGAAATAGTCAACAAGAATTCTATAATCAAAAGATGAAACTGACCTTTTGAAGACATATTTTGATGAAGTAAATAACAGGTAAACCTGCCTCAAGGCAGTCCAAGCTTACCTTCCCACCGAGCTGTCCATATCTTGCCATCTGTATAAGGTAATTCTCCACTGCTTTAGTTTTTTCAGGCTTTACAAGTGCTAAGTTACTTACTAAAAGGAAAAAAATATATATACACACAAGAGTCAAAACTAAATGCACTTACATAACTTAAAACTAGGCAGCAACATTTCCAAAGCACTTCAGATTTATGCTGAGACCAGCAAGGTAGGTGGGGCAGGTGGGATTGTTACCCATCTTAAAAATGAGGAAACTAAAGTTTAGCCATGTCAATTTTAGTCCAGGATGTACTGAGGTAGTGGTAGAGCCAAGATTAAACTTGGGTCTTCATATTCTAAGTGCTCCCCCCTCACCCCTTTTTAAATATATGACGGCTTTCTAGAAAGCAATTTATACATTACTACACAGATATAATCATGGTAAGCCATCTAAGGCTGCCTCTTCTACACTGGGCTTCAAGTTATAATACAGAAGATACTAGTTCATTCTTATTGGCTCATTTTATTTTCTACATGGTTTCCTTTTGGTTTTTATTATGAAAAATTACGAACATGTGCTAAAATGGAAACTACAATAAACCCCCAAGCTTCCATCACCCATATCAACTACCAGCAACATTTTACGATTGACTCGATTTAAGAGTTGTTTCTTATAAATTTTACTTAACATGCACCTGGAGATGCCTCCTTACTAAGAAAATGAACCAGTACTTTGAATGATATAAGTACATTTTTTAAGTTTATAATCTTCACATTTCTTACAAATAATCTAATTTAAGTGTTTTCAGGTTAAACTTAATCTAGAGAGAGCAATAATTTCATATCTATCTCCCTATTTAACTAACTCAAGCCAATTTTATGAGAAAAACTTAAAGGTAACTGAAGGATGCTTACAGCGGGCCCGAGCTGACTGATCCAGAACTTGGGCTAAGATGCTGTTTCTCATTTCTGCTTCCCTACAACAAAAAACAGGTCAAGCAAAATTAGAACTAAGCTGTCAGCATTTCTACTGAACATTAAAGAACGTACCTCACTCAGTATGTTTCTCACTGTATTAGCCTGCTACAGGAGGTGCTGCAGGAGCCACATTTAGACAGTAGAGTCCACTCTTGCCCTCAAAAGCTAGCTTTGTATTACAGGGGTGTAAAACTACCAGGCTGAAAGGTAAAACTTCACATTTTCATAATTCAGGGTACAGTGTCAGTTCAACTACCTTTACCAAAAGGTGCTAGAAATCTGTAGTGAGATTTCAGACAATTAGAAGGATCAATGACTAATTTGTGTAATTTTTTTTAGAGGGGAAAAGGCTGATACCTAGGGAGGCTATGTTGAGAGGACACAGGTAATCGTGGCCAAGCTAGAATTAGATCCCATGTTTCAAGACTCTTGGTTCTAGTTTTTGGGTTAGGTGCCCGTGGGGGGAGGGAGAGTGAAATTTTAACTCTGCAACTATCCTTGCATCTTCCTACCTAAGTAGGAACTAGTTCATGTTCATAGGACAGTGGTTTCCAACTTTTCTTAGGCAGCATACATTTTTTTTCCAAATGACTGCTTCAAGGAACAACACAGACAAAAGAAGAGAGGAGGAGCGGGGGCTGGCTGTGCCCACTAATGCCCTCATCTGAGGAGCTCTAAGGTTCATGGAACATGACTTAACGCCCACGTCCACAGGCTATTTCCTTATCCTGACATGAATTACTGTGAGTGTATTTCACTGAATCTAAGATGCCATCTAGTTTAAGATACACGATAGTTTTATATGCCTCAAAAATAAAAAAAACACCAGAGATGAGGAGTCTAACAGGAGACCCCCACACTCAAAGCTGCAGCATCAAAGAGCAACATCCACAGCAAAAGGTAAACAAAAAATAAACCTGCCATGCAGAAAGGGCCAGCAAGGAAGGATACACACACCGACCTTAGCCCTGAGTGGAAGAAGAAAAAGTTCCTCTGAGAATGTCAAGCTTTTAGTCTTACAGGTTTGCTGTCTGAATTCACACTACCAGGGGGGGAGGGAGAGGAGAACTTCAAGTAGAGAATTTAATTTTAAGGTCTCAGGTTAGAATTGTACCCGTGATGGCAGAAGCAAAAGTAAACCCTCTCTGGAAGAATCCAGGACAAGAACAACTGATTATGAGACACACCCATTTCCTAATACATTAAAACATGAAAAAAGGTACATCTTACAATGAAATTTATGTGGTAGTTTTATTTTCTTCTTAGCACTACCCTATGTGCTTAACATGTCCTCCCCTGCTAACATAAGCCACTTAAGGGCAGGAACCTTCTCTGCCTTGCCTGTTTCTGTAGACCCAGTGCAGGGGCTCAATAAATATTTGCTTAATAAAAGAATTAAAAGGTAGCATGATGAGGGGAGAGGAAAATAGTTGTTCAATAGGTACAGTTTCAGTTTTGCAAGCGAGATCTGTTTTCTGGAGATCTGTTGCACAGTAATGAGAATATAGTTAACATGACTGAACTTTACACTTAAAAATGGCTATTACAGTATATGTATGTTGTGCTTTTTTCATCACAATTAGGAAAAAAAGGCAGCATGATGGTCTAACCAAATAGCATTCAATAAACCTGCCATGTGTTGGGAGAAAATACCAAGAATAGTGTAACAGTTAATATTTATTAAGCACTTACTATCTGGGAGGCACTGTACCCCGGTAATCCTTACAACACCTCTATGAATTCGTCCTATTATTATGTTAATTTTAAGGTAATCAGTTTAGCAGAGAAACAAACATCCACCAGTAATTGCAATACAAGGTAATAAGCCCTGTGGGGCTTCATACATGTTTATTTAATTAACAAATTAATAGTGAACATGCTCTGATTTATGAGAAAATCACTTCTGCAGGAAAATCTTTTTAAGATTCATATACCTACTAAAATAAGTAAAAATAAAAAAAAATTTGGTGAAACCACCTTTCAAAAAGTTCAGAGCTCTACCCCATACCTGTGCTTTGCTTCCTGTTGTGCAGCATCAGCAGGATCCTGAAAAAAATACTATCTTTTAGTCGAGTACTTGCACAGTGAGGAAAAGGAACGATTCTGTTTCTGATAAACAGAATGCAGTGGCAGAGACCAAATTATGACAAAGTAATTAAAAGCTGGGCCTTACAGAAGTCAGGGGGATAGTTCCGCTCTACTGCAGTGTTTGGCAAGCTTCTGCAGTCACAATGTTTTAGAATACGAACCACCATCAGGGAGGGAAGGCCCTGTGCTATGAAACCGTATTTTAGGCGGTGAGAATAGTTTCTGGAAGATAAAACGTGCCCAGGGACTGCGGACCTGCCGACTGAAGGGGCGCCTCCTTGGGGCTCGTCCCGCCCCACCCCTCGCACCGTACCCCCCTCTCCGCACGGCCGGGACTTGAGCAGTTACTCTGGGCGACTAGTGTTTGGAGTCTGGCTCCTCCCCGGGACCGTAAACTCCGTCAGGACGGGCTCCCCGCCGTATCCTCGGAACCTGGCACACCGCAGACCCTCAAAAAGCGTCGACTACTTGGGTCAGACCGACTGGATTTTAGAAAACAATTCGGCTGCAACAGTGGTCGAAGCAGGCTGGGCCCAGAGCTGAAGGGTACGGAGAGCCGAGGGGCCGAGCACGTCGCTTCGGACCCACGGCGGCCCGGCGAGGCCGGCGCTGGGGGCGCGCCCACCTCCCCGGCCCCGAGAGGCCCAGCGCCGGCCCGCCGGGACGCGTACGGTCGGCCTGGCGGCCGAGCCCTCACGCGGCGGGGACGACGCCCACGAGCCCGCGGGGGCAGCGGCAGGGTCCTGGGCCAGTGAGGAAGCCCCGGCCGCGGAGCCTCCGGCCGCGCCCTCCACTTCAGCTGAGGGCGGCGCCCGCAGGCACCGGCTGACTGAGGGCGGGGGCACTCACCCCGTGCTTCGCCTGCAGCTCCGCCATCCTCTGCCTCCTCAGCGCCTCCAGCTCCTCCTCCGCCATGGTGCGGCCGGCCGCGGTCGAGCAGCCGCTACCACGCTCGGAAGGATCTGTCGAAGCCCTGCGCGCGAGCGCTGCCCTCCCCACTGCGCAGGCGCCCGCGGCGCTCAGGCATCACCAATCCAGCCCGGAGCCGCGCCGCCCGCCGCAGCCAGGCCTACGGGAGAGGCCCGATTCCGCGATGGCAGGCAGTCGGGTGTGGGCCGGGCTGTGGGCAGAACCTGGGGTCCAGCCCTGCGGAGCGAGGCCCCCCAGCCCTGCCGGTCTGCACCCTGCGAGTGGGAAAAGACAGGAAGCTAGAACCAGGCCCTCGTCAAGAATAATAATAATAGGTAAAATGTGTTGGTGGCCTTTTATGTGCTAGGCTATGCTAGCTCCAGTTTGAGATGAGGATCCAGGGGTTTAGAAAGGCTGAGGGTGTTGATGGAAGTGTTCTAAAACTGGGTGGTGGAGGTTACCCCATTCTTCAGTTTGCCAAAAAGACATTAAAGAGGACTAAAGGGGACCTGGAAGCGGAGGAAGAAGGGACGCTCTGGTCACTGGGCCCCTAAATCAAATAAAGCGAACTTGGCTGAGAGTCGCGTACAGACTGGCCTTTTCCTCAGAGGTTGGAGCAGGGCTGTGGGGTGTTATGTGAACTTCCAGACCCCGCTCCCCCACCCCCCGACACCAGAGGCCTGTCGGGGACGTTGGGTGCCGGCGGTGGCTGGGTGAACTCCCTGGCGGTGCGCCCTGCTTTTGGAGTGGGGGGCGTGGGCGGGCCTGCAGGGGTCGGTGGTGGAATGTCCGCTCCTTAGCCTTGTGACTTATGCGGATTATCCACCTGCTGGTTTTCTAGTTGTGGCAAAAACTGTATACAATTTACCGTTTTAACCATTTTAGAGTGTATAGTTCCGTGATGTTAAATTCATTAACGTTGTTGTGCAACCAATCCCAGAACTCTTCTCATCTAGTAAAACACTCTTCTCATCTAGTAAAACTGAACGGCTTTACCCATTAACTATCAATCCCAATTCCCTCCCCCAGCCCTTGGCAACCACCATTGTAATTTTCTGTCTCATGATTTTGACTACTTCATATAAGTGGAATCATACAGGGTGTTTTTGTGACAGGTTTATTTCACTTAGCATACTGCCCTCAAGGCTTACCCGTGTTGTAGCATGTTAGAATTTCTTCCCTTTTTAAAGCTGAAAAATATTCCATTATAGGTGAATACCACACTTTGTCCATTTATCCCTCAGTGGATGCTTGGGTTGCTTCCACATTTTGGCTATTGTGTACAGTGCTGCTATGAACATTATTTTGGTATATATATCACTTTCAATACTTTCCTTCAGTACCAGTTTCAATACAGAGAATCCATGTGTTTTTAATTCAACATTCTGAAACATTAATGATGCCTTTTCTCTAATATGTAATGAGGCAAGATGGGGCGGTAGGACTGTATAAAAATGGTAGTACGGAGTATTTTTTTAAATTGAAGTGTAGTTGATACATAATATTATATTAATTTCAGGTATACAACACAGTGATTCAACAGTTACACACATTATTAAACCCTCACCCCAACTACTACAATTATCATCAGTAAAGAAAGGTGTTACAGAACCATGGACTATATTTTCCATGATGCACTTCCAACCCTGTGACCACGTAGATTTTGTGCCTCCTGATCTCCCTCACCCACTCCACCTACCAACTCCAACCTCTCCCCCATGGTAACCACCAGCCATTTCTCAGTGTCTATGAGTCTACTGCTGTTTTTTTCATTTTCTTTCGCTTTGTTTTTAGATTCCACATAGAAGTGAAATCATATTGTTAGGCAGGAAGCCAGAGAATAGCGGGAGGAGAGGTCTGGTTGACCACCTCTAGTCCCTAGTCGGGACTACAGATAGCTTCCACCAATGAGAAAATCCCTAGCAAGAGGAGTAAAACCACAGAGAAATTCCACAAGCTAGAGTCCAACTGGGCATGCTCCTGGGGTGTCCTAAATGAAGGGTTCCTCATTATTAAGTCATTAAAATAAATCTGCACTGCGGTTTAGCCCCCCCATGGTGGACAGAGAGACTTCTGGGAAAGAGCATGCGTAGTAAAAATTAGCTTACATCATTGCCAGCCTATCAGTAAACATTTGTTTGCATGATGCTACCCTTCCTAAAAACCCCTTGCTATAAAAAGGAACTTACCCCGTATAGTCAGTGCCTGTCTGACGTCAGGTCGCGGCCCACTCTATTACAGAGTGTAATAAACTTAAACTTGCTTGCTTTCTTAATTTCCTTGACTTTAGTCTCACTCTGTTCAGCTTCCCTGTGTCGCTGAACCAAACTCCTTCCTAACAATATGGTATTTGTCTTTCTCCACCTGGCTTATTTCCCCTAGCATAATATCTTCTAGGTACATTCATGTTGTCCCAAAAGGCAGTATTTCTTTCTTTTTTATGAATGAATAATGTTCCTCTGTGTATATGTACATCTTTATCCATTCATCTGTTGATTGACATTTTGGTTGCTTCCATCTCTTGGTTATTGTAAATAATGTGGCAATAAACATAGGGGTACATATATCTTTTTGAATCACATTTTTTTTTCTTTGGGTAAATTCCTTGGAGTGGAGTTCCTGGGTCATATGGTACTTCTATTTTTAGTTTTTTAAGGAAACGTCATACTGCTTTCCATAGTGGCTGCACCAGTTTACATTCCCACTACATCCTCTCCAGCACTTGTTATTTCTTGTCTTTTGAATAGTGGCCATTCTGACTGGTATGAGGTGATAAATCACTGTGGTTTTGACGTGCATTTGCATTTGAGTAGTGATGTGAAGCATCTTTTTATGTTCTTGTTGACTGTATTTATTTCTTCTTTGGGAAAATGTCTGTTAAAGTCCTCTGCCTATTTTTTAATTGGAAAATTTCTTTCTTTGGTGTTGAGTCAAATGAGGTTTTTATATATTTTATATGTTTAAGTATTATTTTTAGTGCTAATATAAATAGAATTATTAATTTCCTTTTCAGATCATTCATTGTTAATGTGTACAAATATCACTGTTTTTTGTGTGTTGATTTTGTATCCTGCAACTTTGCTAAATTTGTTTATTAGCTCTAACAGTTTTTTAAAAACTGGAATCTTTATGCTTTTTTACAAATAAGAACATGTCGTTTGTAAACAGAGAACATTTTATTTCTTCTTTCTAATTTGGATGCCTTTACGTCTTTTTTCTCCCCCCTCCCTCCCTTCCTCCCTTCCTTACTTCCTTCCGTCCTTCATCTGTTGGCTCTAGCTGGAATTTCTAGTACTTTGTATAGATACAGTGAAAGCAAGCATTCTTACCTTGTTCCTGATCCTAGAGGAAAAGTTTTCCATCTTTCACATTGAATATGATATTAGCTGTGGGGTTTTCATATTTGACCTTCATTATGTGGTCATAGTTTCCTCGTATTGATGATTTGTTGAGTGATTTTTAATCATGAAAGGGTGTTGAGTTTTGCCAAATGCTTTTTCTGCATCAATTGAGATGATGTGGTATTTTCCCCCTTCATTTTATTACTATGATATATTGCTTTGCTTGCTTTTCATATGTAGAAATGCCCTTGTATCCCAGAAATAAATCCCAGTTGGTCCTGGTGTATAATCCATTTAATGTGCTGTTAAATTCTGTTTGCTAGTATTTTGTTGGTCATTCTTGCATTAGTGTTCATAAGAGATATTTGTAGGTTTGTTTGCTTTTGGTGTCTGTCTGGCTTTAGTATCAGTGTAATGCTGGCTTCATAGAATGGGTTAAGAAGTATCCCTCCTCTTCCATTTTTTGGAAGAGTTTGAGGAGGATTTGTGTTAATTTTTAAGTGTTCAGTATGATTCACAAGTGATACCATCTTGTCCTGGACTTTTCTTTGGGGGTTTTTGATTACTGATTCAATCTCCTTACCAATTATTGATCTATTCAGATTTTCTGTTTCTTCATGATTCAGCCTCAGGTGTGTTTCTAGGAATTTGTACATTTCATCTAGGTTCCCAGTTTGTTGGTGTACAATTGTTCTTAGTTGCAGTTGTTCATAGTACTTTGTTAGAATTCCTTGTATGTCTGTAAAATCAGTAGTAATGGCCCCTCTTTCATTTCTAACTTTAGTTATTTGAGTCTTCTTTTTTTAATTAGTTAATCTAGTTAAAGGTTTGTCAATTTTGTTGATCATTTTGAAGAACCAACTGTTGGTTTTGTTGATCTTCTCTGCTGTTTTCTATTCTCTATTTTATTTATATTTACTTTCTAATAGCTTTGAGATTAGTTCTTCTTTTTCTAGTTCATTAAGGTGTTGATTTGAGACCTTTCTTGTTTTTGAATGTGTTTACAGCTATAAATTTCCATCTTAGCACTGCTTTTGCTGCATCCTCTAAGTTTTGATATATCCTATATTTTCATTTTTATTTTTATCAAATTTATTTTCTAATTTCCTTTGTGATTCCTTCTTTTGGACAGATTGTCCAAAGGTGTGTTGTTTAATTTCCACGTATTTGTCCCTTTCTGGTTTTCCTTCCACTGTTGACTTCTAGTTTCATTTCATTGTGATCAGAAAAGATACTTTGCATGATTTCAGTCTTTTGAATTTATTAAGACTTGTTTTGTGGCCTATCCTGAGACTGTTCCATGTGCACTTGAGAAAAATGTGTGTTCTGTTGTTATTGGGTAGAGTGTTCTGTATATATGTAAGGTCCAGTTGGTCTGGAGTGTTGTTCAAGTACTCCTTTGGTTTTCTGTCTGATTGCTCTTTCCATTATTGAAAGTGGGTTATTGAAGTCTCCTACTATTATTGCAAAACTTTCTATCTCTCCCTTCAATTCTGTCAATGTTTGCTTCAAATATTTAGGTGCTTTGATGTTTAATGCATATATATTTATAATTGTTATATCTTCCTGATGAATTGACCCTTCTATCATTATATTATGTCCTTATTTGTCTCTTATATTAGTTTTTGACTTCAAATCTATTTTGTCTGATATTAGTAGAGTCACTCCTGCTCTCTTCAGGTTACTGTTTGCATGGAATATGTTTTCCATCCTTTCACTTTCAACCTCTTCATGTCCACTTGCTTTTGCTGTTTTGTTATTTGTCTTATGCATGTCATAATTTTTTTCTTCATTTCCTTTATTACTGCCTTCCTTTATGTTTAGTTGATGTTTTTGTAGTGACACATTTTGATTCCATCAGTTATGACTTTTAAATATTGGTCAACACAGAGCCAAGTAGTGTTATTTATTTTCAACTATGCTGTTTCTTTTCTTGTTCAAATGTTTGTTTATTCTGGAGTTTCTAATTATTTTTCTTTTCTTTTGAGCTTTGCCTGTTATTTATTCAAAGTATTTTCCCCCAGCTTTATTGAAATGTAATCAACATATAACATTGTGTACTTTTAAGGTGTATAACATGATGTTTTGATACATGTGTATTTGTGAAATGATTACCACAGTAAGGTTAGTTAATACATCCACCACCTCACATAATTACTTTTTTTCTGGTGAAAACATTTAAAGTGTACTGTTTTAGCAACTTTCAAATATACAGTACGGTATTATTAGCTATAGTCACTATGCTGTACATTTGATCCCTAGGACTTATTCATTTCATTATACTGGAAGTTTGTACCCTTTGGTCAGCATCTGTCCATTTCTCCAACCTCCTAGCATTTGGCAACCACCATTCTACTCTGTTTTTGAGTTCAGTTTTTTTATTCTACAAAAAAGTAAGGTCACACAGTATTTGTCTTTTTCTGTCTAACTTATTTTAATTAACATAATGCTCTCCAAGTTTCACCCATGTTGTTGCAAATGGCAGGATTTCCTTCTTCTTTTTTTATGGCTGGATATTATTATACTATATATATATATATAATAGTATATATATGTATGTATTCCATATTTTCTTTATCACTGGATACTTGGGTTGTTTCCATTTCTTGTCTAATGTGAATAATGCTGCAATGAACTTGGGGGTGCCCTTTGATTTTCTTTATCAGTTCATCATTTTGAAAATAGTACTTTTTTTCTAGTCTTCAACTTGCAGCTTTGATCTCCTTAGCTGAGAAGGAACTATGGGGACTGTATCAGTCAGGAAGTGCTATGCTGTACTGCAGTTAACAAAAAGCTCAAATGTAATGGCTTAAAACAACAAAAGTTAATTTCTTTCTCATTCTGCTTGTCCACTGAGGTTGGCTAAGTGACTGTGTTTTATGTCTCCTCACTCTGAGACCCGGCCTAACAGACAAGCTGCCATTTCAGTGATTCCAGTTGCCATGGTAGAGATAACCTAGAGAATTCCTCACTGTCTCTTTAGGTATCTACCCAGAAATGATACCCATAATTTCTCTCCATATTTAATTAGCCAAAGCAAAACACTTGACTATGCCTAACATCAAGGTGGTAAAGTGCAATGTTACTCTGTACCTAGAAAATTAAAAGCTAGGATATGAAAAGTTGAACAGTACTATGGACCATCAGAAGATTATAAAATTTCTAGGTGTTGAATTTTAAAACTTTTAACTCCTGGATTTTTAAAAAAAATTGCATGGTAATCAGAGAATATAGGCTTGTATAAAGTCCTGAGGTTTTTTGTATTATTTGTGATTAATTTTTACAAGTGTTAATGGGATTGGAAAAGAAGAAGTATTCTTTATTGGTTGTGGATGGGTTTGACACATACACAATATGAAGTTATTTATATCTTCTAAATACCTGTTAATTTTTAATTTACTAGGTCTATCAAAAGATTAAAGTAGTAGTTAAATTTCTTACCATGTGCAATCCTGAGAAGGAAGAATAAAGCAGGGGGAATTATGCTCCCCAACTTCAAGCTTTACTACAAAGCCACAGTAATCCAGACAATTTGGTATTAGCACAAGAACAGACCCATAGACCAATGGAACAGACTAGAGAGCCCTGATATAAACCCAACCATATATGGTCAATTAATATATGATAAAGGACCCATGGATATACAATGGGAAAATGACAGCCTCTTCAACAACTGGTGTTGGCAAAACTGGACAGCTACATGCAAGAGAATGAAACTGGATTATTGTTTAACCCCATACACAAAGGTAAACTCAAAATGGATTACAGACTTGAATGTAAGTCATGAAACCATAAAACTCCTAGAAGACAACATAGGCAAACATCTCCTAAATATAAGCATGGGCAACTTCTTCCTGAACCCATCTCCTCGAAAAAGGGAAACAAAAGCAAAAATGAATTCATGGGACTACATCAAACTAAAATGTTTTTGTACAGCAAAGGACATCATCAACAAAACAAAAAGGCATCCTAGAGTATGGAAGAATATATTTGTAAATGACATCCGACAAGGGGTTAACATCCAAAATACATAAAGAACTTACACACCTCAACACCCAAAAAGCAAATAACCCGATTAACAAATGGGCAGAAGATATGAAGAGACAGTTCTCCAAAAAAGAAATTCAGATGGCCAACAGACACATGAAAAGATGCTCCACATCACTAATCATCAGGGAAATGCAAATTAAAACCACAATGAGATATCATCTCACACTAGTAAGGATGGCCAGTATCAAAAAGACTAAGAACAACAAATGCTGGCAAGGATGCGGAGAAAGGGGAACCCTCCTACACTGCTCGTGGGAATGTAAGCTAGTTCAACCATTGTGGAAAGCAATATGGAGGTTCCTCAAAAAGCTAAAAATAGAAATACCATTTGACCCTGGAATCCCACTACTTGGAATATACCCAAAGAATACAACTTCTCAGATTCAAAAAGACATATGCACCCCTATGTTCATCACAGCACTTTTTACAATAGCCAAGATATGGAAGCAACCTGAGTGTCCATCTGTAGATGAATGGGTAAAGAAGATGCGGTACATATGTACAATGGAATACTATTCAGCCATAAGAAAGAAACAAATCCTACCATTTGCAAGAACATGGATGGAGCTGGAGGGCATTATGCTCAGTGAAATAAACCAGGTGGAGAAAGACAAGTGCCAAATGATTTCCCTCATTTGTGGAGTATAACAATGAAGCAAAACTGAAGGAACAAAATAGCAGCAGACTCACACTCCAAGAACGAACTAGTGGTTACCAAAAAGGAGGGGTGTGGGAGGCTGGGTGGGGAGGGAGGGAGAAAGGGACTGAGGGGTATTATGTTTGGGACACATGGTGTCGGGGATCACGGGGAGAGCAGTGTATCACAGAGAAGGGACATGGTGGATCTCTGGCAACTTGCTGCACTGGTGGACAGTGACTGCATTGGGGTATGAGTGGGGACTTGATGATATGGGTAAATATAGTAACCACATTGTTTTTTCATGTGAAACCTTCATAAGAGTGTATATCAATCATACCTTAATAAAAAAAATTTCTTATCATGTATTGGGTTTCTAGATTTCTCCTTGTTTTTTCTTCTTTAACAGTGTTGCATTCTTTTTATAAACAATTATCTAAGACCTTTAGAAACAGCTGCTTGCCATTTGTTGACTTTTTGGAAAAAATCAAAACTCTGATTACAAATTAAAAATGAGGTTTTTAAAGATCTCAACTTGACGAGATCTGACACAATTTTAAAACCCTTAAATTTGTATTGAGAAAAACCTGGCTTAAAAAAAAAACTGCATTTGTCATTACCAAAAAGAGACATCTTTAGGTAAAAATAATGAAAACCCCATGCCACACAGTTCTGGTTATCTGGTCAGTGGGCAAAAAGCAAGCTGTAAGGTCTTCAGCTCCAATCTTTCATTCATTTTTTCTTGTTGAATGACTAAACCAGATGATGATAGAGATGGTAAGCCGGAAGTTACTCAGCCCTGCCCTGCTCAGCCTCAGGCACAGACCAATTCCCAGCTGGTGAATTTCCAGCTTTTATCTCTTTGCCATGTTTTGATTTAGGGTTTTCTGGGCATCTGTGTTCGTAATTGGAGTTGCTGCAGTACTGATGTTGAGGTGGCTGATCTTGGGTGTCATATCCTTGATTTTCCTTATCCTTTTACTTGCCGTCTTCTCTAGGCTGTCTTTGCATGTAACCACAACATGTATTCCGTTTCACTGGTCTACCTTGTTCTCCTGCACCCTGCTTGTCAGCACCCTCCAAAACTTCTCCCTGCACAGGAGCGTCGGAATACTGTACTCGATGCACATAGGGTCTTCTCCACACAGTAAGGTGGGAGCCATTGCCTGCAGTAGGGCCTGGCCTTCCGGAGCTCTCGCCCATTGCGTTCATTTTCCCACTCTTCACTATTTTGATAATTCTGGGGTAATGTGGAGGACCCCTGCGATGTGGGTAGCATCTATAATGGTTACTGGTCTGCTGCCTATTTACTGCCCTGCACTGGAACTCAACCAGGGCCTGTAACATTCGCTGCCTCCGCACTCTTTTCTCCTTCAACAGCCTCAAATTCCACAGCCTCTCCATCTCTTACACTGCAAGGGTACTTCCTGGGGTTATTTTTTATGCAGCCTGCTGTACAAATGCATCTTCCTTTGTGTCATTCCTATTGATGAAACTGTATCTGTTTCTTACATTGAACCATTTCGCTGTTCCCAAAACCTTCATTGTGATGACTTTGTTGTCCCCGCTGGCAGATGCCTGGGATGTGAGGCTGCCTGGGCCTCCGCTCCTTGCTCCCCCGCCCCTGGTGCGGGGCTTGGTGTCAGCAGTGCTGAGGGTGAAAGCGAGGGCAGGGCTAGGGTCAGGGATGGGGCAGGAGTAGGGGAGGCCTGTGGGCAGCTGCCATCTCTGCCTTGCTGCTCCTGGCTGCGGTGATGGTGACTGGGGTTCGCTAAGGAAGCTGCGGCGCCTCCCCTGGTGTGGGTAACTAGGTCGGCAGCAGCAGTGGGGCTGCTTAGGGATTTCTGGGGTCCAATTTCTGGGGTCTGATTTCTGGGGTCTGCTCTCTGTCCCTGCTACCAGTCAAATTCAAAAGTTTTGCATCCTTACTTACCTTGTAAGAGTTCATAGTAGATAATAATTTTTTATATTGTTTAAATGACCTTCTTTGTCCTAATTAATGGGACTTTTAAATTCCTGTTCCACTGACTACATGTTTTCAGTATTAGTGAGACAGGGAAGGAACAGGGAGCAGCCCCCTCCAGTTAGAGCAAGATAAGGGCCCTGGGAAGGACAAACTAGATGTTTACTAAGGAGCTTAGGAAGGTGGAAAACAGGAGACTTGCTGCTGAAACAATGCAACAATGTATAAGAAGGTTTCAGCCGAACCTCCTGGATAAAGAATCATTTTTCTGGTTGCTCAGGTAACTTGACCAAGGCATACTAGTTACAAATAGATATGACCTTTAGTGTGACTGGCTAAAATACAGCTGGCATTTTGAGGGGAACCTATAGAAAACAAACAGGTTCTCTCCCTCGTGGATGCAACAGGCATAAAACCCCTGGACCTGAACCCATAAGCAGCAGGAGTTTTGTATCTTTACTTCTTTCTTCTTGCCTACCTTGAGCATTTGTGAAGTTCATTCTGTTCATTCTTTGACTTGGTAAACAAGAGCCCTGGTATCATCTTCTGGGGGCCTGTCCGGGATCTCTCCCTGTTCTCAGCCACCTAGAGGGCAGCTACCATTCCCTACTATCACTTTAATGAATTCCTCCCTTACTGTAACTCTTGAGGTGAAATCCCCGAGAAAAGTACCTTTGAAACTGAAATCAGTCAAAGGGAGTGTAACTCCAGGAGAGGAAATCCCAGGGCAAAATACCTCTAAAACCAAAATCAGTCAAAGGGAGAAATAAAGTTTAAAACACGTTAATTGCTTTCAAATTGTGGTCCAGGGCTGTCCCTTTCCTGCTCCTGCAGAAGCAAGCAAGCCCTCTCCCGTAAGCTTTCAGGTTCAGATAAGCCCTGGGTTACCCAGGTAAGTACCAATTGATACGGAGATGTACTTCCATCCACCCCTGAGGAATGCCTGTTGATATGCAGATGCACTAAAGCCAGGTGAGATATTCTGGAAATATTACAATTTTACCCAGAGGCCAGCCCTCCAGAAATCTTGCCTTACAATCTACTCATTCCCCCTCTTCTGCAATGGTCCTTGGTTGAGAAAACTGAAGCATTGAGACAAGACTAATGACATACAATAGCAACAGCAGTAAAATCATGATAAACCTCAAGCTGGAGGATTCAGCTAGGTTCAAAGTCCTGTGCAGGTTAAGTCTGTAGCTCGCCCATTCCATAGGCAGGCAGTGGCTGAAGAGGTAGAGGATTCAGAGCAATCATCGCCATGGCAGCTGCAGCCATGGGGTGCAGCCAGGCCACAAGGACTGTAGAAAAAGTAACCTTAAGGGTGATAAGATACATGTTTTAATGACACCAGCATAGGCAAATCTTGTCCATCAGGTAGAATACATGCAAGAGAGTGGTCCTGTGATAAAACAGTGGCAGGAACAGGATCTCGTCCTGGTCTAGTATACCAGACCTTCACCCCCTTCCCTGTGGGAGTTACAGATGGTCAATATATAGGGCCAAGGGAGGTACATGCACTGGCTATAAAGATAAAACTTCCCTGTAAGATGCTCTTACCTCCTGGATGTTTTGGGTACACTACCATGGTCTTTGGGGGCCACTCTGCTGTTACTCCAGGAATATGAGGTCAGCTTCCAGGCCTTTTCTCCAAGGTGCCAGAAGGGCCAGCCATCGCTGGTACATGTGTCGAAATGTCCAGGGTCACATCCATTCAACAATGTCTCCAGGGTTTAATGCAGTAGGGGCTGGCAGCAGGATGTTGCTCTACTGGTCCTATCCTGGCTTCAATAACTATTCTTTGGCTTGCACATACAGTTGTATAGGAGAGACAGCAAGGTGCATTAGCATATCCACAGGGCTCAAGGCTCCTTTATGTGGTTTCTCATTCAAATGCTGTAGCACTGTCTATAGACAAACCAACCAGCCCTGTAGACTATTGGTGTCCAACTTCAGACCAGATTTCAACAAACTGTTGTAACTCTCTGTCATGCCTACCCCTGTAGGGTTGGTTATATGGTACATGGAATTTCCACTTTATTCCTAATTGCTGCACCCATCCTTGTAATGCATGTCCAGTAGAGTGGGTGACTTGATCACTCTCAATCACCTGTGGCTGGCCATAAGCTGCAAAGAGACACTCTCGGCCCCTCTTAGTGGTTTGCTGATCTGCACGATGTGCAGGAAAAGCAACCAATAGTCCAGTAGCCATGTCCACACAAGTTATGGCATACCGATATCCTTCTGATATGGGCAGAGGCCCAATACAGGCTATCTGCCACCTGAGAGGGGTATCGGCCTCCTTACTATTGTCCATGTTGCTGCAGGACTCGGTGTAAGTCCCTCCTAGAGCACACAAAGCACTCTGCCTGGGCTCCGCTGACTTCTTCAAAGGTCAATGGGAAGTCCCACTGACAGGCTACAGCCCACATTGTCTTTTGCTCTGCATGCAACAAACGCTGATGTAATCATCGGGCCACATCAGAAGCAGGCTTTCCTTCTAACCAACGCACCTGGGCCAATGTGTCTGCTTCATCATTCCCTGGGGATGCCAAAGGCAAATGGCCAGTCACATGATATACAGCAACTGTCTTAGTCTGACCAGAGGCCCATAGGTCTTGCCAAAACTCTTGCCGCCAAAGGCGCCAGTGACCAACCATCCAGTGGGCATGGTACCATGTCAGTAGCCACAGAGTCAAGCCCGATAGATGGCCCAGCTGTCAGTGCACACAACTATAGGGGAGGGCTCCTGGGTGATCACAAGCCATACGGCCCACAACTCAGCCCACTGGCTGCTCTTCCCCTCTCCATCCTCCATCCATATTGTTTCAGGATGGAAAGCCACAGCCCTCCACTTCAGGGGCTGCCCATGACTGGAGCTGTCTGTGTACCAAGCATCTTCAGCTATAGGGACTTTCTCCTCCTGATCAGGAGTCTTGGCTACCAGTGGCTCAAAATCAAGTTCTTCCTGCCTTCCACTGGTATAGGTCACTGACCCCAATAAGTGCTGGAGTTCTCCACCTAAGAAGCTAGTAGAGAGGGTGCTACGCTGCTGTACATACGCACCCTATTTGGCCAGTGTAGGCATCTGTGCCATGCTACTCCATGGCCTTTGGGTCCAGTCTCGCACCCACCCTGCGATGGGATAGGTGGTTATTACTTTGGTCAGAGCTGTTCCAGTGATGGCCTCCATAGCCAGCAAGGCGTGGTGCACAGCAGTCAATTGCCTCCCTGTCAAGGTGTACTGGATTTCTACTCCTTTCCATAGTTGTGACCCGAATTCAGTAAGTTGGCGTGTATGTTCAAGCTGCTGCCAAAGACCGTATCCATACCCGTCTTCGGTTACATGAACATCCAGTTCACACATCCTGTACAGCCTTGATTGCCCACTTAGCAGCAGTAAAAGCAGCTGCACATGTCTCATCCCAGTCCCACCTGATGCCCTTTCATACCAACTGATATAAAGGCTTTAGAATTTGTGCCAAGTGTGGGATAAACACTCTCCAGAAACCCAAAAGACCCCAAAACTCTTGTAATACTTCCACAGTGGTAGGGGTGGGGAAAGCCTGGACTTTGTCTATGACTGCTTCAGGAATAACTTTAGTTTTACCCGACCTGACAACCCCCAAGAATTTTACAGACAAACCAGGTCCCTGAACCTTGGTGCCATTCACAGCCTATCCTTTCTCCTGTAGATGTTGCAGCAGTCTAGGAACTGCCCCTTCTAAATCTGCAAGAGAATCAGACATGAGCATAATGTCATCAATGCAGTGATACAGCTGCACTGTTTGCAGTTTCTTCCATGTGGCCAAGTCCTGGGCTACAAGTCCGTGACTATTGGTGGGACTGTGGAGGTATCCCTTCAGAAGAACATTGAATGTCCACTGCTGGCCTTCCCACATGAAGGCAAACTGTTCCTGACTTTCCTGTGCTATGTCAATAGAGAAGAAAGCATTAGCAAGGTCCATAACATAATGATACGTCCCTAGTTCATGACTGAGTGTGTCCGTAAGGGCTGCTATTGAGGGGACAGCAGCATGCAAAGGGGGTGTGACTTTATTCAATTCCCTGTAGTCTACGGTCATATGCCAGGAAATGCCTGGCTTTTTCACTGGCCACACTGGGGAATTAAAAGGACTATGAGTGGGCTTTATGATGCCCACTGTCTCCAACTCCTGTAGAGTTTCTCCAATTTCCTCTTGTTGCCCAGGCAATTTATACTGTGTGGTATTTGTCACTCGCTGAGGTACAGGTAGAACTACAGGTGGGTGTTTAGCATGTCCCCTCAGAACTGCCTTTACCACACGTACCCTCAGTCTGAACTCACTTGCAGTGGTCTGTAACCACAGGCCCTGCAGGATATCCACCCCCAAAATATATTCAGGGATGGAGAAGTGTACTCCTTTGGGGGTAAACGCCCTATCCCCAATGGGATTTGGGCTTTCTTCTCCAATTGCCTTACCCCCATAGCCATCTATCACAGCAGAGGTCCCGGGAAAATGCTCAGGGTTGCCATAAATCAGAGAACATTCAGCTCCTGAGTCCACTAGCACTAGGACACATTATACATTCACAGGGGACAAATAAACTGCTAATTGTGCACGTGGCTTCTGGTCCCCACCACGTCCCCCAAGGTGGGGGCCTTGAACCCTCCCTTCAGTCAAACTGTGATGCCCAATCGTTGTCCTGTGGGGGTGAGGACCCAGGCAGTGCCTGAGTACTGTTCCCCAGGAAGTCTTGCAGGGACACAGGCTAGACCTAAGTCTTTGATTCCAGCTTCTGTGTCTTGGACCTCATCTGCTGAAACTGCTGCTCTGGCGTTAATTGGTGCTACAGTTCTAAAGGATTCTATTGGGCTGCCCATCAAGTTTTTCTTTCACTACCCTGGCGTTTATCAAATCAACCCACGTCTGGGTCCTTGAGACCTTCACGGGGCCCTTTGCACGTCTCCTTTTGATAAGGAAAATACTCAACACAGCCGTCAAGGTCAGCAAACTGCTTTTTTCCTCCAGTTGGCAAAGCCCTCCCAGCTCCCTCCGCCCCTCCTCCAGGCTCCCCTTTTGCCCTGCGCATGCCGAAATGCCACATATCAAAATAATATAAATTGCTCCCCTTGCTTGTGCTCGGGGCTCAGACCTTGGGAGATTACTCCCCTCCTGGCCCGCTGGTGTAAAATAAACCTCAACACTCCAAGACCTCCGAGTACCGCTTGTTTCTTCCGTCAGTGATCCAGTCCAGGTTTTCCAGTATTTTCTGTAACACTTTCAGTTGTAGAACATACTTCCCCACCTTGCTCTTATTGTTTCAACCTCCCCCAGATCTGCTAAATACAGGTAGCCTCTCTTATGTGTTGCTCTATGTGGGGGACAAGAATAGTCAGTAGGGACCCAAAGAGAGATGGGGGAGCTGTATGGAGCACTAGATTTCTCATTCTTATGGTGAACAACTCCTCACTGGTGCTCTGGGGGTCCATATTATAGATTATATTTTTCATGCCCAGCTCCCATAACACCTGCTGGAGCCCCGCATAAGTTTTCCAGCTAGTGGGTAAGCAAGGTAAATCACCCTGATTAGGCTAAACTGCCCTGATGGCTGCTGTCAGCCAACCCAGAAGTACCGGATTCCCTGAGGTGTGACAGGCACTTTGCAATTGCTACTGGAGAGAAGGGTGAATCATCAGGAAAGCCAGGCTACTCATTTCAGGATCTGACATAACGATGTTTTCCACTCCCATATCCCAGAGACGTAAAAGCCATGTAGACAGAGGTTCCTGATACGGGACACTCATGTCTGCCAGCTCATCCTGGGTATAGGGGTGGAGCAACCTGGGGAGGGGGAAGCTCCTTCCCCTAAGGAGCCCGCAGTTGTTGTGTTTTTACTTTCTTAATCACGACTGCTTTGCTTAGGGTGGTTGATGGATTGATGGTTCAGAGAGCAGCAGGTGTGGTCTCAGTTCCAGAGGGAATGGTACCTGGCCCCCACCTCTGAGCCTCATCCACTTCCACACCCCAATCCATCTCCAGGGGTTACGGGTTATGATCTGTCACCCCTGCCTTGGTAATAGAAACAGCTGGAGTTCTGGGATTTACTTTTGGGTTTGGCCAAAATGTTTCTGCTCTGGTGGAGGCTGCTACATTAAAGTATCCTGTTGCTGAGAAGCAGCAGCTGTTGAACTGGAACCCATGGTGGGAGGCTGGGAGTGGGATGTGGCCAGGTGTGTTAGGATGCCCTGCCCACTGATGGGGGAAGATGACAAGCCTGGGTGATGCAGTTTCCTTGGCTGCCTGGCCGTCCTTGGACAAGGCACAACCCACGCAACTAGCTGAGTTGTTGGCAGGGGCTGTAACTAGAACCAGAGGAACTTCTGGCAGTGTCTATGAGGAAGAGAAAAGGAGAGAGACAGACAGAGAGAGACAGACATGACTTCCACCTCTTGCTGCTTACTGCTGCTGCAGCCCAGGTTGGCCCACTATCCCACAGAGACAGAGAGTATGGAACAAGTCTGTCCCTCTGCCATGTTCAGCCTCCCATCTTTCTCCTCCCAGGACAGGCCACCTGCTCTGCTCAGGTCCCCAAGGAGCCCGGCGTGCCTGGAGTTCCGGTGTCTCCTGCGGGCAGCAGAGGGAGCCCACACTCTATCGAAAGAAATCGAGTTTCTCATTATAATACAAAGCAGAAAACACAGTAATTTTTTTCACCACTCAGTATGTCCTTACAGATGAAGCTTTAATCTCCCTCGTCCGTCTCTGTTGCTGTAAATTCATGCTCCGTTATGGTGCCATCTGCCTGGATTCGCTAGGAAGAAACCGCGGCAAGTTTGGCGGCTTGCTAGGGCTCCAGAGCTGTTTGCACCACATGCTGAATTAGGTAGTTACCACCCACCCTTAAAGGTTATGTCTTAGTAAGTTCACATCACTTTCTTAGCTGTGAGCCTGCTGTTGATCAGTTGTGTTACACAAAAGTTTCAGTGAACTCACTGACAATACCAAGATGCTAGTGGCAGAAGGAGAGTTTGGCCCATTAAATCTAAAAGCAAGAAACATAGTGGAGTGGAATTTAGTCTCATTGTCTAGCAGCTGCTGATTTGCCTTCTCATCTGTTTCTAAGTAATAGATATTGATGCTTCTCAGCTCAGAGCAGGACTACTTTACATACAGTTGCATGCGGTACACTGAATGGCATCTTTTGCAAAAATCCTTTGGGCTGACCGTTAAAGCTAGGCATGATGTCAAATATTAGGACCCAGGGTCATTCTGTGACTGAGCTGTGCCACAGATGTTCCTCACTCTGTGGTCTTCCTGGGAAAAGAGGAAAATGTTTGCTTCTTTCTGAAACATTCCCAGTTTCTAATTTCCCTCCCAAAGCAACTGGCCAAGTTCTGAAACCACTCTTAGTGGGAAGAAACCTTTATCCTGACCCACAGAGCAGCTGTCATCATGCCTGGGGGGAAGGGGGACCAAGAGGAAACAGTAAGAAAATAGTTTCTTGTCTAAAACCAGTGATAGAGTCTTTTACTTCAGAAGTCGCTCTGCTCATCCTTTTGTGGCCACTTGCTGAGACAGCGGCTTCCTTCTTGGATGAGACCTCCACGCCTGAGGGCGCATGGCCATTACCCTGTCTAGGACTTCTCACAGCTGCAAAGTGAACAGGCACAAGGACAGCCTAAGAACCTGTGGGGCCCCAGAGGCTTGGCTTTTAGAACCTCTACAACATGAAATGTCCAAAGATAGAAATGCACCCCTATCGCACAGAAAGATAATACATAAGTAAATAATAAGTGGCAATGTATGGGCATGAAAACTAGTCGACATATTATGTCTCATTAAGTGTATTAATCCTGACATTCCATTTTTTTCTCCAGTTTGATGCTGGTAATTTTTTTTTCCTCCCAGGCTATGCACACTCCCTTGAGTTGTTGGAAAGCTCTGGGTTCTGGGCCCTACTTCTGGGGGACTTAATGCAGATATTGGGTCCTGAATGATTGGGGGCCAGGATGAAGTTTGATCCTAGACCTCGCCTGCCTGATCCAGACAGAGCCAACCTTAAAGGAAACGGAGTAGGCTCTTACCTGTCCTTAAATAAAATCAGAAGGACTCTCACCTGTCCCTAAGAAAAGTACTGAGAAGGGGATTCTTTTTCTCTTTCTAGCAGCATGCTCATTCATTCACTCAAGAAACATTTTATTGCAAGCCTACTAAGTGGCAGGCACAGTGCTGGGCATCTGGGAAACAAGGCACACAGGATGCTGGGCCTGCCTGCAGAGCACAGAGTTCCTCTGTCTCTCTCACCCAGCACTGGCTGCTCCTGGCTGGTCCCAGGATCCCTCACAGCAGCAGCCCAGGTGGGCGCACTATCCCGCAGAGACAGAAACCCCATCCTTGCCCCCCTGGGGCCGGCTGCTCCCAGTCAGCCTCCAGCATCCCATCCTTGTTCCAGAGCCTCCTCATATACCTGGCTATTACAGGTTGAGTGTGTCCTCTAAAAATTCCTATGTACCTCAGAATGTGACTATATGTGGAAATACAGCCTTTAAAGAGGTAATTAAGGTTAAATGAGGTTACTGGAGTGGGCCCTAATCCAACTGACTGGTGTACTTACAAAACATTAGGACACACGCACACACACACACACACACACACACACACACACACACACACCAGACTACATGTAGACCCACAGAGGAGAAGGCCGCCTGCAAACCAAGGAGAGAGGCCTCAGGAGAAACCAGTCCTAAGAAAACCTTGATCTTGGACTTCTAGCCTTCAGAATTGTGAGAAAATAAATTTCTGTTGTTTAAGCCCCCCAGTCTGTGGTACTTTTTATAGCAGCCCCAGAAAACTAATATACCAGCCCACTAAGAGGCCCATAAAACTCCCTTAGATCTTTCTCAAAAGAAGAAAGAGAAGACGCTCAGTCAGCCCCTCCTCCATTTGACAGGAGCTTCTGCAGAGAGGGCAATCCCATTGTGCACTTACCTACAGCCTCCTCTGCCTCATTCCTCCTCAGTCCGCTCCTGCAGGTGTGGACAGATCAGCAGGGTCTGGGTGATTTTGCTGGGGAGCAGGGGTATGGTTGGGCACTCTTTCTTCAGCCACATTGGTTTCTTTCTAGAGCTTCTGGGGTTTGCAGTTCCTTGGGGGAGGGTCCTTCATGCTGCAGCATCTCCCCAGACTCCAGGAAAGTTTCAGTTCTTATTTTCTTTGGCCCCTGGGCAGTACTCAAGCCCTTTGCTGCTTCTTGATACTTCCATCCACTGTTTGAACCATCCACTCTGCAAGGAGTGTCTTCTGCCATTCACCAGCCCATCTGCTGCTCGGTCTGCTCCTGTCCCAGAAGAATTGTGCCAAAATCCAGTGGTGGGCTGATGAATGTGTGTCAAGGGCTCTTCAAACAGAAAAAAGCAAAACAAAACAAAACAAATATGAATCCCTGATTTGTTGCATCTGCCCTTTTCCATGGTGTAAATGCTTTAATCAAGGCCAATTTCAGACTACCAATGTGAGGTCATGCAACAGGGAGCTGGACTGGGAAGAGATGCCTGAGGGCACACCATTAAATTGTATTCCCACCACTGAGATGCCACAACAGACGTAAATAACCTCAGGAGCACAGGAGCACATAAGGTAGTAAAAAATAAAATAAATAGGAATGATGTTTGGGATATTTATTACCTTTGTATTTTAATACAATTTATTTAATTGTATGCTCAAATAATTTAGTTCTTAATAATGACTATGTTTAACAAGCTTGCAAATTTTCCAAAAATTTAACCATTTATTCCAAGCCCTGTGGCCACCTCTTTATTCCTAGACAGTCTGAAGCCCTGCCTCCATGCCCTGACAGTACATTTTCCTGCATGATTCCAGGTGGACTCTTCCAGGTGCACACCTCCATCCTGGCTCCTGGGCTATGCACCTCTGATGTGCCTGGGCTTTCTCTGGGGCCTGAGTGACTTTCCTGGCCCAGGGAGCACTGACAGGGACTTGTTTTGAAGAAAGTAGCAGCAAATTTGTGCTGAGCGACCCACATCTCTCCTGCGTGGAGCTATACAGAACAGGGTATCTTCTGGGGCCGAATTGTCTTCTCAGTAAACCCACATCTCTTTCCCCTTGGGGTTGTGCTGAAATGTTTTGATTCATGAGAAATGGATCCCTTAGTCCTTAAATAATAGTGCATTTACTACTGTAAAATCATCAAAATTTGCAGTAAGCATGAAATTAATTAAATTATTATTATTAATTAAAAACATAAAGGCTCTCTTTGTGAAAGAATCTTTTCAGAGTGAAAATCCAAAGATCAACTGGTAATTAATGTATGTTGAACAAAATAGTCCCGGCTAGTACATATTAATAATAATAAAGTGACAATTTCAAGACACATCCTTTCTCTGCTAGGTCTAGAAGAGGCATATTATGGAAAGGAGCTGGGATTACCCAGATCAATTAAAGAAACACAAAAGAATAAATGCCCATCTTTCCAGGAAGTCATCATAAATGCCTGATGACTGATAAACTGACATGAGACATGAAGCTACTCAGCTTGGGCTGCTGAAGACAACGCAAAAGGTAGGATTTTAGTTCACAAATAGGCAAAACCAATTTGTCATCTTTCACACAAGCATTTGTCTTGATATAAAACCTTGCATATATGATTTATATCAAGTATATGCTCATGTGTGTATATATATATATATATGTGACGACAGATCATATACATGCATACTGACATGTGCAACTCTGGGGAGAGGAAATCCCTTGGCAAAAATACCTCTAAAACTGAAATCAGTCAAAAGGAGAAATAAAGTTTAAAATCTGTTTATTGATTATAAACTGCAGTCTGGGGCTGTCTTTTTCCTGTTCTGGCAGAAGCAAGCCAGACCTTCTGCTAACCTCTCAGGTTCAGATAAGCCCTCTGTCACCCATGTATACCCACTGATATGGAGATGAACTACGACTCTCTACTCCTGAGGAATGCCTGTTGATATGCAGACGCACTAAAGCCAGGCAAGATATTCTGGAAATATTACAATTTTACCCACACATGTATGATAGAGGGTTATGAGACTGTGAAGAAAGGCTATGGGACAGGTTGACTGGCTGTTTCCAACTAAATGTTTTGCTTCACAAGGACAGAGCATCCAGATCTGTGGTTTTTCCCTCCTTTTGGTTACTTTAACTCTCAGACTTGGCTTTCCTTTCTGGGAAGTGGCCAAGATGCACCTCCATAGTGGGTGGGGCTGCTCCTGTCCACCTCCTGCATGAAGTGCTGAGGCTGAAGGGTGCTCTGGGGGAAATCCGTCAGACTTAGATCAAAGAGGCTTTGAAAGCACCAAACACATTTCCTTTCCTCCCAGCTGGTAATTACTGTAACGCTATTCATCTCAGTTATTATTTTAATAGACCAGGGAGATCCTGGATATTTTCAGAGGATGAGAAACAAAGGTTGCTGGCCCAGGAGAGGTGACTCCAGATTCCTGCAATTTGCAGGCTGCTGAAAGCAGGGAGTTAAAGGAGCAGTTTCGACTTTTGTCTTCTCTGAGCTTAAAGTTAAAAAGCAAACTCTACTGTGACCCCCAAAATATTTTTTCAAGACTCAGCTACTGTGGAATTCACTGAAGTCCTCATTACCTTATCACTCAATTGTCTTCAGTTTTATGTTGCTTCTTTAAAAATCCATTTTACTTAGGCTATAATTTGCATGCAATACAACATACACATTAAGTATATGGTTTGACGAGTTTTGACAAATGTATGCTTTCACTCCAGTCAATATGCACACCATTTCCACCACCCAAAATATTCCCTTGTGCCCAGTAGTATACTGGTAAATATTTAACAGCAGGCTCTGAAAAAAAGTTTTATTTTAACAGCTATTTATATCGACAGATTAACACTATTACACAGTTTACTGATATAGAGGATTTTTATTTATTTATTTATTTACTTACTTATTCATTTGGTACCATTAATATACAATTACATGAGCAACATTGTGGTTACCAGATTCCCCCCATTATCAAGTCCCCCCCACATACCCCATTACTGTCACTGACCATCAGTGTAGTAAGATGCTATAGAGTCACTACTTGTCTTCTCTGTGCTATACTGCCTTCCCTGTGCCCACCCCCTACATTATGTGTGCTAATCGAAATGCGCTTTATCCCCCTATCCCTCCCTTCCCACCCAGCCTCCCCAGTTCCTTTCCCTTTGGTAACTGTTAGTCCATTCTTGGGTTCTGTGAGTCTGCTGCTGTTTTGTTCCTTCTTTGTTCTTATACTCCAGGTTTTTCTTTGTTCTTATACTCCAGATGAATGAAATCATTTCATACTTGTGTTTCTCCGCCTGGCTTATTTCACTGAGCATAATACCTTCTAGCTCTATCCAAGTTGTTGCAAATGGTAGGATTTGTTTTCTTTGTATGGCTGAATAATATTCCATGTGTATATGTACCACCTCTTCTTTATCCATTCATGTACTGATGGACACTTAGGTTGCTTCCATTTCTTGGCGATTGTAAATAGTGCTGTGATAAACATAGGGGTGCATATGTCTTTTTCAAACTGGGCTCCTGCATTCTTAGGGTAAATTCCTAGGAGTAGAATTCCTGGGTCAAATGGTATTTCTATTTTTAGTTTTTTGAGGAACCTCCATACTGCTTTCCACAATGGTTGAACTTATTTACATTCCCACAGCAGTGTGGGTGGGTTCTCCTTTCTCCACATCTTTGCCAACGTTTGTTTTTGTTTGTCTTTTTGGATGGTGGCCATCCTAACTGGTGTGAGGTGATATCTCATTGTGGTCTTAATTTGCATTTCTCTGATGATTAGCAATGTGGAGCATCTTTTCATGTGCCTGTTGGCCATCTGAATTTCTTCTTTGGAGAAGTGTCTGTTCAGATCCTCTGCCCATTTTTAAATTGGATTATTTACATTTTGTTTGTTGAGGTACATGAGCTCTTTATATATTTTGGATGTCAACCCTTTATCAGATATGTCATTTACAAATATATTCTCCCATACTGTAGGATGCCTTTTTGTTCTACTGATGGTGTCTTTTGCTGTACAGAAGCTTTTTAGTTTGGTATAGTCCCACTTGTTCATTTTTGCTTTTGTTTCCCTTGCCCAGGAGATATGTTCATGTGGAAGTTGCTCCTAGTTATGTCCAAGAGAGTTTTGCCTATGTTTTCTTCAAAGAGTTTTATGGTTTCATGACTTACATTCAGGTTTTTGATCCATTTTGAGTTTACTTTTGTGTATGGAGTTAGACAGTAATCCAGTTTCATTCTCTTAGATGTAGCTGTCCACTTTTGCCAACACCAGCTGTTGAAGAGACTGTCATTTCCCCATTGTATGTCCATGGATCCTTTATCATGTATTAATTTACACAAAAGTAAACTCATTACGTAGATGTCTTGCCAATGGGTTTCAGCCCAAAGCAAGTTCACTATGGATTCAATGTGACCACAGAAATGACAGTAGAACATTCTTGGGGTGAAAGGGTTTATTACCCGGCTCGTTCTCCCAGCGGTAGGTCGAGCACTAGAGTTATGTTTGCATCCAACAGTCTGCAGGTCTATAATCCTCCGTCATCTCTGCCTCCACCCAGAGCACTGGGCCGAGCTCTTTATATAGTGATTCAGTCAATAATAGCTTATTGCCTATGGGTGTGGAAGCCGTAGCCTAGCAGCAGGCCAGTTACATAAGCAGGGTAGGTTCAGTGAGGATCCTGGCCATAGGAACCCCAACTTTCCCCACAGCAGGGTAGTCCAAACCCTGGGAAAGTTGTGAACTACCATGCACATCTTGATTGCTAATTAGAAAAAGTTTTTTCAGCCCAGAAACCACTGAAGTATGTGAACTGAGAGGCATTGGCTATGGAACTTAAAATCAAAGGCATCAAGCTTTGCGTTTCTGATTATGTATTCAAACCATAGTATGACAGTGCATAAAGTCAGTTTTTAGTAGAGTCATAAGTAGTAATTAGACATAGACTTAAAAAAATTATTTTTATTAAGGTATTATTGATATACACTCTTATGAAGGTTTCACATGAAAAAACAATATGGTTAGTTCATTCACCCATATTATCAAGTCCTCACCCATACCCCAATGCATAGACATAGACTTAAAATCCAAATCAGATTTGTATTACATGAAATTCCTCCACTTGTTTATCCCCAAGCAGAAAATGATCTAAATGGAAACTACTGCTTGTGGCTCCTCTCTTTATAGGTAGTCCTTAAAATAGCTCAGTTGTAACCATTCCAACTTGGGGGGACACACTAGGAAAGAAATGAAGAGGTTCAAATGTTGTACCATTTAGGTTCATAGTTTCTAGTCTTCAGAGCATTCAACATCTCGTCAAGGATTTGATGCCAAAGAAGGGGGGAAAGAAAATAAAGGTTGGGTAAAGAAATTGTTCGGAGGTGTTTAAAGACCAGTTCTTTACCAGAGTGAGCAAGTTAAAAGGGTCTGGAAGGAGTGAAAACCTCGCAGCAGATTGCGGTCTCTAAATACCATTCCCTACTAAAGGGAAGCAAGTCTTCGAGGAAAGCAGTGGATTTCAGATCTGGAACAGAAAATATACAAACTAAGGCTGGAACATCTTGCTTCCAAACCTCAAGGACATGCTCCAAGATTGATGAGAACGTGGGAAAAAGACACAGGAACTTGGAGGCATCCCAACGGGCAAATCTGGGGCAATTTGAGCATAAAGAATAATGACAGTAATGGCTTATAACACAGAGTAAAAAATAGTTTGAGTTATAATAATACTGTCCCTTATACTCCACCCCCATAATAAAGAATGACAATTAATACATGTGGGAGAAACAGTAAAACTAGAAAATTTTGCAACAAATTTTGTTAGAATTTATTTGATAAAACTTGTCAATGGATGCTAAACCACTGAGTAATAGGTTATTGGAACAGGATAGTCACACTGTCTCAAAGTGTCACCTCAAAAGACTTGTTAGTTCCAAAGAGGAAAGGAGGTCATCACCATGGAGAAATCTGGCAGATGCCACCTTAACCGAATGATCAGATTTCCTCCCCAACAATGGGCCCAGGTAACACCACGGGTCTTCCGATGAAGGGCAGAAAAGCCTGCAAGAATCTTTGCCAAAAATGTTTAACCTTAGTCTCCTCATGAGTATTAAACGGGAAAATCCAAATTTAGAGACTTTTGGCAAGCCAACAGGCCTGGATTCTTCAAAAATCAGTGTCAAGGAAGACCAAGAGAGCCTTGGGGAACTGTTCTGGATTAAAAGAAACTAAAGAGATTTTACTAAATACAGTGTGTGATCACTGACGGGATCTTGGATTTAAAAATAAACAAGCATAAAAGGCACAATTGTGACAGTCTGGGAAATTTAAACATGGGCTGTTTATTAGTTAATAGTAAAGTTTAATTTCTTGATTGCAATAACTTGTGTTTTGTAGGGAATGTTTTTCTTCTTCGGAGGCTGCATGCTTAGAAATCAAGTGTTGTGGTCTCTACAGCCAATTCTCAGTTAACAAAAAATGTAGATATGTATAAATATATAGGGAGTGATAAAGCAAATGTGGTAAAACATTAACAAGTGGTGAACCTAGGTGAAGGATTTATGGCTCTTCATCATACTATTATTTCAATTTTTCTGCAGATTTGAATATGGTGAAAATTATAGGTTGAGAGAAAAGAGCTGGCCAAAGTGTAATAATAATTATTTTTCTTAAATCAACTCCTACTTAATTTTTGCACATGTTTAAATTTTTAATAGAAATATGTTCATATGATTAAAAAAAGGTATACAAAGAGATTTCCTTCCATCCTTACCCCCATCTGCTCTGTTTTGTCTCAATTCCCCCTCTGCCATTTGTTTTTACATACCCTTCTAGAGATTATTTATGCATACACAAACAAATTCAACTTATTTTGCTTCTCTTCCTTGCTACACAAGATAGCTTCTGTCTCTTGCACCTTTCACCTAACAATATCTTAGGTATCTTTCCGTACAAGTAAAGAGCTTTGACATTTTCCTTCTTTCTTACAGTTGTATAGTATTCCACTGGATGAGCCTACCACAATTTATTTGATTTTTAACAGAATTTAGATTGTTTCTCATCTTTTGCTATTGAAAACAATACTACAATGAACACACTTGAACAGATACCTATTCACACACTTGTGCTGGTATGAATATTTGTAGAGTAAAGTGGGATTGCCAAGTTGTAAGGGATGCTTTTGTTATTTTGATAGCTATTGTTGAGGGAGATGTAGGGCTCCTTTACATGCATCCCCACCCCCAGTGCAGGAAAGCGGCTTCCCTACAGCCTTGTCAACAGGATGTGCTGTCAAACCTATGGGATTTTGCTAGTTGGATAAGTGAAAAGTGTATTTGGGGAAAACTTTCATTTGTCTTGCTATAATAAATGAGGTTGAGCTTCATTTCACATTGTCTAAGAACTATTTATAGTTGTTCTTCTGTGAATTGTTCACATCTTTTGTCCCTTTATTATTTGATTTTGTTTTATTTGAACCAGGGTTTTCCAGAGAATTAGAGCTTACACAAATGTGGGAAACTGAAGGTTTAGAGTAGAGGTGTGGGAAGTCTCTAACCATGACAGCTAGGGATACTGGTGCAGCTGGGTGGGTCAGAGCCTGTGGGAAAATCCCCAAAGCTGGGTGTGCGAAAGAGGTTGTCTGCGTCGGCCACACTGTGTGGGAGTGCGGCTCAGCACTCTTCAGCGGGCTGCTGTTTGTTGATGGCAGGTGGAATCAGGAAGTGTCTCACCATAAAGACCTTGCAAGAGTAACGACTTCTGCTTCACTTCTGTCCTTTTCAGTGTTATACGAGTTCCTCTCTTGGCCAGCTGTAACCCAAGACCATGCAGAAAACTGGTTTTCCAGCCTTAGACTGGAGTGGTGGTGCCAAGTTGTTGAAAAAATCTAGCATACTCCACCCCATTGTCATCTTGGCATCCATACTCACTTCCTTTACCTCTACTTAAGTTTTCAAATAAAGATAACAGCAGAATAACGTTTTCACCTACAGGCGGCAACTTTCTCTCATAGAACCAAAATATTCTCTCTCCTTTCCTCAAAAGAGGATAAGCCATCCTGTTTGTTCATTCCTCTCCTACCTGAGTCACAACCTACCTTTGATTCTCTGTAACTTAAATACTTAGATGTAGGGTTAACTACTACTGTCTTAGTCAGTTCGGGCTGCTATAATGGAGTCTCATGGATTGGGGAGCCTTAAACAGCACACACTTATTTCTCACAGTTCTGCAGGCTGGAAGTCCAAAATCAAGGCACTGGCAGGTCTGGTTCCTGGTGTGCAATTGTCTGCCCTCTTGCTGTGTCCTCACATGGTGGCAGAGGGAGAGAGAGAGGTAGAAGTAGAGATAGAAAGCGGGGGAGAGAGGAAGTTCTGCTGTTTTTTCTTTTTTATCATCCCATTCATGATGACTCCACCTCATGACTAATGAGTTCCCAAAGGCCCCACCTCCAAATACACCATCACATCAGGAATTAGGCTTCAGCGTATGAATTGTGGGACACAGATATTCAGTCCACGGCAACTACTATCAGTATATTTTATGGTGGAAAAGAGGGGAATGGAGTAAGGGAAACTTGTATACATACATACATATGCATTCATACCAAAGCAAGGAGAATACACTCATACCAACTATAGGCCTTTTTTTTTTTTGACACTGGTCATGTGGATATAGGTGGCATTCATGTCACTTCTGCTACCCCCTCATTCCCTTTGCCTTCAGCAAGGACCTCAGTTGATTGTGGCTTATGGCCCTTGTGGGTTTGACCCAAAGCTTCATTCCTGAAGGGTCTGAATTATTTAGTCCTGCCAGAAATGGATTGTGGTAGTTTTCACTCACTACCTTTTACTAAAGAATGTGGGAGGATTAAGAGGTGCTTTGAAGCCTCATGTGGGTGCTAGGTCTACGCCTCCCTATCCCCACTGTGTAGTAGGAACCCAGTTCGCTTTGAGAGTCAGGATCTCTTCTTAGTTGGGCCAGGCAGTACTCTTCTTAGTTCAAGGTATAGGATCCCAAAAGGGCTGGGGTGCCTCAGTTTCCAGATCAAGGCAACCATTGTGTGTCCCTGGTGGAAGCACTCCTTGAGTCCCCTGGCTGGTCCTTTCAGGTTTTAGATATCTCATCACATCTCCTCCCTTATCTGTGGGTCAGAGGCAGGGAGGGACAGACAGGGAGAAAGACAGAGACACTGACAGATCCCAACAAGTGGAGGAAAAGCAGCAAGAATCAAGAAGAATGCCCATCAGGCAGAGAACTGGACCAAAGCGTCTCCTTCTGCGGAATCATTCTAACATGGTAAAAGAAAAAAGAAAAAGAAGAAGAAAAAAAACATATACTATATATGACATATTATTACATAATAGATTTGTATATTATGTTGGTATTATTGTATTATGCTATAATTATATACATATCTACTTTACCACTTTAGAATGACTCAGTGTATCTTTTTGCTTTTTCTATTTCTGTATTCATAGGAAATAGGCAACATGTACTGAAGGCTCAGGGGCTGTGTTGTGTGTGCTTCCGTTTTGCAGGTGAGAAAGTGACGTCCAGAGAGGTCGAGCCGCCAGTAACAGGAGCTCCTGGTGGTGCAGCTCTGGAGGCCCAGCTGCTAACTGCTGCTCTGGACGGAGGGCGGTGACGGATGCTTCACAACCTGTCTCGGCTGTTCAGAGGTGCTCGGACAGTGTCATGTTTCGACGGCGATGAGTTTGAAAGAAGAAACGCCTAACTAGGTGCGGCGGATTGATCTCCAGTTCTTGCCGCGAAGGCGAAGGCTGTTGAGCAGGTGCTAAGACGTTCCGTAAATAGGTTGTTTAGACGTTTTAAAATAAGGTGCTGAATCCAGTGTGAGATATGCCATCCCCACCGTCTGAAGAGCTCAGATTAAAGTCACTTGAGGAATCTGCTTTGGATAGGAAACCGATAGCCACATCTTTTCTCTCCATTATGGCACCCAAAGTAAGAAACTGGAATTAATATCACTAGAGAACTTTATAAGATTTTAATGTCTAAGAATCCAAATTAGCATGGCTCTGACCAAGGGTAAGAAAAACTAATCGGAGTATAATTGTCATATAAGGTGGTACCGGGGCAGGGACCTGGAGCGGGCTGCCTCCGGACACAGGTATTACTGAGGGACAGACCCCGTCACTCAGTCCCGCCGGGGCAGCTCAGTCCAGCGGCTTGGATGGTGACCCCTTGAAGGTCTGAGAGGGGGCTGGCTGTCGCTGAAGGTTGACATCCTTACAGTGGGCCATGCAGAGTGATTATTTGGAGCCCTGGAAGAAAACGCACACTTAGAATTCAGCTTGGAGAGGCTCTCAGGGCAGTCGCTGGTGCCGTGGGACGCGTGACTACGGCCAAGACAGAGGCGGGCTGCGAACTGTCGACTGAGCGCCACCTGTGCCTCCTCTGGGAGTTGACCCGTATCTTCCATTGGATTCTGAGGGGCGGGGCTACTTCTAATAGGGCATCAATAAAGCTTCGGTATAATTAAGTGCCTAATGGAGTGTCTAAACTCAGCTGGAGCAACTTACACGGAATCTTGCTACATCTGCGATGCCTTTTTCACTCGGCTAAGAGGTCGCATTTTTGACGTTTTATTTTCTTAAATTCTTTTGCTATGATTGTGGCTGTATGATTTTGCATATTTATGACACTGCATGTCAACACATAAATGCAGAATAATAATAATACAGAGAACCTAAAAGGTTCCAGTGGGAGATATGCTACCCCCACCGTCTGAAGAGTTTCAATTTAAAGTCAGTTGTGGAATCTGCTTTGGATACACAAGAACCCCAGAAACTGCTTTAGCCAGAACGGCCCTCGGAGGAATGTGGTACTATTTGGACATGGGCACTGATTCTTGCCAGAGAACACTTGGCTTTTTGTTGGAAATTATGTAGACTTTTATTATGGCCTTTACAGACCTCTTCTCTCATCTCCGGGGAAAAGTTGCTGCCTTTCTCCAGTATCTGTGCTTTGGTTCCCAGCCAACGAGCCAGACAAGACACTTATTAAGTGCCCACTGTATGCACTGTTCCAGCTGATGTCTGTCTCTTCCTCCCAAAGCTTGCCCCTCACCTTCTCCTACTTCGCTCTAGAGTGGCATACTGGCCTGGCACAGCAAACCAGCCAGACAGTGAACCCTGGGCTGGACCCTGGGGCCCTGGGTCTATTTTGGGAGGGTCCTTGGGGCTTCAGGAAGCAGCGACTTGTTCTCTTTTATGCACTGTGGGGTGTCTCTGTTGCACATCACCCAGACTATTGCCAGCGGAGCCCTGGTCCTTCAGTTCAGAATTTTCTGTTCGAATCCCTTAGAAGGGAAGCATCTGCCCCAAATTAAGGCTTTATCTTAAAAAAAAAAAGATGTTAAGATGTAAACTGTTGCTGTTAGTATAGGGGTCCCTAGTCCAAGTCCTTAATTATGAGACATTTCAAACATACATACAAGTTGAGAAAATAGTATGACTCCCTCATTTCAGTAATTATCAGCTGATAGCCAGTTTGGCATCCTCTTCCCATTGGATGATTTTGAAGCAATCCCAGACTCCACACAATCTGTAGATCATTCAATATGTATTTCTAAAAAGGGACTTGTAAAAAATTCCACAGAACCATTATCCCATTAATCCCCTTCTGCAGTTTCTTAATATCAAATATCTAATCAGCAAATGCTCAGGTGATTCAAGTGCTTTCTCAGTTTGCCTGTCATAATCGGTTTCCAGAGAAGGTCTGTGCACAGTGGCTGCTTGAAAAGCCTGTTAAGTCTCTTAATCTGTATATCACCATCTTGTCCTTGGGTGGATCAAGTCTTTTTTAAAGTGGCCAAACTATCTGTTGAATCTTATCAAAGATGTGTTTTTATGTCATGAAATCAAATAATCTTTAGTGAAAAATTAAAATTGCTTTATTGACTTGCACACATAGCTGAAAACTTACTAATTTCCCCTGGTAGAAACAATCCCCTGCCTCATCATACTTCTTCCCCTCGTCACTTGCCACCGTTTTCTGTTTAGTCTATGCCTTTGCAACTGTAATGTGCAGTGTCTCTCCCTCATTCTGTCAGCCTCCAGGGGCTGGTAGTGCAGAAATAGACTGAAGACCTAAGAAGGCACTCGTTAAGAAGCTGTAGAGGACGGGGATGGAGAAATTTTAGGTTGGTGTATTTTTAATTTAGTTATGAATGTACTATTCCATGGACATTAGAGACTGACTTCCCTTTGTGAAAGATGAGGATTCAGAGCTTGTCCCCTCCCCTCCCCCCTCTCTTCCGAGTTACATTCTGTTGTTTTTGGTGGTGGTTTCTTCCATAACATTAAATAACTCACTTCAATTTCTGTCTTGTTTCATCAGTGCCCAGTAAGCTCTCTAAGCTTCTTCACTTTTCATATGTTCAAGGTAAAAACATTGATTTTTTTTTCCCCTGTAACCACTTGTTCTTTTTGATCTGCCTAGAGGTTAATTCAAAAAGAGGAATTCCGTAGAGCATTTATATTATCTGTAGAAACAAATTGGTTCACATCATGAGACTACCGCTCACCAGAACACCTCACTGGTGATTTGAGTGCATCCACATGTGACTTCCTCAGAATCAGTGCTTGGCAGGTCATTTTTCTAGATCTTTCCATGTTTGAAAACACTTGATTGATAGTTGTTGGCCTGGGTTGGAAGTTCTAGGGTCGAAATAATTTTCCTTAAGAACTTTGAAGGCATTTTTCCATTGAAAAAGTAATTTGCATGGTTAATTTCCTTAGCTATTATTACTAGGGTGCTCACATTTGAGTACTTAGGATTTGAATAGTGCCAAGCACTGTTACAAGTGTTTTAATGAGTATTGAATTTAATTCTTCACCCTGTGAAGTTTGTGTTATTATTATTGTGGGGAAAATGGATATTTCTGACCAGAATTCATGCCTGGCTTTAATAGCACCCAGTGTTCATATATATGAGCCTGTTTGCACATCACATCTATGGGATGTTTACCAGGGCAGAGCAGCTGATCAGCTGTGGGACTGCCAGCCCAGGATGGGGGTGGAGAGGAAACACCCATTCTCTTCTCTCCTCCATTCCTGGTACATAATTGGTCAAATGTCTGCCAGTCACCAAGGACTCACCCACTGAGTTCCTCCCAGTGGGAGGGGAAAGGGGAGGAGACAGTGTAGAGGGGGAGGGGGTTCCAAGGGACCAAGAGCCACTGAGCAGCAGGGGTTTGGAGCTGTGAGAACAGGGAGGGAACTGAGAGACCCACCAGTGCCAGAGAGGAGAGTATGAGCCAATTAAGCTCCTTTAATTGCCAACTTCTTGTCCTTGCCTTTATTCAGTCATATCGAATCCACTGGGAACTTGCCCCTAGTGGGGAACTCCCTTCTCCCAGAGCTACAATTATCCATGTCCTACAGATGAGGAAACCAAAGCATGCAACTTGTCTAGGCAGGAACTAAACTCCAGAATCTGCATTCTCAAACTGACAGCTTTCCACTCAAGGCCACAGCTCCTGTGGAAGGCCCCTCTTCCACCGTCTGGTCTTCACGGGATTCCAGAAAGACCACTGACCCCTTCAGGTCCAGGAATAATAGTTTTCCAGTGTTGCTGGTCCCCAAGTGCTTAACTGCCCCTGGTTCGTCCCCATAACCCTGCCCACACCTCTGTAAAGATTCACTAACTGCTTTCCTTAAGCCTTCTGAGTCCCTGTCAGGGATGGTGACTAACGTAGTCATGTCTGGGAAATGCCAGGTCTCAGAGTCAGCCTTGTTCTGTCAGATTCTGGGGTTGTTACCCAGAAATAGATTGAAGACATAAGAAGACAATACTTAAGAGGCTGTAGGAGATGAAGATGGAGAAAGTTTAGGTTTGGTATATTTTAATGTAGCATTGAATACTCCCACTTTTTTAAAAAAAAAACTTGTTCTAATCTAGTTATAGTTATCACACTATTCATTTGCCATTTTTATCTGTTACTACATCTTACTTACGTAGTAAAACAGTTGATCTAAGCACCTATTTTTAAAAAAAGGTGTCATATAACTCTAAGTTCTTGTTTCACCACTCTTGACGTGTTTTGAAAACTAGTGAGGCTTTCTGTGGAACACCGTGGGGTTGCCAGGTTCGGCCTCCCCATTGTGTTTTTATCATCATCACAGAGGAGGATGGTTATTCTTCAGAGTTTAGACACCTGGCCCATGGTGAAGGCATTGTCTCTGGAAGGGTCACCATGATAACCTCCCCTTTCAAGGCAAGCATTGAGTTTTATCAAAACAGAGGACTTGGCTTTGTGTTAAATTCACACAGTGTTCATCACAGTGTGTGTGCTGTGTTACCTCCCTGTGCTCCTGGCATATTTTATCCCTGAGATCTGGGGCTTCAACTCATACTAACTCCTTGCATGTTGGACTCAGACCAGAAGCTTGGTCTCTTCTAGTATGTTTCAACAAACTCCATCTTACATAAATAAATCAAGCTCTCTGTTGTCTGCATATGGCTCCTCATCATGTGGTTACCATTTCTTCTTGGAATAAAGGCTTTTAAATTTGGGAAGAAAATTTTATGCACTGGAACAGACAATTGTATTTTTTTCTGTCCAACATCTCTCCTCTCTCTTCCTTTTTCTGGTAATTGCATTTCATTTCTCCTGGCGGGCTGGCCCATTGATTAGTCAGTTAATTTTCTCACAGTCTCTCTCCCCCACTAGAAGCTCTGGGAGGGCAGGGACCCTGTTAGCTCCATTCACCGCTTCATCTCCAGCACAAGAGATTTTTGGTGCCTGGCACATACAAACATTCCTGGGACAACTGACTATCCATTTGGGGAGTAGTCACTTCTCTGCTTTTATTTTTACACAAAATCTGTATAGATCAAAAATCTAAATGTCAAAGACCTGCTAAAGTAGCAGGAAAAAAAGAGCATGTTTTCATATTCTGAGAGATGGAAAGAAATTAAGAAGCAATACGAGAAAAAAAGATGGGGGCCCCAAATTTTAAACCTTATATATACAACCACATCATAAACGAAGTTATACAATAAGTAACAAAATTGAAAACATATTTTGTGATATCTCTGGCATGTTAATACCCACAATGTCTAAAGGGCTTTTAAAAATAGATAAGATAAATATATGGTACTATGTACTCAAGTTTATGAATCAAATAAATAGAAATAAACTAGCAAAGATATCACTGTCACTTATTGGACCAGCTTAAATGTAAAAATCTAGAAAAAAATTCAGTGTTTGTAAGGGGGTGGAAGAGAAGCATTCCTGCTCTGTTGATGAGAGTTGAGAATTGTACCATATTTGGAGAGGGTAAATATAGCCATTTTTGTCTATTTTCATGACCATGACTTCAACTCTGAAATTCCCTCTGAATGACCCATCCTACAGGGGTGTGTGTGTGAATTCATGTGAGTGTGTGTGAATGTGGGAGTGTGTGTGTCAAAGTGTAACATTGTTGGTAGATGTGCTCACACTCTCCTCCACTGAAGCTCTGGGAGCACAGGGACTCCTGGTTCCATTCACCCCTTTGTCTCCAGTACCAGGGATGGTTGGCGCCTGGCATATGGAAGATGCTCAAAAACTTGAATAAATGAATGACAGGTAGATACAACTTAAAAAACTGGGGTTATGCTATTAATATGTGGTATGGATTTAGGTCAATTTATGAATGATACAGAAGGTATAGTTCACAATGAAGACATCTTATTACTCCCACGGATGCAGTAAATTACTGAAGTTGAAATATGTAAGGTAAAGCTAGAAGAAATTCAAGAATAAATTGTCATAAGGAAATCACAGGAGACACTTGAACACACCATTCTCAATCTTTAACAAGTTAAATAAGAAAGACAAAAGAGTTAGAGGCTTTGTAAATCAGTTGACTTACAGATACATGGAACTTTGTGGTCTGGGCATAATCACTTTCTCTTTTTTTATATTTTATTTTGTTTTTTTTTAATTTTTTCCTTTATTTAAAATCAAGTATAATTGATATGCAATATTATATTGATTTCAAGGTATATAATATACTAATTAGACAGTTATCTACATTATTAAATGCTCACCCCAACTAGTGTAGTTACAATCTGTCAACATAGAAAGAGGTTACAGAACTATTGACTATATACTCTATGCTGCACTTCCATCCCCATGGCTAATTTATATAATGATTGAGATTTTGTGCCTCTTTATCCCTTTCACTTATTTTACCCACCCTCCCCAACCCCTCCCCAGTGATAACCACCAGTCATTTCTTGGTATCTACTGCTATTTTGTTCATTTTGTTTTTAGATTCCACATGGAAGTGAAATCATATAGTATTTGTCTTTCTCTGCTTGGTTTATTTCACTGAGCTTGATAAACTCTAGTCCTCCTATGTTGTCCTAAATGGCAGGATTTCTTTCTTTTTTGTGGCTGAATAATATTCCATTGTGTATACGTACCACATCTTCTTTATCCATTCATCTACTGATGGACACTTTGGTTACTTCCATATCTTGGCAACTGAAAATAATATGGCAATAAACATAGGAGTGCATACATCTTTCTGAATTAGAGATTTTGTTTCCTTTGGGTAAATTCCTAAGAGTACAGTTACTGGGTGTATGGTATGTCTATTTTTAGTGTTTCGAGGAACCTCCATCCTGCTTTGCATAGTGGCTGCACCACTTTATATTCCAACCAACATTGTAGGAGAGTTCCCTTTTCTCTGCATCTTCTCCAACACTTATCTTTTGTTATTTCTTGTCTTTTGGAAAGTGGCCATTCTAACTGGTGTGAAGTGATTCCTCATTGTGGTTTTGATTAGCATTTCCCTGATGCGTAATCATCTTGTCTCAGTCCATGAAACTCTCTAGTTTTGCACAGCAGGAGTATTACAGGGTACATTTTCTGATGATAGTGTAATAAAACTAAAAATGAATTACAAAAAGTTTATTCAAAAAATCCGAGGCTTGGAAGTTAAACAAATGAGCTTTTGCAGTAACCCTTTGTCTAGGGTTAACTTCTGTCAAATAGCAATTATGGGGTCCTTAGAAGTTAAGAACATAGAAAGCACAGGGCACTGAGACTTCCGAGAGGCGCAGCCAGCACTTCGCTCAGGGTACGAGTATGAAGCATTTTCGTTATTAGTCAGAAGAGGATTGAAATAAGTGAAATAAGATTCAATAAAAAGCTAGAAAAATGAATAAAATAAAGCCGAGAGAAATAAAAACGGAACTCCTGGACACAAAATCAACAAAAAATGAGAGAAAAGAACTAGAGTAGAATTTTTAATACAAGGACTGATTCTCTTGGAAAAATAAAGTGACTTAACTTTTGGCAATGCTGTCAAGAACAAGAAAGAGAAGCCATTGGTAATGGGTGAAGGATGTGGAGCCACAGAGGTGAGCGGGCGAATGACTCACGACACAGCTGCCCCCTCGCGCGCCCTCTCTCGTGGGCGTCGGGGGTGGGGGCGCTCTGGCTGTAGCCCGCTGGCCCCTGCTGAGCTCCGCTGAGCTACTTGGCACGCAAATGCAGCTTGTACTTGGCTTGCAGGGGTCAAGCGGCAGGTGCTGGAGTCCAGCTGCAGTGGGCAGTCTCCCTTCTGGAGACGGGGGGAAGATCCCGTGTCTCTGGCCAGTCTGGGCCATTCTTCTAAATTGAGAACAAGAGCAATAGATGGTCATTTTCTATGAGAACGTGGAGCGAAAGCCTTTCTGACAAGAGGAGGCTGCAGCCCGCGTGGGCGTGCCGGGGAGAGAGCGGGAGGGGCCCTGGGGCCCAGAGCGAGACGTGCGGGGCTGCTTGGGGAGGTGGAGAGGTGCCTCCTGCCTTGGGTTCCCGGAGACTTTTTTTTTTGGCCTTATGTTAAGGTATAATTTTCAAAAGAGCAAACAACATGATTCAACAATAAAAACAGTGTCAATAATTTTCTTTATCTTATTAATTAAAGTGGGGACCAGGAGGACGTTGAAACTGATTCAAAGTCCAGTTTAGGTAGTTTGCTGGTTTATACTAAACTGGTTAGTCTCCTTCTGTGCCGGAACCGTAACACCTGCGATTCTTTTCCCCACTGGTCAGAGATCACCTACATGTCTGAGAAAATCTCAGTTCATCTCTGCCAGCAGAGAATTAACACAGCCCAGGCAACAGAAAGGCAATCAGAGGTGCGAGGTGCATGCCAGCCCTGCCCCGAAAGAGCACGCAGCAAGTCTGTTTTCCATTTTCAAATTTTGGATAGCTTTTAAGGTAATTAAAAATAAGTCCCCCCTTCAACCTACACTGAGAGGACTTCTGGTGCTTGGAGCCTCACGGTCTGGAGGGAAGGAAGGGGATCAAGCAGCCAGGGCAGCCGGGAGGGGCCTTCATGAAGGACGGAGTCCTCCGCGAACCCGGGGGCCAACCCTGGAGCCCATGGGCTCCCACGTGAGCCTCCCTTCCTGCACCTCTGAACCAAGCTCTGGAAGAGGGCAACATTCAGGCGTGTGCCAGTGGATTTTAGTTCATTGTAAAGTGACCAATTGAACTGTCAATCAACTTGTGTACATGAGAATCTTCTATGCGATTATAACCAGGTTGGAAGTATACAAATGTGCATGTACTCTGAGACCACTCTGCAGGAGTTCGTTGGTGTAATGCACTGAAATTAATTTGGTGTGAACCACCATACGTATGTTATTTTTTCCTAGAATGTTTTATAATCATAGATGTTATTGCAACTTATGGAGAGAATAGGAATGGTGTATGTAAACTAACAGCAATACTTACTAGTGAAAAAAATGAGAAAAAGGCACATTTGTGTTTTCAGGAATCATTCTTGGTAGTTACAGCCATTGCTGTGGGTTGTGTTCCATAGAACGAACTCTCTCCAGGAAAACGGGATTTGGAGATGGCGTCAGTTATCTAGGGCTGCCTAACAAACCACCGCCAAATATAATGTTGAAAAGCAAGAATGATTTATAATTTCCGGTAGTTCCATGGGTTGGCTGGGCTCAGCTGGGGGGTTCTTCTTTGGGTTTCTATATGACTACAGTGACGTGGGAGCTGGAGGGCTCCAGGTGGCCTCCCCATGGGTCTGCGGCCTTGAGCTGGCAGTGAGCTGGGCCTCCCTCTCTACCTGGCTCCGCGTCACTTACGGCTCTAGTGCGGCCTTGCTCACATGGCAGCTGGAACATTCTGAGAATCAGAGGAGGAAGTGGCAAGCCTCATGTCTGCTGCAGACTCCGAAAGCCGGCCGAGACCCAAGGGGTGGGGAAAAGGACCCCGGCACTTGATGGGAAGAGCCACCAAGTCACATTGAAAAGGGGCACGTCCCCTGAGGCCTGATTCAGTGGGGGCTAGGGGGCCTTGCTTGTCTCCTCCACCACAGACCCTAAGGCTGCCGCTGTCTACAAGGGTCAGCATGAAACAGGGATTGGGCACATATGCCACCAGCTTGATTCAGACAGGGCCACACAGAAGGGAGGACTTCAATGAACATTTACGGTATCGAACCAGACTGAATGAGTTCAGACCCAAAATGAGTGTTCCCTTGCTTTGTAACCTCTATAACCTTACCTTGCAGGTCGATGGACCAAAACCCCTGGAAAAAAAAAAGGATGGAGTAAAATCTTCTTCAGGATTTTTTGTTCTACTTAATTTTAACAAATATATATATATATCAGCTAATGAGTATTTCAGTCTTTCACATCTGAACCAAAAATGTAATTATGGATTTGATTTTACCAATGCTTGCTGCCTGCAGTAGTCAGTGATCACAAATCGCATTAAATGAAAGGTGAACCCCATTATAGTATCTGGAAAATGGAGCTTAATAAGTTTTGTAATTATGGGGCAAATCTATGCAAATTGCAATTTTTATTAGGCAATTTTCCATCTTCATCTAGGCTCTAATAGTCTATTAGACTTGTGGCAGTTCAGTGCTTTTATTAAGGAAGTTCTTTAACTTCTTTTCTGTTTGCTTCCTTCTAATGAAAAAATTGTATTTTGGGGTAAAATGGTCACAGGCCTGATTTACTTATCTTTTTGAATCTTATTACAAATAAGAAACTGAATTCTATGTTAATTATTCAGCTGAAACTTTACAGAGCCGATTTCTGTCCATCTTACATAAAGACCTGAATCTAAGAGACTAAGAGAATTTTATGCCAAAAACAAGATCTTCCAATTGAGGTCTTTTTGTTTATTGTATTGTGCTGGAATGTTGGCCAGAAGAAAAGGACTTTATTTTAAAATCTTACCAGGTCAGTTTTTCATCCTGAAAGGGTTGCTTCACCTGTTCAGTGATAGAGGTTACAAGTCATTTTATAAACTGGGAATTCAAAGTTGGCACATAAAATTAACCATTACACTACCTTTCTCTGTACTACTGTATGGTTGTGGTAAGGTGTTATGATATATCAGATCTGTTACTCTATGTTTAGCAAATTATCAGGTTTTATTGCCATATATATACAAAAAATTTTTGTCAAAGTTTTAAAATCATGATTTAATAATAAGAAAATGCCCCATACGTCAAACTATAAAGCTTTTTGCACAGCAAATGAAAACATCAGCAGAACAAAAGCAACATACTGAATGGGAGAAGAGTTCTGCAAATCATGCATCTGATAAGGGACTAATATCCAAAATATATAAAGAACGTACACAACTTAATATCCAAAAGAACAGCCTATTAAAAATGGGCAGAGGACTTGAACATTTTTCCAAAGATGACATACAGATGGCCAACAGACACATGATGGCCAGCATCACCCATCATCAGGGAAATGCAAATCAAAACCACAATGACGTACCACCTCACACCAGTGGGAGTGGCTAGTAGCAAAAAGACACAAAAGGAAAACAAGCATTGGTGAGGATGTGGAGAGAAGGGCACCCTCCTACACTGTTGGTGGAAATGTCAGTTGGTGCAGCCACTGTGGAGAATGGTATGGAGGTTCCTCAAAAACCTAAAACTAGAACAACCATTTGATTCAACAATTCCACTTCTGGGTATTTATCTGAAGAAAATGAAAACACCAGTTCAAGGAGGTATCTGCACCCTCATGTTCACTGCAGCATTATTTACAGCAGCCAAGACATGAAAACGACCTAAGTGTCCATTAATAGTTGAATGGACAAAAAAGATGGTACATCTATACAATGGAATATTATTCAGCCATGTAAAACAAAGAAATCCTGCCTTTTGGGACAACATGGATGGAGTTCCAGGGTATTATGCTCAGTGAAATAAGCCAGACAAAGACAAATACTGTATGATCTCATTTATACATAGACTCTAAAAACCAATATGAGTGAACAAAAACCAAAACGAACAGACTGATAGATACAAGGAACAAATTTCTGGTTATTAGAGGGGAGTGAATTTGGGAGGGCAGGCAAAAAAAAAGCGGGGGGAAATGGCTCTATGTCACTAAGCCTTGTAGGAGGTCTTCCCAGGCCGCTCGCATATTTCTATTTGCGGCGCTGGAGGTGGCTGGGGCAGGACAGGGCTGGGCATGTTCCTGCAGTTATAGCAGAACCTGGCTGAGAAACAGAGAGCATGACTGATGAGGCCTCCTGAAGTAACTCCCAAAGCAGCAGAAGTCCCCTGAGTAGGCGCAGGGACCCGCATACTTTTGGTTTAATTGTATGAAAGTTTTGAGACAGGTGCTGATGTCTCCATAACACTTGAGCTTTTCAGTGACATGAAAAGCATTACCTGACTTTTCCCACATCTTCTTACCTTATGTCTTCTTCCCCATGCAGATGATGCAAACCACCTCTCCCTTGGAGGGGGATGGGGAGGAGGTGTCCCAAACAAATGGTGGTCTGGGTTTCCCTGGGATTGGCGACCCAGCAGAATGATTACCTTCACCAGAACCTGTGTTGTCCCCTCCACAAGGTAAGAGCCTTGGCAGCGTTCACTTCCTCCTTCCTGTCCTGTTCGGGTCATAGAGAACTTTAACTATACATGTATTAATATCTTTGCTTCATTAATGTGGTGCGTTTCCTGCCTCAAACTCTGGTTTTGTCATCTGGCCATTATTTTTGAAAGATAATCAGGCTGGGAATGCATTCAAAACCTTCAAGAAGTCGCTCTGTTGTCTTATACTTAGAGTTGTCTTTGAGAAGTTTACTGATTCACGACCCTTGTTGGAAATACTTCTTTGAATATTAAATATCAATATTTATTGTGTAATATAATATGTATATATACAATATATTACATGTCAATATATAAATATAATATGTATATATGTACACATATATATATATGTATAGATAATATAATAGATGTATACTATATTATGTAATAGAATATAATGTATTATGAATTTTAGATATTATATTTTAATATTAAGCTGAATATTAAAGCTTTTAGAGTTTGCTCTCTTTCTCGTGTTCTGATTTTCACATACTCATTCTTGCACTGAGTGCTCCATGGGCACTTTGACAGAGGGACTCAGAGCTCTTCAGCTATGGTTGCCCTTCCTTCCTTTTTTCTTTCCCTTCCTCTCCTTTTCTGCCTGGATCTAACGCTGAACTGTTGTTGAAAGTCCTGGATCCCTTTCGGGATCTCAGCCTTCAGGTTTTCTATCCCTGGTCTCTGCATGCACCCAGCTCCACACAGGGCTTGCTCACTGGCTCCTCAGCACTGCCCATTCTGGTACTCGGCCCATCCCTTCATTGCCATGATTTTTTTAAATTAAGGTATCATTGACACAAGAAAAACAATGTGTTATTACATTTCAGCCTTATTATCGAGTCCCCCCATACCCCATTGCAGTCACTGTCCATCAGTGTGGTAAGATGCCACAGAGTCCCATTTGTCTTCTCTGTGCTACACTCTCTTCCCTGCGACCCCACACACACTATGTGCACCAATCATGACACCCCACAATCCCCTTCTCCCTTTCTCCCCACCACTCTCCCCCACCTCTCCCCTTTGGTAACCGCCAGTCCCTTCTTGGAGTCTGTGAGTCTGCTGCTATTTTGTTCCTTCAGTTTAGCTTCGTTGTTATACTCCACAGATGAAGGATGTCTTTTTCTTCCTCTGCCTGACTTATTTCACTGAGCATAATACCCACTAGCTCCATCCATGTTGTTGCAAATAGCAGTATTTGTTTCTTTCTTATGGCTGAATAGTATTCCATTGTGTATATGTACCACATCTTCTTTATCCATTCATCTACTGATGGACACTTAGGTTGCTTCCGTATCTTGGCTATTGTGTAAATAGTGCTGCGGTAAACATAGGGGAGCATATGTCTTTTTGAATCTGAGAAGTTGTTTTCTTTGGGAATTCCTAAGAGTGGAATTCCTGGGTCAAATGGTATTTCTATTTTTAGTTTTTTGAGGAACCTCCATACTGCTTTCCACAATGGTTGAATTAGTTTACATTCCCACTAGCAGTGTAGAAGGGTTCCCCTTCCTGCGCCTCCTCACCAGCATTTATTGTTCCTGTCTTTCCTATGTTGGCCATCCTTACTGGTGTGAGGTGATATCTCATTATGGTTTTAATTTGCATTTCCCTGATTATTAGTAATGTGGAGCATCTTTTCAGGTGTCTGTTGGCCATCTGAATTTTTTCTTTGGAGAAGTGTCTGTTCATATCCCTATCAGCGATAGGGATTGCTGATTTTTTAATAGGGTTATTTGCTTTTTGGGTGTTGAGGCATGTCAGTTCTTTATATATTTTGGATGTTAACCAGATATGCCATTTACAAATATATTCTCCCATACTGTAGGATGCCTTTTTGTTCTGCTGATGGTGTCCTTTGCTGTACAGAAGGCTTTTAGTTTGATGAAGTCCCATTTGTTCATTTTTTATTTCGTTTCCCTTACCCAAGGAGGTGCATTCAGGGAAAAGTTGCTCATGTTTATATTCAAGAGATTTTTGCCTATGTTCTCTTCTAAGAGTTTTATGGCTTCATGACTTACATTCAGGTCTTTGATCCATTTCAAGTTTACTTTTGTGTATGGGGTTAAACAATAATCCAGTTTCATTCTCTTGCATGTAGCTGCCCAGTTTTGCCAACACCAGTTGTTGAAGAGGCTGTCATTTCCTCATTGTATGTTCATGGCTCCTCCATCATATATTAATTGACCATATATGCTTGGGTTTATATCTAGGCTCTCTATTATTTTCCACTGGTCTATGGGTCTGTCCTTGTGCCAGTACCAAATTGTCTTGATTACTATGGCTTTGTAGTAGAGCTTGACGTCAGCAAGCGTAATCCTCCCAGGTTTATTCTTCCTTCTCAGGATTGCCTTGGCTATTTGGGGTCTTTTGTGGTTCCATATGAATTTTAGAACTATTTGCTCTAGTTTGTTGAAGAATGCTGTTGGTATTTTGATAGGGATTGCATTGAATCTGTAGATGGCTTTACACAGGATGGCCATTTTGACAGTATTAAGTCTTCCTATCCATGAGCATGGGATGTGTTTCCATTTATTTGTATTTTCTTTAATTTCTCTCATAAGTGTCTTGTAGTTTTCAGAGTATAGGTATTTTACTTTCTTGGTTAGGTTTATTCCTGGGTATTTTATTCTTTTTGATGCAATTGTGAATGGAATTGTTTTCCTGATTTCTCATTCTGTTAGTACATCATTAGTGTATAGGAATGCAGCAGATTTCTGTGTATTAATTTTGTATCCTGCAACTTTGCTGAATTCAGACATTAAGTATACTAGTTTTTGAGTGTATTGTTTAGGGTTTTTTATGTACAATATCATATCATCTGCAAACAAGGACAGTTTAACTTCTTCCTTGCCAGTCTGGATGCCTTTTATTTCTTTGTGTTGTCTTATTGCCATGGCTTCCAGAACTATGTTGAATAAAAGTGCGGAGAGTGGGCATCCTTGTATTGTTCCAGATCTTAAAAGAAAACCTTTCAGCTTCTTGCTGTTAAGTATGATGTTGGCTGTGGGTTTGTCATATATGGCCTTTATTATGTTGAAGTACTTGCCCTCTATACCAATTTCGTTGTGAGTTTTTATCATGAATGGATGTTGAATTTTGTCGAATGCTTTTTCAGCATCTGTGGAGATGATCATGTGGTTTTTGTTCTTTTTGTTGATGTAGTGGATGATGTTGATGGATTTTCGAATGTTGTACCATCCTTGCGTCCCTGGAACAAATCCTTCTTGATCATGATGGATGATCTTTTTGATGTATTTTTGAATTTGGTTTCCTAATATTTTGTTGAGTATTTTTGCATATATGTTCATTGGGATACTGGTCTATAGTTTTCTTTTTTTGTGGTGTCTGCCTGGTTTTGGTGTTAGAGTGATGTTGGCCTGATAGAATGAGTTTGGGGATATTCCCTCCTCTTCTACTGTTTGGAAAACTTTCAGGAGGATGGGTATTAGGTCTTCACTAAATGTTTGATAAAATTCAGCAGTGAAATCATCTGGTCCAGGGTTTTGTACTTAGTTAGATTTTTGATTACCAATTCAATTTCCTTGTTGGTAATTGGTCTATTCAGATTTTCTGTTTCTTCCTGGGTCAGCCTTGGAAGGTTGTATTTTTCTAGAAAGTTGTCCATTTCTTCTAGGTTATCCAGTTTGTTAGCATGTAATTTTTCATAGTATTCTCTCATAATTCTTTGTATTTATGTGGTGTCAGTAGTGATTTTTCCTTTCTCATTTCTGATTCTGTTTATGTGTGTTGACTTTCTTTTTTTCTTGATTAGTCTGGCTAGGGGTTTATCTATTTTGTTTACTTTCTCAAAGACCTAGCTCCTGCTTTCTTTGATTCTATTGTTTTATTCTTCTCAATTTTATTTATTTCTGCTCTAATCTTTATTAGGTCCCTCCTTCTACTGACTTTGGGCCTCATTTGTTCTTCTTTTCCTAGTTTCATTGTGAGTTTAGACTGTTCATATGGGATTGTTCTTCTTTCCTGAGGTAGGCCTGTATTGCAATATACTTCCCTTTTAGCATAGCCTTTGCTGTGTCCCACAGATTTTGTGGTGTTGAATTATTGTCATTTGTCTCCATATATTGCTTCATCTCTGTTTCTATTTGGTCATTAATCCATTGATTATTTAGGAGCATGTTATTAAGCCTTCATGTGATAGGGCTTTTTCATTTTCTTTGTGTAATTTATTTCTAGTTTCATACCTTTGTGATCTGAGAAGCTGGTTGGTACAATTTCTATCTTTTTCAATTTACTGAGGTTCTTTTTGTGACCTAGTATGTGATCTGTTCTTGAAAATGTTCCATGTGCACTTGAGAGGAATGTATATTCTGCTGCTTTTGGGTGTAGAGTTATGTAGATGGCTGTTAGGTCCATTTGTTCTAATGTGTTCTTCAGTGCCTCTGTGTCCTTACTTATCTTCTCTCTTGTTGATCTGTCCTTCAGAGTGAGTGTAGTGTTGAAGTCTCCTAGAATGAATGCATTATATCCTATTTCCCCCTTTAATTCTGTTAGTATTTGTTTCACATATGTAGGTGATCCTGTGTTGGGTGAATAGATACTGATTTTGCATCTGCTTAGTAATTAATAGTTCTACTTTCTTTACTGTGGTTTTATTTCCCCTGGTGACAGTTGTTTAGCCTTAGGAACACTTTTATCTATAGCAGTCCCTCCAAAATACACTGTAGAGGTGGTTTGTGAGAGGTAAATTCTCTCAGCTTTTGCCTATATGAAAATTGTTTAATCCCTCCTTCAAATTTAAATGATAATCCTCTTGTTGGACTGACCCCTTTATCGTTATGTAATGTCCTTCTTTGTCTCTTGTTACTTTCTTTGTTTTGAAGTCTATTTTGTCTGATACAAGTACTGCAACTCCTATTCTTTTCTCCTTATTAGTTTCATGAAATATCTTTTTTGATCCCTTTACTTTCAGTCTGTGTATGCCTTTGGGTTTGAAGTGAGTCTTTTGTAGGCAGCATATAGATGGGTCTTGTTTTTTTTATCTATTCAGTGACTCTGTGTCTTTAGTTGGTGCATTCAGACCATTTACATTTAGGGTGATTATCGATAGGTATGTACTTATTGCCATTGCAGGCTTTAGATTCATGGTTACCAAAGGTTCAAGGATAATTCCCCTATTATCCAACAGTCAAATTTAACTCACTTTGTATGCTATTATAGACACACTAAAGGTTCTTTTGTTTCCCTCCTTTTTCTTCCTCCTCCATTCTTTATATATTAGATATCATATTCTGTACTCTTTGTCTATCCCTTGATTGACTTTGGGGTTACTTGATTTGATTTTGCATCTTCTTAGTAATAAATTGTTTTACTTTCTTTACTGTGGTTTTATTTCCCCTGGTGACAGTTGTTTAGCCTTAGGAACACTTTTATCTATAGCAGTCCCTCCAAAGTACACTGTAGAGGTGGCGTGTGGGAGGTAAATTCTCTCAGCTTTTGCCTTTATGAGAATTGTTTAATCCCTCCTTGGAATTTAAATGATAATCTTGCCGGGTAAAGTATTTTTGGTTCGAGGCCCTTCTTTTTCATCGCATTAAATATATCATGCCACTCCCTTCTGGCCTGTAACGTTTCTGTTGAGAAGTATGATGATAGCCTGATGGTTTTTCCTTTGTTTCTCTTTCCTTATTTCTCTCTCTAGATGCTTTTAAAAGTCTGTCCTTATCCTTGATCTTTGCCATTTTAATTATTATATGTATTGATGTTATCTTCCTTGGGTTCTTTGTGTTGGGAGATCTGTTCACCTCCATGATCTGAGAGACTATCTTCTTCCCTAGATTGGGGAATTTTCAGCAATTACCTCCTCAAAGACACTTTCTATCCCTTTTCCTCTCTCTTCTTCTGGTACCTCTATAATGCAAATATTTTTCTGTTTGGATTGGTCACACAGTTCTGTCAATATTCTTTCATTACTAGAGACATTTTTTCTCTCTGTGCCTTAGCTTCTCTGCATTCCTCTTCTCTAATTTTTATTCCATTTACCATCTTTTCTACTACATCTAATTTGCTTTTAATTCCCTCCATTGTATGTTTCATTTCAGATATGGAATTTCTTAATGACTGAATCTCCACCCTGAATTCATCCCTGAGTTCTTGAATATTTTTCTGTACCTCTATGAGCATGTTTATGATTTTTATTTTGAACTCTCTTTTAGGAAGTTTGTTGAGTCCTGTTTCACTTGGGTCTTTTTCCGGTATTTGTGAAATTTTGGTTTGAACCAGGTTCGTTTGATGTTTCACATTTGTATGTGGCACCCTTTAGTGCCCAGAAGCTCTAGTCTCTGGAGCTGCTCAGCCCCTGGAGTGATGTCGGGGGTCACAAAGGAGCAGCGCTTGTGCCTGGGGGGAGGAAAGAGATGTTTCCTGCTTCTGGGATGCAGTGCCTGTCTCCACCATCAGAAGCAGTGGGCCAAGCCCACAGTTGTAACCCTCTGTGGTTTGTGTTCCTAGTGTTGTAGACGTGGCCACCCTCTGGCTGGCCTGACGCCAGGGCAGGGAATGCCGGTTTGTGAGCTGGTGCCAGCAGGCTAGGAGGAAGGTGCAGTTGGCTGCATGCCACAGTAAGGGGCCTTGGAGCTGAGTAGCCAGCCAGGGGAATGGAGCACCTGAAACTCCTGAAAGTTCCCAACCTGCTGGGTAGAGCACGCCCAGACAACCTTGTCCACTTATTCCTTCTGAACAGCAAGCTCCATGCAATCCCTGCTCCTTCAGCAGCCCTCTCACTGCTAGGAAGCCTCTCAGACCTCCCACCTTTCCTTTGTCTCAGATTAGCCAGATGTAGATCCCCGTCTTCCACAAATGGCTGGAATTTGAGTCTCTCCAAGTATTCTGCCAGTCTTAGCTTTTCAACCCCACTAATCTTCAGAGATCCATGCAGTGTAGGTTTGTGCTTCCATAGCAAAACTCCAGGGCAGGTGTATGGCAGTCCTAGGCTCCCACCCCCTTCCTGTTCTGTTTCTCTTCCTCCCACCAGTGAGCTGGGGTGGGGGAAGGGCTTGGGTCCCGCTGGATCAAGGCTTTGGTATGCTACCTTATTTCATGATGTCTGCTCTGTTCTCCAGGTGTGTGCAGCCTTCTTTCCTGTTGCTCTTTTAGGATTAGTTGTATTAACCATATTTTCTTATTATATGTGGTTTTGGGAGGAGGTCTTTGTCTCACCTCTCACATGGCCATCTTTAATCTCCTATTCCCATTGCCATGATTTTTATGTTTTTTTTTCATGCATCCCTTTCTTGCTTCATGGATTCCCAGGACTCACCTTCCTTTCCTCCTGCCTGCTGCTTGGCATGGCCCAGGAGCAGACTGGGTGGGCTGGCCTAGGGTCAGCTGCAGTGCTGATCAGCTCCTGGGGTGGACACCTCCTGGAGCGTGGAGCCCTCTTCTGCCCCAGGACCCTGGCTGCTCCCGTAGTTCCCAGAAGTCCACTCCTGGGTGTGTTTCGGGCTGGCAAATTTTCCAATTCAGGCCTATCTGCCTCCCGAATCTCAGGAATTCCTCACAGTTGCTGGTTCATTGAAGTCACTCCTTTTTTCTCAGCACTGTTCATAGATTAAAAATATATATACACACATACAAGTGATTATGTGCACCTGCCATTATAAGCATTTGCAGTTAGAGGAGGCTGGATACACTATCTTGATCTAGTCTCTTTGTGTTGTTCTGGAACATTTTCCCCCAACTAAATGATATATTTTTCAAGATCTTAAATAGTCTTTGAGAGCAAGATAATGGTTACATGAAATTTTGTGGCATGCATGTGCCTTTATTTTATCCCTTATTAGAATATGACTTTGCTATCATATGCATATACATAATAAGTGTCACACACATAATAACTGAGAACTTCTCTGCAGTTACTACCTCTTCATTTGTATCTCCTTGTGCTGTTACTTGAATACTCCACCTCCCATCTTTCAGGTTATTGCCTTTTTCTGCTTGGGCATTATAAATCATATTTCTTATGAATAACCTCCATGTGTCTCTGGGGGCACATGTACAAGATTTCCCCCAGGTACCTAATAGTGGGGAATTGCTGAATCATAGAATATGCTTGTGGTTCAACCTTTGGGGGTTAGGATTACAACATTTAATCTGTGGGGACACAACATTCATACCCTAGCAGGGCATCACGAGTGATTTTGGCAGTTCAAGCTCTGATCAGCAGTGGGGCAATGTCCTGCTGGTCCGCAAGCCTGTCAGTGTGTTAAGCTTCTTCATTTCGGCCAGTTAATTGGGTGGAAAAATTGTATCTGTCATAGGTTGAATTGTGTTTTCACCAAATTCATATGTTGGAGTCCTAACCCCCAGAACTTCAGAATGTGACTATTTGGAGACAAGGTATTTAAAGAGGTAATTAAGCTAAAATGAGGTCATTAGGGTGAGCCAGAATCCAATATGACTGATGTACTTATTGGAGAAGAAATTAAGACACAGACATAAGCAGCGAAAAGGTGATGAGAAGCTGCAGGGAGAAGACGGCCACCTGCAAGCCAAGGAGAGCGGCTTCTGAGGAGAGTGACCCTGCCGGGCTCGTGATCCCGGGCCTCTAGCCTCTTGAACGCTGAGGACATAAATGTGTACTGCTTAAGCCACCCAGCCCCTGGTACTCTGCTATGGCAGCCATAGCAAACTGATGTAGTATCTCACTGTAGGGTTTTAAAAAACTTTTATTATGGACATTTTCAATGTATATAAGGAGAGAGAATAGTATAACTGGTCCCATTTCCTCATCACGCAGCAGAGTATATGTACTGAAATGTTTTAAGGCAGATCACAGACATCGTATTTATCACTGTCTTCAGTTGTATTTCCCTGATAAGCTGAGGAGGTTGAGCATCATTTTTATTATTTATGGTCCATTCTTGTGTGAAATAACTGTTCACATGCTTCTGTTTTTAGGATTGTGTGTGAGTAGTTTTTTCTATTGGGTTATTAGTATTTTTTTTTCTTATTCGCTTGTGTAGCAGCTCTTCACATACTCAGGACATTCATCCTTTGGTTGGTTATCTGTTGCAGTACTTTCTCTTACGTCTGTGGTTTGTCTCTTCACTTTCTCTATAGTTTGTCTTAAACTTAATTTTGGGATAATTTGAGAGTAATGGAAGATTTGCGACATTGTACAGAAAGATTCTGTATACTCTTCACCCAGCTTCCCTGCTGCCAATATCTTGTATAACCTGCATGATGTTTTTAGATGAGTAGCTGTTAATTTTAATGTACGCGTTCACCAGTATTTTTTTTTATAGTTGGTGCTTTCTGTATTTCACTTAAGAAATCCTTCTCGACTCAAGTTCATATGTTATATGCTATGTTACCTTTTAGGTATTTTTACAAGTTTGTCTTCAAGAATTAAACCTTTATAACTCATGGGGAGTTTATCCATTAGGTAAAAGGGGTCCAATTCCATCTTTTTCTATACCGATTGTCCCAATCTATTCAAACTATTATTGAATGTTCTGTCCTGTAATGTATGTAGTCTCTGTCACCCAGGCTTTCCACGTTTGCTAGTTCGGCAGGTGAGAAGGCCCACCTCGGTGTGGGCTTATTGTGCACTCCTCTTACGCAGTTCGGGGTATCTCTCAAACAGTATTTTCAAGGGATTGGATTAGAAGTGGTGGGTGGGGAAGGGATTAACAATAGCTGAGAACCTGTGATATGCTCATCCTTCACGGGGCCCACACACACTGTTTTATCCAATTCCCACAATGGCTTCCTGAGAAAGGGGTCATTACCATCCCCATTCATGGTGAGGACACTGAACTTACGGAGCAAGCAGGTGGCTGAACGGTGGTCCTGACCACGCCTGTCTGGCTCACAGTTCTATCACTGGCAACAGCTTCAGGGCTGCTGCATATACCCCAGGGGCAGTGCCTGGTGTCAGAGGTGAGCTGGTGCCCTCCGTGACTCCTCTCCTGCTGCTGAGATGACATGAGCGGAGGGGGGGAGTCAGCCATATGAGACTTTGGTCTCTGGAATGTCAGCTTTCTCCTTACCTGGATCCTTTTCTACCTGTTCCGCATCAGGACATTCAGCTTTATTAACTGAAATAATCTTGTTTTACATATACGAGCGTTTATGAGTTTCTAAAGAATTACACCTATCAATCACTGACTATAGTAAAGTACAGTAAAAAGCTGAATGGAAAATCTTGATTTAGGCAAACAACTTTTTTTTAATTGAGAGTTTAGTTGGAAAGAGGTAAACTTGAGCTTTTGTGATTTTTAAGATAAGAAAAAGTTATGACCCTGAACTGTCCAATGACATATTTGACAACAATTATTTAAATGTTATGTCTGTCTAAACAAATTGAACATGACACTCATGTGATAGCCTAGTGCTGTTGAGTAATGCATGTAAATGGTCTAGAACCCTAAGGGTCTATTTCAGTATTGTCTAGAGATTTGTCTTCATTTAATGAGCAGAGAGACAACAGAATGCATCCCAGATGATAGAAGGGGCTTAGAGGGGTGTTTAATCTCTTGATTCTTGCCCCTCTAGACAAAGCCCATGTGCACATTTTCATCAATGACATGAATGATAAAAATAAGGTTGGAGAATACCGGTTTCAGCTCCAACATCTAAAGAGCTTAGAAGAAATAGATAAACCCACTATTTGGAGACTCCAACCTGTTTGTCAGTAACCACTAGATCAAGCAGGCAGAAAATCAGTAAATATATAGATGACCTGAGCACTATCAATTAAAGAGATCTAATTGACATTTATAGAACACTCCATCTGACAACAGCAGAACATTCACCAAGACAGACCACATTCTAGGCAATAAAAGACACCTTTACAAAATTAAAAGAATAGAAATCACACAAAGTATGTTCCCAGAACAAAATGGAATGAAACTAGAAATCAGTAATAGACAGACAGATGGAAAATTCCCAACTACTAAACAACATACTTCTAAATAACCCATGGATTAAAAAAGAAGTCTCAAGAGAACTTTTAAAAGATTTTGAATGTAATGGAAATGAGAATAAACAAAAAATAGTGGGATGCAGTGAAAATAATGCTTAGAGGGAAATTTATACAATTGAATATATATATTAGAAGTTTATCTAAAATTAATAATCTAAGTTTCCATGTCAGAAAACCAGTTGACAGAAGAGTAATTTAAACCTAAAGCAACCAGAAGAAAATAAACAATAACAATAAAAGCAGGGGGCAGAGCCAAGATGGTGGCATGAGTAGGACAGTGGGAATCTCCTCCCAAAAACATATATATTTTTGAAAATACAACAAATACAACTAATCCTAAAAGAGAGACCAGAAGACACAGGACAACAGCCAGACTACATCCACACCTGCGAGAACCCAGCACCTGGTGAAAGGGGTAAGATACAAGCCACAGCCCGGTGAGACCCAAGCACCCCTCACCCCAGCTCCCGGCGGGAGGAGAGGAGTTGGAGAAGGGAGGGAGAGGGAGCCCAGGACTGCTAAACACCCAGCCCCAGCCATCTGCACCAGAGTGCATGTGTGGGGTGCTGGAAAGTAGGGAAACAGGGCAGCAAGATCTTTGAGTGGGTCCCGAAGCCAGCGCCCCTGTGACAAAGAAAAGTGAGTGCTTTTTGAAAGTCTTAAAGGGACAGGGACGTCACAGCTAGAAGGAAGCATCCTGGGTCACAGTTCAGCAGCCAGAAATTCCAGGGAACTCTGGGCGCACTAACCCCCTGGGCAACAGCTCTGAGACCCCTTATGGAGGTAAACAGCCAAACAGCCCCCCGTCCATTACCCCTCCAGGGCCCCGCCATAGCAGAGCAGCAGCCTAAGGCTGGCCACGCCCACAGCAAGGGAGCTTCCTCCATACCGGATTGGCAAGATACAGAGACCCAGTCTACATGTAACTGCCCAACACGAGTCACTAGGAGTTTCAGTTGTCCCAGTAAAGAAAGGCCAGGAGCAAGTGGAAAGCCTTGGCTCTCCCAGCTGACAGAAAGTTAACAGCTCACCATTGCACCTATCAACATGAAAAGGCAAAAAAAATTGATCAGGACAAGACTAACCCAGCTTCGACATCTTCTACATCTTCCCCTGAGAAGGAACCTGGGGAGATAGATCTAACCAGTCTTCCTAAAAAAGAATTCAAAACAAAAGTCATAACCATGCTGATGGATTTGCAGAGAAATATGCAAGAACTAAGGGAGAATACAGAAATAAAACAAGCTCTGGAAGGACTTAAAAACAGAATGGACGAGATGCAAGAGACCATTAATGGACTAGAAAACAGAGAACAGAAATGCAGAGAAGCTGATGCAGAGAGAGATAAAAGGATCTCCAGGAATGAAAGAATTTTAAGAGAACTGAGTGACCACTTGAAATGGAACAATATCCGCATTATAGGGGTACCAGAAGAAGGAGAGAGAAAAAGGGATAGAAAGTGTCTTTGAAGAAATAATTGCTGAAAACTTCCCCAAACTAGGGGAGGAAATGGCTTCTCAGACCACAGAGGTACACAGAACTCCCATGACAAGGGATCCAAGGAGGGCAACACCAAGACACATAATAATTAAAATGGCAAAGATCAAAGACAAGGACAAAGTATTAAAGGCAGCCAGAGAGAAAAAAAAAAGGTCACCTACAAAGGAAAACCCATCAGGCTATCATCAGACTTCTCAACAGAAACCCTACAGGCCAGAAGAGAATGGCATGATATATTCAATGCAATGAAACAGAAGGGCCTCAAACCAAGACTACTGTATCCAGCACAATTATCATTTAAATATAAAGGAGGGATCAAACAATTCCCAGACAAGCAAAAGTTGAGGGAATTTGCCTCCCACAAACCACCTCTACAGAGCATCTTACAGGGACTGCTCTAGATGGGAGCACTCCTAAAAAGAGCACAGAACAAAACACCCAACATATGAAGAAGGGAGGAGGAGAAAAAAGGGAGAGAAATAAAGAATCATCAGACCGTGTTTATAATAGTTCAATAAGCGAGTTAAGTTAGACAGTAAGATAGTAAAGAAGCTAATCTTGAACCTTTGGTAACCACAAACTTAAAGCCTGCAATGGCAATAAGTACATACCCTTCAATAATTACCCTAAATGTAAATGGACTGAATGCACCAATCAAAAGACATAGAGTAATAGAATGGATAAAAAAGCAAGACCCATCTATATGCTGCTTACAAGAGACTCACCTCAAACTTAATGACATGCACAGACTTAAAGTCAAGGGATGGAAACAGATCTTTCATGCAAACAACAGAGAGAAAAAAGCAGGTGTTGCAATACTAGTATCAGACAAAATAGACTTCAAAAAAACAAAGTAACAAGAGATAAAGAAAGACATTACCTAATGAAAAAAGGGCTCAGTCCAACAAGAGGATATAACCATTATAAATATATATGCACCCAATACAGGAGCACCGACATATGTGAAACAAATACTAACAGAATTAAAGGAGGAAATAGAATGCAATGTATTCATTCTGGGCGACTTCAACACACCACTCACTCCAAAGGACAGCCACCAGACAGAAAATAAGTAAGGACACAGAGGCACTGAACAACACACTAGAACAGATGGACCTAATAGACATCTACAGAACTCTACATCCAAAAGCAACAGGATACACATTCTTCTCAAGTGCACATGGAACATTCTCCAGAATAGACCACATACTAGACCACAAAAGGAGCCTCAGTAAATTCCAAAAGACTGAAATCCTACCAACCAACTTCTCAGACCACAAAGGCATAAAACTAGAAATAAACTGTACAAAGAAAGCAAAAAGGCTCACAAACACATGGAGGCTTAACAACACACTCCTAAATAATCAATGGATCAATGACCAAATCAAAATGGAGATCCAGCAATATATGGAAACAAACGACAACAACAACACAAAGCCCCAACTACTGTGGGATACAGCAAAAGCAGTCTTAAGAGGAAAGTATATAGCAATCCAGGCATATTTAAAGAAGGAAGAACAATCCCAATGAATGGTCTAATGTCACAATTATCGAAATTGGAAAAAGAAGAACAAATGAGGCCTAAGGTCAGCAGAAGGAGGGACATAATAAAGATCAGAGAAGAAATGAATAAAATTGAGAAGAATAAAACAATAGCAAAAATCAATGAAACCAAGAGCTGGTTCTTTGAGAAAATAAACAGAATAGATAAGCCTCTAGCCAGACTTATTAAGAGGAACAGAGAGTCAACACAAATCAACAGAATCAGAAACGAGAAAGGAAAAATCACGACGGACCCCAAAGAAATACAAAGAAGTATTAGAGAGTACTATGAAAACCTATATGCTAACAAGCTGGGAAACCTAGGAGAAATGGACAACTTCCTAGAAAAATACAACCTTCCAAGACTGACCCAGAAAGAAACAGAAAATCTAAACAGACCAATTACCAGCCACGAAATTGAAGCAGTAATAAAAAAACTACCAAAGAACAAAACCCCCGGGCCAGATGGATTTACCTCAGAATTTTATCAGACATACAGAGAAGGCATAATACCCATTCTCCTTAATGTTTTCCAAAAAATAGAACAGGAGGGAATACTCCCAAACTCATTCTATGAAGCCAACATCACCCTAATACCAAAACCAGGCAAATACCCCACCAAAAAAGAAAACTACAGACCAATATCCCTGATGAACATAGATGCAAAAATACTCAACAAAATATTAGCAAACCGAATTCAAAAATACATCAAAAGGATTGTACACCATGACCAAGTGGGATTCATCCCAGGGATATAAGGATGGTACAACATTCAAAAATCCATCAACATCATCTACCACAACAACAAAAAGAAAGACAAAAACCACATGATCATCTCCATAGATGCTGAAAAAGCATTCAAAAAAATTCAACATCCATTCATGATAAAAACTCTCAACAACATGGGTATAGAGGGCAAGTACCTCAACATAATAAAGGCCTTATATGATAAACCCACAGCCAACATCATACTGAACAGCGAGAAGCTGAAAGCTTTTCCTCTAAGATCGGGAAGAAGACAGGGATGCCCACTCTCCCCACTGTTATTCAACATAGTACTGGAGATCCTAGCCACGGCAATTAGACAAAACAAAGAAATACAAGGAATCCAGATTGGTAAAGAAGAGGTCAAACTGTCACTATTTGCAGATGACATGATATTGTACATAAAAACCCTAAAGAGTCCACTCTGAAACTACTAGAGCTAATATCGGAATTCAGCAAAGTTGCAGGATACAAAATTAACACACAGAAATCTGTGGCTTTCCTATACACTAACAATAAACTAATAGAAAGAGAAATCAGGAAGACAATTCCATTCACAATAGCATCAAAAAGAATAAAATACCTAGGAATAAACCTAACCAAGGAAGTGAAAGACCTATACCCTGAAAACTATAAGACACTCTTAAGAGAAATTGAAGAGGTCACTAACAAATGGAAACTCATCCCATGCTCCTGACTAGGAAGAATTAATATCGTCAAAATGGCCATCCTGCCCAAAGCAATATACAGATTTGATGCAATCCCTATCAAACTACCAACAGCATTCTTCAATGAACTGGAACAAATAGTTCAAAAATTCATATGGAAACACCAAAGACTCTGAATAGCTAAAGCAATCCTGAGAAGGAAGAATAAAGTGGGGGTTGGGGGGAGAATCTCACTCCCCAACTTCAAGCTCTACTACAAAGCCACAGTAATCAAGACAATTTGGTACTGGCACAAGAACAGAGCCACAGACCAGTGGAACAGAATAGAGACTCCAGACATTAACCCAAACATATATGGTCAACTAATATTCGATAAAGGGGCCATGGACATACGACGGGAAATGACAGTCTCTTCAACAGATGGTGCTGGCAAAACTGGACAGCTACATGTAAGAGAATGAAACTGGATCACTGTCTAACCCCATACACAAAAGTAAATTTGAAATGGATCAAAGACTTGAATGTAAGTCATGAAACCATAAAACTCTTAGAAAAAAACAGGCAAAAATCTCTTAGACATAAACATGAGTGACCTCTTCTTGAATATATCTCCCTGGGCAAGGGAAACAAATGCAAAAATGAACAAATGGGACTATATCAAGCTGAAAAGCTTCTGTACAGCAAAGAACACCATCAATAGAACAAAAAGGTATCCTACCGTATGGGAGAATATATTCATAAATGACAGATCCGATAAAGGGTTGACATCCAAAATATATAAAGAGCTCACACACCTCAACAAAAAAAGCAAATAATCCAATTAAAAAATGGGCAGAGGAGCAGAATAGACAGTTTGCTTAAGAAGAAATTCAGATGGCCAACAGACACATGAAAAGATGCTCCACATCGCTTGTCATCAGAGAAATGCAAATTAAAACCACAATGAGATATCACCTCACACCAGTAAGGATGGCTACCATCCAAAAGACACACAACAACAAATGTTGGCAAGGTTGTGGAGAAAGGGGAACCCTCCTACACTGCTGGTGGGAATGTAAATTAGTTCAACCATTGTGGAAAGCAGTATGGAGGTTCCCCAAAATGCTCAAAATAGAAATACCATTTTACCCAGGAACTCCACTTCTAGGAATTTACCCCAAGAATGCAGCACTCCAGTTAGAAAAAGACAGATGCACCCCTAAGTTTATCGCTGCACTATTTACAATAGCCAAAATATGGAAGCAACCTAAATGTCCATCAGTAGATGAATGGATAAAGAAGATGTGGTACATATACACAATGGATTATCACACAGCCATAAGAAAAAACAGATCCTACCATTCGCAACAACATGGATGGAGCTAGAGGGTATTATGCTCAGTGAAATAAGCCAGGTGGAGAAAGACAAGTACCAAATGATTTCACTCATTTGTGGAGTATAAGAACAAAAAAAACCTGAAGGAACAAAACAGCAGCAGAAGCACAGAACCCAAGAATGGACTAATAGTTACCAAAGGAAAGGGACTGGGGAGGATGGGTGGGAAGGGAGGCAAAAAAAGAAAGGGGGCATTACGATTAGCATGTATAGTGTAGGGGGGACACGGGGAGGGCTGTGCAACACAGAGAAGACAAGTAGTGATTTTACAGCATCTTACTATGTTGATGGACAGTGACTGTGAATGGGGATGTGGGGGGGACTTGGTGAAGGGGGGAGCCTAGTAAACATAATGTCCTTCATGCAATTGTAGATTAATGATACCAAAATAAAAATTAAAAAATAAAATAAAATAAAAGCAGAAATCAATGAAAGTGAAAACAGGAAAGTAATAGAGAAAATCAGTGAAACCCAAAGCTGATTCTTTAAAAAGATCTATAAAATTGATAAACCTCTGCCAGGCTAACATAGGAAAAAAAAGATAGACAATATGAATTTCAAAATAAAAAATGAAAGATGGAGTTATCTTTACTGATATCATAGACAATAAAAGGATAGCAAAAGGAGTATTATGAACAACACTATACCCACAAATTTGGTAACTTAGATGAAATGGACCAAATTCCTTCAAAGACACAATCTACCAAAACTTATATAAGGCGAAATAGGTACCTGAATAGCCCTGTATCTATTAAGGGAATTAAATCAACAATTAATAACCTTAAAAAAAGTAACAAACATAGATGGTCTAAAATTTCACTGGTAAATTCTATCAAACATTTAAGGAAGAAATAATATCAATTTCCAACACTGTCTTCCAGAATATAGAAGCAGTGGAGACGTTTTGTAATTCATTCTCTGAGGCCAGCATTATCTTATATCAAAACCAGATGAGACATTACAAAACAGGGAAAATACAGGCCAGTATCTCTCATGCTCATAGGCACAAAAATCCACAACAAAATATTAGAAAATCAAATCCAATAATAAATAAAAACAATTACACACCACCACAAGTGGGTTTATTCCAGGTATGCAAGGTTGGCTCAACATCTGGAAGTAAATCAATGTTATTTATCACATCAACAGTGTAAAGGAAAAAAAATCATATGGTCATTACTTGATGCAAAAGAGACATTTGACAAACTCTAACACCCATTCATGATAAAAATTCTCAGCAAACTAGGAATGAGAGGAACTTCCTCAACTTGATGAAAGACATCTACAAAAACTTACAGATAATATATTTATTGTACTGGAGAGGTTGGACACTTTCTTCCTACAATTGGTAACAAAGCAAAGAAGTCCTTTTTTCCACTCCTATTCAACATCATATTGGAAATCTTAGTTAGTTAAATAAGACAAAAACCAAAAATTACACAGAGTGGGAAGGAAGATATAAGATTTCTTTACTTATGATGTGATTGCCTATGTAAGGAAATCCCACAGAAATTACAACAAAACTGAACAAAGCCTCCTGGAATTAATAAGTGAGTATTGAAAGATTGCAAGACACAAGGTTAATATAGAAAAATGCAGTTATTTTCCTACATACCACCAATGAACAACTGAAATTTGAATTAAAAAATACCTTTTATAATAGCACCAAGAATAAAAAAGAAATACTTGGATAGTATGTATAGGATAACATGCAGAAAACTACAAAACATTGGGAAAAGACATCAAAGTATTTCTAAATAAATGGAGAGATAGTCAATGTTCAGGGATCTTAAGACTCAATATTTTAGACTGTTATTTTTAAAAATAAAATTATCATTTTTCATAATTTGATCTATAGATTCAATGTAATCCCTATATGCAAGCTATTTTCTAAATGTCTTAGCTAGGGCTGCTTGCTATAACAAAATACCCTACACTGGGTGGCTTATACAACAGATATTTATATCTCACAGTTCTGAAGTTGGGGCTGGGAGTCCAAGATCAAGGTGCTGGCTGATCTAGTCCCTGGTAAGAACTTTCTTCCTGGTTTGCAGATGGCTGCCTTCTTCCTGTATCCATGTGAGATAAAGAGACCCTCTCTTTATGTACCTTCTTATAAGAGCACTAATTCCATTTGTGAGGATTCTATCCTCATGACCTGATTAATACCAAAGGCCCAAACTCCAAATATTATCACATTGGTAATTTTGAGAGGATATACCATCCAAGGTAGTAGATATCAACATACTGATTCTCAAGTTTATTTGGAAAGGCAAAAGACTTAGAATAGCCAAAATACTGACAAGGAAAAAAGATGGATGACTCACAATACCCTGTTCCAAGATTTTCTATAAAGCTACAGTAGGTAGTGCTGGAGACAAGATGGCGGCATGAGTAGTTCAGCAGAAATCTCCTCCCAAAAACATATATATTTTTGAAAATACAACAAATACAACTATTCCTAAAAGAGAGACCAGTGGATACAGTACAACAGCCAGGCTACATCTACATCTGCGAGAACTCAGCATCACACAAAGGGGGTAAGATACAAGCCGCGGCCTGGCAGGACCCCAGCACCCCCACCACCACCCCAGCTCCCCGGTGGGAAGAAAGGAGTTGGATCAGGGAGGGAGTGAAAGCCTAGGACTGCTAAATAACCAGCTCTAGTAATCTGGCACCGGGAGCGCAGACACATGGTGCACGGTGTGCTGGATATTAGAGAAATGGAAAAGCAAAACTTGCGAGCGGGCCCCCGCAACTGGCTCCCCTGGGACAAAAGAAAAGCAAGTGCTTTTTGAAAGTCTTAAAGGGACAGGGACCTCACAGCTGGACGAAATCGTCCTGCACACTCAGCCCAGCAGCTGGGAATCCCGGGAAACTCTAGGCGACCTAACCCCCTGGGCGACAGTGCAGCTCTGAAGCCCCTCATGGTGATAAGCAACCTACCAGTCATTCCCCCGGCTGGAGCAGACACCAACACACCAGCCCAGTAGCGGCTGAGGGGCCACACATGCTGGCAGTGGTGGCACCAGAGGGGCCTGGGAGTGGCCTGCATGAGCCAGCTGCTGCGGCAGCTGAGTGGCTTGGGAGCAGCCATGCCCCCAGCAGCTGTCCAGAACTTCCTCCCAGTGCACAACCACCCGGGTCAGACCCAAAGGCCACTGCCAGCATGCAGCTGCCCGGTGGGGGCGATGCTCTCACAGGAGAGCACACCCGGCATGCCTGCCACTCCCCACAGGGCTCTGCACTACCCTGATGGAGACCCCACCCACAGCACCTTAGGGGATTAACCCTGAGGCTGCTCCAGGAGTGTGGGTAACCGACACAGGCAGCAGAGAAGGGCAAGGCGACCAGCAAGCAGGAAAGGACTTTGTTCTCCCTGCTGACACACACGCTACCTGCCTACAGCCACTGCTATCACCATGAAAAGGCAGAAGAATTTAGTCCAGTCCAGAATTACCCAGACAACCTCTGAGAGAGGGCCTGGGGAAATAGACCTCACCAATCTCCCCAAAAAGGAATTCAAAATAAAGGTCACAACCATGCTGATGGATCTGTAGAGAAACATGCAAGAATTAAACGATAAAGTTGGGAGGGAGAAGACAGAAATAAAACAGTCTCTGGAAGGACTCAAGAGTAGACTGGATGAGGTGGAAGAGGCCATTATGGAATAGAAATCAGAGAACAGGAAAACAGAGAAGCCAAGGCAGAGAGACAAAAGGATCTCCAGAAATGAAAGAATATTAGGAGAACTGTGTGACTAATCCAAACAGAACAATATTCGCATTATAGGAGTACCAGAAGAAGAAGAGAGAAAAAGGGATAGAAAGTGTATTTGAAGAAATAATTGCTGAAAACTTCCCCAAAGTGGGGGAGGAAATAGTTTCTCAGACCATGGAGGCCCACAGAACTCCCAACACAAGGGACCCAAGGAGGACAACACCAAGACACATAATAATTAAAATGGCAAAGATCAAAGACAAGGACAGAGTTTTAAAGGCAGCCAGAGAGAGAAAAAAGGTCACCTACAAAGGAAAACCCATCAGGCTATCATCAGACTTCTCAACAGAAACCTTAGAGGTCAGAAGGAAGTGGCCTGATATATTTAATGCAATGAAGCAGAGGGCCTTGAACCAAGAATACTCTACTTGGGAAGGTTATCATATAAATTTGAAGGAGGGATTAAACAATTTTCAGATAAGCAAAAGCTGAGAGAATTTATCTCCCACAAACCACCTCTACAGTGCATTTTGGATGGACTTCTATAGATGGAAGTATTCCTAAGCTGAAATAGATGTCATCCAAGGGATAGACAAAGACTACAGAATATGATTCATAACATACAAAGGATGGAGGAGGAAGAAAAAGGAGGGGAAAAAAAAGGAAACTTTAGGTTGTGTTTGTAATAGCATATGAAGTGAGTTAAATTAGACTGTTAGATAGTAAGGGAATTACCCTTGAACCTTTGGTCACCATGAATCTAAAGCTTGCAATGGCAGTAAGTACATATCTTTCAATAATCACCCTAAATGTAAATGGACTGAATGCACCAATCAAAGATATAGAGTTACTGACTGGATAAAAAAAAAGACCCATCTATATGCTGCCTACAAGAGACTCACTTCAAACCCAAAGACATACACACACTGAAAGTAAAGGGGTATAAAAAGATATTTCATGCAACTAATAGTAAGAAAAAAGCAGGAGCTGCAGTACTTGTATCAGACAAAATAGACTTCAAAACAAAGAAAGTAACAGGAGATAAAGAAGGACATTGCATAATGATAAAAGGGTCAGACCAGCCACAGGATATAACTTATAAATATCTATGCACTCAACACAGTATCACCTACATATGTGACACAAATACTCACAAAATTAAAGGGGTAAAATCAATGCAATGCATTAATTTTAGGAGACTGCAACACACCACTTGCTCCAAAGGACAGATCAAACAGACAGAAAATAAGTAAAGAGACACAGACACTGAACAACATATTAGAACAGATGGACCTAATGGACATCTACAAAACTCTCCATCGAAAAGCAACAGAATACACATTCTTCTCAAGTGCACATGGAACATTTTCAAAAACAGACCATCTACTAGGCCACAAAAAGAACCTAAGTAAATTCAAAAAGATTTAAATTGTACCAACCAGCTTCTCAGATCACAAAGGTATAAAACAAGAAATAAATTACACAAAGAAAATGAAAAAGCCCACAAACACATGGAGGCTTAATAACATGCTCCTAAATAATCAAGGGATCAATGACCAAATAAAAACAGAGATCAAGCAATACATGGAGACAAATGACAACAATAATTCAACAACACAAAACTGTGGGACACAGAGAAGGCCGTGCTAAGAAGGAAATATATTGCAGTACAGGCCTACCTCAGGAAAGAAGAACAATCCCAAATGAACAGCCTAAACTCACAATTAATGAAACTAGAAAAGGAAGAACATATGAGGCCCAAAGTCAGTAGAAGGAGGGACGTAATGAAGATTAAATGAGAAATAAATAAAATTGAGAAGAATAAAACAATAGAAAGAATTAATGAAAGCAGGAGCTGGTTCTTAGAGAACATAAAGTAGATAGACCCCTAGCCAGACTTATCAAGAAAAAGTCTACACCCATAAACAGAATCAGAAAGGAGAAAGGAAAAATCACTACAGATACCACAGAAATACAAAGAATTATGAGAGAATACTATGAAAAATTACATGCTAACAAACTGGATAACCTAGAAAAAATGGACAACTTTCTAGAAAAATACAACCTTCCAAGGCTGACCCAGAAAGAAACAGAAAATCTGAATAGACCAATTACCAAGAAGGAAATTGATTTGGTAATCAAAAATCTAACTAAGTACAAAATCCTGGACCAGATGGTTTCACCACTGAATTTTATCAAACATTTAGTGAAGACCTAATACCCATCCTCCTTAAAGTTCTCCAAAAAAGTAGAAGAGGAGGGAACACTCCCAAACTCATTCTATGAGGCCAGCATCACTCTTAATACCAAAACCAGCCAAAGACACCACAAAAAAAGAAAATTACAGACCACTATCCCTGATGAACATATATGCAAAAATACTCAACAAAATATTAGGAAACCAAATTCAAAAATACATCAAAAAGATCATCCATCATGATCAAGTAGGATAAATCGCAGGGAAGCAAGGATTCTACAACATTCAAAAATCCATCAACATCATCCACCACATCAACAAAAGGAAAGACAAAAACTACATGATCATCTCCATAGATGCTGAAAAAGCATTCAACAAAATTCAACATCCATTCATGATAAAAACTCTCAACAATATGGGTAGAGAGGGCAAGGCCCTCAACATAATAAAGGCCATATATGACAAGCCCACAGCCTGCATTATACTTAACAGTGAGAAGCTGAAAGCTTTTCCTTTAAGATCAGGAACAAGACAGGGATGCCCACTCTCCCCACTTTTATTTAACATAGTTCTGGAGGTCCTAGCCACAGCAATCAGACAACACAAAGAAGTAAAGGCATCCAGATTGGCAAGGAAGAAGTCAAACTGTCCCTGTTTGCAGATGACATGATATTGTACAAAAAAACCTTAAAAAATCCACTCTAAAACTACTAGAACTAATATCTGAATTCAGCAAAGTTGCAGGATACAAAATTAATACACAGAAATGTGTTGCATTCCTGTACACTAATGATGAACTAGCAGAAAGAGAAATCAGGAAAAAAATTCCATTCAGAATTGCATCAAAAAGAATAAAATACCTAGGAATAAACCTAACCAAGGAAGTGAAATACCTATACCCTGAAAACTACAAGACACTCTTGAAAGAAATTGAAGAGGACACTAATAAATGGAAATTCATCCCATGTTCTTAGCCAGGAAGAGTTAATATTGTAAAAATGGCCAATCTGCCTAAAGCAATCTATAGTTTCAATGCAATCCCTATCAAAATAACTACAGCATTCTTCAATGAACTAGAGCAAATAGTTCTAAAATTCATATGGAACCACAAAAGACCCTGAATAGCCAAAGCAATGCTGAGAAGGAAGAATAGAGCAGGGGGAGTTATGTTCCCTGACTTCAAGGTCTACTACAAAGCCACAGTAATCAAGACAATTTGGTACTGGCACAAGAACAGATTCATAGACCAGTGGAACAGAATAGACAGTCCAGATATAAACCCAAGCATATATGGTCAATTAATACATGATAAAGGAGCCATGGACATACAATGGGGGAAAGGACAGTGTCTTCCACAGCTGGTATTGGCAGAACTGGACAGGTACATGTAAGAGAACGAAACTGGATTATTGTATAGCCCCATACACAAAAGCAAACTCAAAATGGATCAAAAGCCTGAATGCAAGTCATAAAACCATTAACTCTTAGAAAAAAATGCAGGCAAAATCTCCTGGACATAAACATGAGCAACTTCTTGATGAACATATCTCTCCGGAGAAGGGAAACAAAAGCAAAAATGAACAAGTGGGACTATATCAAACTAAAAGCTTCTGTACAGCAAAGGACACCATCAGTAGAACAAAATGACATCCTACAGTATGGGAGAATATATTCATAAATGACATATCTGATAAGTGGTTGATATCCAAATTATATAAAGAGCTCACGCACCTCAACAAACAAAAAGCAAATGAGGCAATTAAAAAATGGGCAGAGGATCTGAACACACTTCTCCAAAGAAGAAATCCAGATGGCCAACAGGCACATGAGAAGATGCTCCACATTGCTAATCATCATAGAAATGCAAATTAAAACCACAATGAGATATCACCTCACACCAGTTAGGATGGCCACCATCCAAAAGACAAACAACAACAAATTTTGGTGAGGATGTGGAGAAAGGGGAATCCTCTTACATTGCTGGTGGGAATGTAAACTAGTTCAACCACTGTGGAAAGCAGTATGGAGGTTCCTCAAAAAACTCAAAATAGAAATACCATTTGACCCGGGAATTCCACTCCTAGGAATTTACCCTAAGAATGTAGGTGCCTACATTCTTGAAAAAGATGTATGCACCCCTATGTTTACTGCAGCACTATTTACAATATCCAATAAATGGAAGCAATCTAAGTGTTCATCAGTAGATGAATGGATAAAGATGTGGTACATATACACAATGGAATATTATTCAGCCATAATAAGAAAACAAATCCTACTATTCGCAAGAATATGGATGGAGCTAGAGGGTATTATGCTCAGTGAAATAAGCCAGGCAAAGAAACACAAGTATGAAATGATTTCACTTACCTGTGGAGTGTAAGAACAAAGAAGAAACTGAAGGAACAAAACAGCGGCAGAATCACAGAACACAAGAATGGACTAACAGTTACCAAAGGGAAAGGGACTGGGGAGGAAGCGTGGGAAGGGAGGGATAAGGGAGAAAAAGGGGCATTATGATTAGCACACATAATGTAGCAGTGGGGTGGGAATACAGGGAAGGGAGTATGTACAGAGAAGACAAGTAGTGACTCTATAACATCTTACTACACTGATGGACAGTGACTATAATGGGGTATGTGGGGGGACTTGATAATAGGGGGAGTCTAGTAACCATGTTATTCAAGTAATTGTACATTAACGATATTAAAAAAAATTACTGAGGACTCTTTAGTATCTGACTTACATAACTTTGTTCTTCATATTTTTCTCCTTGAAATTCTAATTTTGATGATAATGATAATATCCTGTAGCTTCCACCTGTTGTACTTACCATGTGCAAAGTATTGGGCCTGGTGTTTCAAATATTATGTCATTTAATCCACTCAATTGGATTATTATCATTACAACTCCATTTACCAAAAAAACTGAAGTTGCAAGTTACAGTAGCTTGTTAAGTAGGTCCATTTTTTTCTGCTCTCCTTGGGTGACTTCAGTTTCTCTTATAGCATAAAATGAAATGTTCTAATATATCCATCTTTCCTTTTTCATCTCCCTCCCTACCACCTTCCCTCCCTCCATGTTTTAGTCTGGATATTTTTTTCTAATCTCTCATCCAGTTGATAAAGTCTTTCCTCAGCTGTGTCTAACTTGCTACTTAACACATTAAGTATTCATTACATTTTTCAGTTCTAGTCTTTCCATTTTGTTCTTTTTTGTAGTTTTCAGTTCATCTAAATTCTCCATCTTGTCATTTAATTTCTTAAATATAATAAGCAGTTATTTGAAAGTCTGTGCTTTAAACACCAATATCTAATAAGACTGTGGTTCTGTTTCTATTTCAATTTTGTTTAAGTCCTTGTTTTTATTATTCCTATTTTTGATTGAGTGATAGACGTGGTACACAAAAAAACTGCAGAGATCATTTGAGGGCATGGTTATCATTCTTCACAGCAGATTTACATTTACTTTTGATGGGAAGTTAAGAAAATAGCTTCTATTCCTAGGATAAGGTATAGCCTCTCTGGGATCTCAACTGAATGCGTGGGTTGCAGTGGGCACTGTAATCTGTCCATGTAGGCTGGGCTTCAATTTCAATGTCTCCTCAGTACTGTGTAACCACTGAAATATCTGTTCAGCTCTCTGCAACTTACTAGATGTTCTCTGCTAAGTCATACATGCACAGGTTAGGAATTGGCCAAGGACTCAAAGGGAACTTCTCAAGCTTTCTTTTTTGCAACTGCTTCCCCTCCAGCCCTCTACTCTTCCAACTCCTACCAAATCCCAGCCACCTTAGCAGCCATGGAACTTCAATCCCTTCATAAGACTGCCATTCTCTGCACGAGCTCCATTTCCTTGGGCCACAGTTTGGAAAAAAGACTCTAAGGGAGAAAGCCAGCATAAGATTGGACTCACCTTGTATATATTCCCTTCTTTCAAAGTTTGTAGTCCTGTCTTAGTTGCTGATCAGTTTTGGTCAGACCCTAGTTTTCTTTTTAACCTATCTGTGGTAGGCATAATTAAGATTGCCCCAAGATTCCCACCCCCTCATGAACATGCCTTGCATATCCCTTTCCCTTGAGTAAGGGTGGGCCTTGTGAATATGGTAGATGTCACTCCCATGATTATGTTACACTATATGGCAAAGTGAAGGGACTTTGTTGATGTAACTTGGGTCCCAAGTCAGTTGATTTTGAGTTAATAAAAAGGAAGATTATACTGGGTGGTGGTGGTAGGGTTCTGACTCACTCAGGTGAAAGGTCTTAAAAGAGGAGCCAGACCTTTCCTGAAGAGAGAGATACTCTCCTACTGGTCTTGAGGCAAAGTCATATTGTAAACTCCCCACGGAGAGGAGTGGCCTCCAGGAGCTAATGGCCTCAGTTCTGCAAGCACAAGTAACTGAATTCTGTCACCGATTTGACTGAACTAGGAAGAGGACCCTAAACTTCAGATAGGCAAGCAGCCTGGCCAACACTTTAACTGACGCCTTGTGAGACCCAGCTAAACTGTGCTCAGACTAAGCTGCAAAGTTTGTGGTAATTTATGTAACAACAGAAAAACTAATACACAATCTATGTTGAATTCTAGTGTTAAATTTGAACTAGTTTCCTAAAACAAATTTGGGAGCTCTCCTTATTTATCTGTAACTCAGATTAAATAAATTTGGAGTCATCCTTTCTTTGAAGTTTAGAAAGAATTTGGTTGTGTAACCTTCTTGTCCAAGTGTACTTTGCAACCTTTCAACCTCTTTCCACATTGTCAATGGTTCTTGCCTATTCAAATTTTCCTCTTCATTTTGGGGCTATTTTGACAATTTCTATTGTTAGGAAATCACCCATTTCCTGTAGAGTTTCAACTTATTTTTTTGCCACAGAATTTCATATATATTTCACATAACTCCTTTTACCCTTCCTGACTCAGGGATTTTATCTTCTTTCACATTCCTAAATCTTATATATTTTTCTCTTTTCCTTAATCATGTTTACCAGGTGTTTATTTCTTTAGTCTTTTAAAAAGAACTAGCTTTTTAAAACTAGTTTCTTTTTTATTTATCCTTTTACTCTTTCCTTTAATTAATTTCAGTCCTTATTTTTTAATCTTCATAATTTCCTGATTTAATCTGTGGGTTTGTGTGTGGGGATGGAAATGTTAATGATGGGGTTGTGCACAGTGCTTGGCTTGCTAAGATAATAGCAACTTCCAAAGGGCACCACGGAACTTCAGTTTCTCTTGTCAATGGTTCTTGCCTCTTCAAGATTTCAAATAAGATTGGACTCACCTTGTATATACTTCCCTGGCACTCCAAGAGTCCAGACAGGGTACAGACTCTTGCAATGCCAGGGTCTGCACAAAGACTTAATCATTGGAAAGCTGCAGGAGTTGCCTGCTCCTGTTGTTCCCATGACCCTTGAAGGTGTTTTTCACAAATGCTGTTTTTGCATAATATAGTTCTAGTTTAATCAAGCATGTAGCACACAGAGCTCTGCTTTGTGTCTCTGATAATAACACATGAAAACCTGTGATTGTATGAAAGGTTTAAGATTAATCACATCCTGTAACTTTCTGCGCTCTTGGGATCTGCATGTGTTGTTTTTAATCATGATGTAAAGATTTGAAAGCACAAAATAAATATGAGAGTGAACAGAGGAAAAGAGTCTTTGCCTATGAGTGCTGACCCCCTCGCCTCTCTCTTGCTGTAAAGTAAGGTGTGGAGTAATCCTTCATCCATCATCTCAGAGATTGCTGGCTATTCCTGGCATTTTTCATTATGAAAAATTCCAGGGATTCTGGGAAAAAGATGGTGGTGTAAGAAGGCAAGGCAGAAACCTCCTTCTAAATTCACAGAAAACACAAAAATACACCAAATATAACTAAACCTGATAACGACATGAAGACTGCAGAACTGACTACCTACACCTGGGGAAGAAGAGACCTCACAGAAAAGGGTAAAGCCATGATCTGGTGGGACCCAAGCCCTTCCCATACCCCAGCCCACAGGCAGGAGTACAAGGAACGGAATGAGGAGAGAGTAGGAGCCCAGGACTGTTGAACATCTGACCCTGGAGTTTGTGGCTTGGGAACATGAACCCACATTACATGGTGCTCTGGTGATTAGTGGGGCTGGACAACAGAGACAGGCAGAACACATGGGGAAACTGAGATTCCAGCCACTTGTGGAGAACAGGTATGCTCTACCAGCGCCTCTTTAGACAAAAGCAAAGAGGGCAGTCTGAAAGACTTAACAGTGAGAGGGGTGCCAGAGAGGCAAGGATTACACAGAGTTCTCTGCTCAGGAGAAAGGTCAGGTGGACAATACCTCCCTAACTTGCCCTCAGCCCAACAGGTTAGGAACTCTCAGGAGTTTCAGATACTCAATCTCCCTAGCTGACAACACAGCCCCGAAGCTCCCCTCTGCAGCGCATGGCCTGCTGACCAGCAGTGAAATTAAATTTTGCTCCCAGGTAGGCAGAGGGAGACCTTCACTGTATTCTCAGCCCTGTTTTGGGGCAGCTAGGGAACTGTGCTTTTGGGAGCCAGCCCTGGGAGCTCCTTCCTCCCAGCAGGTGCCAGCCCCTCTTGCCTACAGCCCCTCTGTAGATTGTGGGGGGAGGGCAGCTCCATTCACAGCAGCTCCAGTGGTACAGCCCCAAGTATTCTCCTTGCTTGTGCTGACAGCCCACACAGCCCTCCTGATATCAGATCACTACAAGCCAGACATAAAGGTGCCCACCCACTACACACCAACAGCTTGGGGCTTCCACACTAGAAATGGAGCTTCTGAGCACTAGAGCTATTATTTGGGTCTGTTGTTACACAAAGCTATTATTCCATAGGAAACACTAAAAAAAAGTGAAGAGGCAGAGGAATTTGGTCCAAACAAAACTACAAGACAAAACACCAGGAAGAGGGCTTAGTAAAAATGAAATCACCAATATTCTTGATAAAGACTTCAAGATAAAAGCCATAAACATGCTCACGGATCTACAGAAAAATATTCAAGATCTCAGGAAGGACCTCAACAAAGATAGAAGACCTCCAATAAATTAACTCAAAGCAGAAGAATCCAGTATCTGAAATGAAAAATACAATGGAGAGAATTAATAGCAGGCTTTCATAGGTTGAAGAAATTGTAGGTGATTTGGAAATTAGGGAGCGAGAAAACAATGAAGCAGAAAACAGAAAAAAGGACCTCTAGGAATGAAAAATAATAAGAGCTGTGTGACCAATCCAAATGGAACAATATTCGCATTATAGGGGTACCAGAAGAGAAAGATAGAAAAAGGGATAGAAAGTCTCTTTGAGGAAATAATTGTTAAAAACTTCAATTTAGGGAAGGAAATAAACACTCAGATCATGGAAGCCCAGAGCTCTCCTAACAAAAGGAATTCTAGGAAGACACACCAAGACATATAATAATTAAAATGGCAAAGATCAAGGACAAGGAGAGAGTACTGAAAGCAGCCAGGGAGAGAAAAATGATGACTTATAAAAGAAATCCCATCAGGCTATCAGCAGACTTCTCAGTAGAAACTTTATAGGCCAGAAGGGAGTGGCATGATCTATTTAATGTAATGAAACAGAAGAACCTCCAATCAAGAATACTCTACTAAGCAAGTTTATCATTTAAATGTGAAGCAGGTATTAAACAATATTCAGACAAACAAAAGTTGAAGGAATTCACCACCACTAAGCTGCCCTACAGGATATGTTAAAGTGACTGCTCAAGATGGAAATGTTCCTAAGGCTAAATAGCTATCAGACCAATCAATTACCAAGCAAGTACAAAGTTAAATCAACCACTCACAAAATCAGGGAGGGGATACACAAAAAGTGCAGAATATGACACATAATATATAAAGTGTGGAGGAGGAAGAAGAAGAAGGAGGGGGAAAAGAAAAGTACCCTTAGATTGTGTTTGAAATAGAGTAACCAGTGACTGTTAGATAGTAAGGAAGCTATCCTTGAACATTTGGTAATGACAAAGCTAAAGTCTACAATGGCAATAAATACACATCTATCAATAATCACCTTAAATGTAAATGGACTGAACGCACTAATCAAAAGACACAGAGTGGCAGAATGGATAAAAAACAAGACCCATCTATATGCTGCCTACAAGAGACTCATTTCAGACCCAAAGACATACACAGACTAAAAGTGAAGGGATGGAAAAAGATATTTCATGCAAATAATCGGGAGAAAAAAGCAGGAGCAGCAGTACTTATATCAGACAAAATAGACTTCAAAATAAAGAAAGTAACAAGAGACAAAGAAGGACATTACATAATGATAAAGGGGTCAGTCCAACAAGAGGATATAACCATTATAAATATCTATGCACCCAATATCGGAGTACGTAAATATGTAAAACAAATACTAACAGAATTAAGAGAAGAAATAGATTGCAACACATTCATTGTAGGAGACTTTAACAAACCACTCACACCAATAGACAGATCAACCAGATAGAAAATAAGGAAGGAAATAGAGATAGTGAACAATACATTAGAACAGATAGACTAACAGGTATCTACAGAACATTCCACCCAAAAGCAGCAGGATACACTTTCTTTTCAAGTGTACATGGAACATTTTCCAGAATAGATCACATACTAGGACACAAAAAGAGCCTCAACAAATTATAAAAGATTGAAGTTGATATTGTATCAAGTAGCTTCTTATACCACAATGGTATGAAACTAAAAATAGATTACACAAACAAAAAAGCCTACAAACATATGGAGGTTTAACAACATGCTCCTAAATAATCAATGGAGACAAATGAAAACAACTGCCCAAACCCTGTGGAATACAGTGAAGGCAGTTCTAAGAGGAAGGTACACAAAAACACAGGCTTAGCTCAAGAAACAAGAACAATACCAAATAAACAGTCTAAACTCACAGTTAAAGAAAACAGAAAAAGAACAAATGATGCCCAAAGTCAGTAGGAGGAGGGACATAATAAAGATCAGAGCAGAAATAAAATTGAGAAGAATAAAACAATAGAAACAACCAATGAAACCAGGAGCTGGTTCTTTGAGAACACAAACAAGATATAACCCCCTAGCAAGACTTATCAAGAAAAACAGAGTGTACACACATAAACAGAATCAGAAAGGAAAAAGGAAAAATCACAGTGGACACCACCGAAATACAAAGAATTATTAGAGAATACTATGAAAAGTTACATGCCGACAAATAGGACAACCTAGAAGAAATGGACAACTTTCTAGAAAAATACAACCTTCCAAGACTGACACAGGAAGAAAAAGAAAATCTGAACAAACCAATTACCAGCAATGAAATCACATCCATAATTAAAAAACCACTTAAGAACAAAGCTCCTGTCCCAGATGGGTTCATAGCTGAATTTCATCAAATATTTAAAGAAGAGCTAAGACCCATCATTCCTAAAGTATTCCAAAAAGTAGAAGAGGAGGGAATACTTACTTCCAAACATTTTATTAGACCAGCATCACTCTAATACCAAAACCAGACAAACACATCACAAAAAAAGAAAATTACAGACCAATATCCCTGATGAACATAGATGCAGAAATATTCAACAAATATTAGCAAACCGAATTCAAAAATACATCAAAAAGATCATCCATCATGATCAAGTAGGATTTATTCCAGGGATGCAATGATGGTACAATATTAAAAAATCAATCAGTATCATATACCACATCAACAAAAACAAGGACAAAAATCACACGATCATCTCAATAGAGACTGAACAAGCATATGACAAAATT